>NC_081792.1:14485778-14793278 GCF_963082965.1 Carassius carassius
ATTTATATCAATATAGAGTAAAGTGTGAGTGTGAATTCTATTACTTTCGATATTGGGGTGACAATCTTTTTTTTGTTTTTCTTCTTCTTCTTGACATGGTTATTGACAGAATTGGAATAATGCACCTGAACCTTATCTGGCATAATTAAAGAGTATCCAGCATGTGACAAAAAGCAGTAGATAATGAGTGATAACTGACCAGGCAAAGAAAAGACTATCATCGGAGCTCAGAGAAAGTCAATAATCAATAGCAGACTTGTTTAACCACCCCTGGTCAGTTACGAGAGCTATACATCTCCATGTGAACCGAGTACCCTGCCAGTGTTTCCAGGAACTCAACTCAGACAGCAGATCTGACTAATGAGTAACATATTCAAGGTCTGCAGAGACCCGGTTAACACTGGGGGCTTCTTATCTAGAGCGATAAAGAAATTACACAGGCACTTCACTTTAGACCCGATTCTGCTGCTGGTGTGCTTTTTTACACATGTAGACCCTTAGGATGGGGTGTTTGTGAAACATGTGGGACAGGCACTGCCTAAAGGTCTGCTGGAACACGATCATGCTGGAGCTGTTCAGAAGGTTACATCATATCACCACCTGCCAAAATCACTTACTATAGCTAGAGCGCCAGTACACACATACTCATTCATTGTTCTGATTTGAGTGCATTAGTGATTATGCTAAGAAGCTTTTGTTTGTTCTCAAATCACAACAGTGACCGATAAAGGCATCGGGGGATAAAGCTGTCACCTTTGGACTATTATAAAAAGCAGATTGTTGAATTTATAAATTACATCCTAGGCACCACCTAGAGAGTCTTGTGAATAAGATAATGGTTGCCTTCACATGAACACTACTACAATGCTGTAATTATCAGTGGGAAACTCGGCTTTCTGGGTTTGGTGTATGAGTCAATGAATCATGATGGAAGCTAATTGGTATCGGTTATAATTATGTTTTTATAGCGAATGCTGACTTCAAAACACACAAAACTTTTGCGTGATAATGCAATCATGATTCTGAGTGGAAAGTCTGAAGGCTGGGCCTTTATCTATATATATAAAAAAGCAGTGCTGCTGTCCATGATATGTTATGACCCTTGACCTTTATGGGAGTCAATAACAGTAATTTTGAATCTGCACAAGGGCGCCAGGTAAAGCTGATTCAGGACAGACACCTAAATACTTGAAAATAAGTTTTCAATTCATAGACTCACCTAAAACAACAACAACAACAAAAACTGTCTGAACAAGACATGCAGTGTTTTATACAACATAATACACTACCATTCAAATGAGATCAGTATGTGTTTGTTTGTGGGTGAGCATGCGTGTGTATTTTAGGAAATTCATATTCAGCAAGGACACATTCAATTGATTAAAATGACAATAAAAACAATTATAATGTTACAAAAGATTTCCATGCACTGTAAAACCGAACAGTGAAATTAATCAAATGAAATTAGTTAATTGCACTCAAATAATAATGAAAGTTCATTGGACTTCATTTAAATAAGTTCTGTAAACTCAAAATTGTTGTAGTAAGGTTAACTTAAAATGATTGCGTTTTCTAGTTCCCAGCATGCTTTGCATCAGAAAACAAGGAAGATAAATGTAGAAATTAAGTGTTATTTTGTGTGTTTTTACACAAGATTAACATTAACATTAAGAGGGACATTAGTTAGTACTTAAACGTTGTGTTATATTAGAATTTACAAAGGTTTCTGTTATGTTGGTTTTGTAGTGTTACCGTTGTGGTGAAGAGTAGAGCCTGTGGTTAGGTTGAGGATGGACAACAGACTAAATTTGAGTGAACTTCTCACATTACATGAGTTAAAAAATAGAGAAACTTTTGAGTGAATTACTCCCTAATTATAAGTTGAGAAATATCAATATTTATAACATTGAGATAATTTAAGGCAATTGGAAATGTAACTTTTAATTTTATGTAAACTTAAAACATTTAAAAACCACACTTAAATGTTTTTGTGTAATCTGTTCTGTAAGTTCTGTGAACTTATTAGGGTTTACAGTGTGTGAAATGCATGCTGTTAAGCACACGTTTCGACCATTGCTAATAATCAGAACTGTTTCTTGAGCAGCAAATCAGCATATTAAAAATGAAGACTGGAGTAATGATGCTGAAAATTCAGCTTTGCACCACAAGAATAAATAGTATTGTAAAAATACAGTCAAACAGAAATTGTAGTTATTTTTTTTCCTGAATTTTCCATTTAGAGCATTAAAGGATATCTTACAGACTCAAAACTTCTGAACAGTAGTGTATACATTCTACTTAAGTATTTGATCTGTCCTTCCAGCTGCCAGTATTTACTACAAGTGCTTTGATTATCAATCATACACTCACACAGTTATTCAAGGATTCACACTGAACGGCCTTCATCCATGTCATATGAAGAAAAGTCACTAGGCATTTCATTAAAACACACAAAAAAAACTAGAGGGGACCAGAGATCTTGAATATTCCTGCTACAAACAGCCTATGAAATAGCTGTACCCTTTCCATGTCCTTTCCAAAAACACAGAGCCCAGCTTAAAATTTTTTTAAAAAGCAAGTGTTTCCATTTTCCTTAGAGAAAAAAATATGCCATCTTGGCAACAACATGCACTTATACTCACCACACTATCACCTCTATTTCCGCAAGGCAAGCACTTTTTAAAGATCCAACCCAAGTGTCTCAGCACCTGCAATAACATTACAGAAAAAGGTGAATGAAGCAGAATTTGTCAAGCATCTGGACATCACCTGCAATCCCCACCCCAATTAAAACAACCTGTCCGAGATCAATGAAAGCATGTTTGTGGACTGCTGAACATATTCTTCTCTCTAATAAAAACAGGAATCTCTGTCTGTCTGTTTGCATTTATATTATGTCAAGAAACGTTCATCCAATCGACTTCATGCGTGGCTGGTGTGTGGCTGCGGACCCAAGGGAATGCAGTGTTGCACTTTGGTGAAATATGGACACGCAACGCATTCAGAATTAACAAACTTTTAAGTAAGGCTCATATGCTCTGAGAACGGACACTGCACTAGTGATACAAAACACACAGGTCTGTTAGGAGCAATACTTTTATTATAGACAAATTATTATTAGGCTGGGCTACTGTACGTTTTTTTTACAGTTGCCATATTCTCAAGTATTTTCCAAGCAAATTAAGTGCTCATTTATCATGTGTGAAATAACTGATTAAAATGGAGGATAAAAGCAGCTTTTTTTTTTTTACACCAACAATATACTTAAGGCGTACTACTTACAGAACTGACTTGAGGTGCTGTTTTGGTAGGCCAGTTCCAAATTGCATGTCTTGACTTAATTTAAAGTGCTACCACACAGCTGAGGTCTTCTGCATTTTTGTTTTCTCTTCCAGATGAACTGAATCATGACATTCATGATGTTCACTCATGGGCGATTCATAAGCCACTTTTCCACTATGAGGCCGAATGTTCTCTTTGCTTAACTGTTCCATGCTGATCCGGGCCTGTCAGCATGGATATGGTTTCACTTTCTATCGATAATCAGATATTTCTGATTGAACGATATTATTCCGTTCAATAACAGAAAAAAAAGACAAAACCCTTGACGTAAAAAATAAAATAAACAGAAGGCGACGAGGGGTATAGTATCAATAAGTGCAAATGTCTGTCTGACTGTCTCAGACATTTTGTTTGCTTTTTTATGTTGAATGTAGGGCTGGACGATATGGCCAAAATTTATATCACAATATATTTCTTAATTTCGGTCGATACGATATAATTCTGATATCGATATGAACACTAATAAAAAAGGCAAGAATGCCCACACAGATGTCTGTTGATACAAACTTATGAAAAAGTAATTTGCCAAGTCTATGACACCTCATTTAAAACAATATAATATTTTAGGGGAAAAAAAAAAACGTTCAGCTTTTTTCTTGTATTTCGCCATATAATAAATGTGAAATCACGGTCAAATAATCGTCTCAGACTCACCTTATTAATATTAATATATTTAACTTCAAACTATAGGCTAATATACACTACCAGTCAAAAGTTTTTGAACAGCAAGATTTTTAATGCATCTAAAAAAATATCTTCTGTTCACTTCACATTTGATCCAAAATACAGCAGGAACAGTAACATTTTGAAATATTTTTACTCCAGACACATGATCCTTCAGAAATCATTCTTATATTCTGATTTGCTGCTAAAACATCCTTTATTATTATGTTGAAAACAGCAGAGTAGAATTTCTTTAGGTTTCTTTAATGAATAGAAAGTTCAGACGAACATCATTTATCTGAAATAGAAATCTTTTGTAACATTATAAATGTCTTTGATCAATTTAAAGCATCCCTGCTAAATAAAAATTCCTATAATTTCTTTCCAAAAAAAAAAAAAGAAAAAAAAAGAAAGCTTTTGAATGGAATGATCTTTGGATCTTTCTATTCATCAAAGAATCCTAAAAAAAATTTACTCAACTGTTTTAAATATTGATAATCAGCAAATCGGCATATTAAAATGATTTCTGGATCATGTGACACTGAAGACTGGAGTAAAGATGCTGAAAAATTTAGCCTTGATCTCAATGATAAACTATATTTTAAAATAAAGCAGTTCCAAATATTACTAAATTTAACAGTTTTTGCTGTACTTTGGATCAAATAAATGCAGGCTTGGTTAGCAGAAGATTTCTTTAAAAGAAAACATTTTTTACAAAAAAATATATTTTTTAAAACATTAAAAATCTTACTGTTCAAAATCTGCTAATTTTGACTGGTAGTGTAAGTTGATTATTCTTTAGCAATATAAAGAGTATGAAAAGTGCTCTGAGTTGCTGCAGAAAAAAAAAAACTATAAAAATAATAAATGAAATAAAATAGTCATGCAGGGCAGTTTTCCCAGGTGCAGATTAAGCCTAGGTCTGGAAATAATTTCTGCATTTATGAATCACCATCTTGGTCTCACCCTGTAATTTTTGAAGGGCGCATGTGTTAGTTTCCACAGCAAAGCAATAAAACGCATGTATTGACATGGCTGTTAAGTTACAGCTATTGGCAGGTTTCAGTGGTCTCTTGTCTACCAAGGTTAGGCTTGAACAGAAAAGGGTGGAAACTACTTCCTTCAAGCTACCCGCTCTCAGTCCATGTCTCGCGGGTCTCTGAGACTTCTTTGTGCTGTTGCACCTGCTGTGTCTCTGTTTCCCAGAGCAGCGTATGTTCCAGTTAGCTCCAATAATTGGCCTACGCTTGCTAAGCGAAGTAACAGGTGCCGTTACAGTGTCAAGACAAAGAATGTGTGACTGATGTCTGAAAGGTTTGTTAAAAATCAACTTGGGAACTGAAATCAGTTCGAAATCGATTCGATTACATTGCCAATTCATGGAAAATTAAAGTGAAAATGTGAAAATGATTGGGAAAGCATGTCTAATCCATTGGAAACATTTGCATAACTCATTATGAATCGTGCGATTGCTTATTTTACTTAGTCTTCAACCAAAAATGTTATAATGTCCACAGCTTGCTACATTAGGCCCGAACCATTCTCTACCCAAGCTCAATTTACTGTTGTTGTGTTACAAAATGTGTCGGACTGCAATTAATAATGCAACTCAAGCATGTTGCCACAAGCACTATAACAGACATTGTTGTAAATCAACACTAATACTAATTAGAATTGTACAGTGTACTAGTGCTACAGAATTAATCGCATTGGGCTGTCATGATTACAGCAATACTGTAATATCACAATACTGACAAGCCAACCACAGAGTATGACAAGCATTCTACACAACCGCAATGTGAAAAAGTTTTTTTTTCCTCTCATGAGGCTATACCTTTGTTTTACACTTAATGTATGTGTATTGAACGTTCAATGAATTAATACCAAGGGCAGCCGTTTAGCACTGGAAGTGCAGAGCTACATGTCTGAGGCACAGATAGCAGGAAGTGAACAGCCATTGTTGTACTGGCGCACACATAAGAGCCTTTCCTTCTCACTGAAGCTGCGTGAGCGTATCTGTACCTGTCCCTGAACAAGCGACATTAAATGGATGTTCAGATCAACTTGAGTGTTGGATGAGAAACGAAACGGACTAAACTGTGACAAAACGAAATGAAAAACGAAATGTTTATTATTATTTTATTTTTTTGTAAAGTAGAACTTGCATACATGTTTGAAAAACCAATAGTAAACATCAGTTCTGTATGATTTTACCTTAAAATTACATAGACTTAATTTGATTTAAAAATCACCTGCTGTAGCACACTTAAAAAAAGTTAGTTTAGTCTCACTGGTAAAGCCCCTTTTTTATTAACCAAATTAAAAAAAGTAAAACAAATACTGAATGCTGATTCAATAAGAAACATCTTATTGAATGTGTGTTGATTGTGTTGTTTGGATTGTAGAATTATGCAGTTGTTGCCTTTAATTTCACATGGTTACAGTTAATGTTTTCATTTAAGGCCAGTTCTCTGTAGTTTCAACCCAATTCAAAAACAAAAGCTAAATGCTGATGTCTGTTCCATCCATGTTTATATTGAATGTAAGCTACTTACTGTGCAGTTATTGCCGTTAATTTCACATGGTTACGGTTATTCTTTTCAATAGCCAAAGCCAGTTTGGCCTATTAAATACCAAATAAGCATCTTGTTTATGCAAACTTTACTTCTTTCTTTTTTTCAAGTTTGTTGCTTAAAGAAAAAAAGAATCAGAAACCGGTATCGGAATCGGCCAGTGAAAAAAATTGGTATCGAAAATCATGATCGTGCATCCCTACATGTAACTTTCACTTTTTTTTTAATAATCATAACAAGAGTGACGCAGAAGAGAGTAATATTTTTACATCAACTGACTTTTTTTTACAGCATTAAGACTCTGTGTATCATAGGGATCTGTACAGAGGTTCTGTATATTTGCACTAAGCTGACAGAGAGAGAGAGATATCAAGTGAGCATGTGCGATTATCTGCATCTGTCCTTTTTCAGAGCATGTAATATATACATGAAAAAAAGTCAGTTTGCCATCAGCTGTCAGAAGATGAAAGCGATATCTTTGTCATATCATCTTTTCAGTGTTTAAGGGGATTTCCCATGACTGGCATCAGCGCTGTTCAATGCACTCAATCAATGGCATTGTTCTCCCTGAAGTGAAACATCAGCTTTAGTATTACCAATCGTCAATTGTGCCTTTCAAAGTGGTGCTCAAAGTTAAATTAATTTCAACATCTTGTTTCAATTATGAATTAAACTTATTAGTTGACTCACTCTTAAAGACAGCCCATTGCCTCCACCTCTTGGCATAACAATGTACCTGCACTGACTGACAGCCTGTGTAAAATGAGCGCAGAGTAAAGTCCCTATACTCATACTGTTGAAAGCCCCTTTTCCAATCAGATTCAAGAATCGTAACTTACTATTATATTAACATACCAATGAGCTTAAATACATAAATGGCAATAATATTGCATACTCAAAATCACTGAAAGGGAAATTTCTTCACTGTGATATCCCTAGTATCACAATGCCCAAGTCTCAAAAGAACACTTTATTCAAATACAGTTCTTCAAACGCCATTCTCATGACGTGTGAGACAAAGTGCAACGTAATGAAACAACGCTGAAATTCAAAAGACGAACTCCTTTTTATTTGACACCATCTTATGAAAGCAAAACCACATACATTGAACCAGCGAAAACATCTATCTGAAGCATCTCCTAGCATCTCATAAATAATTAAATAAACAGATAGGCCTTGCAATAATGGACCTCTAAAGTCCACTACAGTCACCACGGGAGGTTCTCATGCTGCTATATCACATTCTATCTTTCCCACAATTAATCAAGCTGTCATGATACTTTAGCTGGTTTATTACTGTGATACACCAAAAAGATATTGGGACATAACAGTTTTCTCTTTTAGATCAACTTTTGTCAAAGGAGATAATGCATTATACTATCAACAAGAGTTAGAGAGAAGATAACAATAGGTTATCATGCAACTGTAGGATTAACTTAACATGTTTTGGTGTTGAATCACCTTTTAGTGGAACTAATCACCATGGCAACTTATATTCTCGGGTTTAGCTCAGGTGAACAATTATTCTCTTATCCTAAGCTTTTAAGCTGAAACCTTTGTATAAACCAACAAAACTGTATCCAATCTTCAACCAACAGACCTCAATATCAACAATCTGCTTCCACTGATAGCTTTAATCAATGCACACTATAATAAATAATGTAGCCTTTTTGTTTGTTGGTTTTCTAGTGAAAGGAAACAGTTTGTTCTTTGTGGTACAGTTGTAAGCAGGGGACCTTGATTCACACTGAGAATGTGCTAAAATAATTCCCCCCCTAGTTCAGAAAGTCTGCCACTGAAATTGAAACTTCACATACTTGAAGACACAAAACGTTTTCGGCAGTCTTCACAATGCTACCTAGCTAAAAGGAAACAGATGTCACGGTTTCCTTTCAAAGAGCAGTTAGTCTTACACACTCCTACACACCAAAGTGACAGTTCAGTGGAGAATGGGCTGTTTCTCATCTCTCTCTCTCGTAAAGATGGAGGCTCCATCAGATGCCTTCCATCCCCGATCCGTCACAATAAGGTAATGAGGGGGGCATTCGTTAAAAACTGTTGATGCACCTGCTAGATAAGCCAAACACCTTCTCTATTGTTCTGAGGATCTTACATCAGACAGGAAGCAGACAGATACAAAAGGCCATAATCATGTGTGCTTTAGATGGAGCTGAAACAGCTCTGGCACAAAGGTTACAGTTTGCATATTCATCACTAAATGGCATTTGCCTTGACGTGATAAATAATCTCAGGTGGTGATAGCATCTAAAAATCAAGAAGGGTTTTATGAGGCAAAAACATTAATAAATAAATAAAAAACCTAGAAAAGGTCAAGATCGTTGACTAATCAGAAGAGCTGGCTATCTAAATACTATCTAAATTTTTTCTTATACTTTTTTTAGCCCGTTCACATCGTGTGATTCTTAGTTCGTATGATACGATCGCAATGATCTTGGTAAAATCAAAGGCAGATTGTGTGACATCAACCATTAAGCATGTAAGACTGTACAATGTAAACCTATGATTGATTTGATCAAAGATGCATACATATATGTATATTGTGTAAAATTAATTAAAAAAATCGTTTTCTTTTTTTTTTAATATATTTTAAAATGTAATTTATTCCTGTGATGGCATAGTTTAATTTTCAGCAGCCATTACTCCAGTCTTCAGTGTCACGATCTTTCAGAAATCATTCTAATATGCTGATTTGATGCTCAAGAAACATTTCTTATTAATGTTGAAAACAGTTGTGCTGCATAACATTTTTTTTTTTTTTGCAGAAACATGCTTTCATCTACAAAGTACAAAGTTACAAAATTTGGACTACAGCATTGTTTTCCAGAGTTTTGTAATGTCGCAAAGCGGCCCATTGGAATATCATTAAAATAATTCCCGCCTAGGGAAATTCGAATGGTTGAGCGGTGGGCAGGGCAAGGTCATGTTTAGAACGCTTGGTTGAGAGCATCAGACATGACGACGACGACGACGACGAAGTGCTGCTGTAGAGTCAAGTTTTCACCGTGTTGAAGAAACGCTGTTTTTTATTTCCTTGCAGCAAATGTTCTCTACCTCGCTGAGAATTTTAACACAGTTATTACATATGCACTTGAATAATTATGTATGTTAATATTAGTGGTTTAATCGGCACTGACTGTTAATTGCTGGAACAATTGTTATCTGCACAAAACCATGCCGCTAGTTTTCTGGGTTGCGTCCGTTTTGCTGGAGGGGCTAAGAAGGGTCAGTTTTCATTATACAGTGCGAGAGCGGCCTCTAGTGGTTGAAATCACTGACAGCACGTGCTATTTCTTTAGACGTGATGCTGCACGCTGAATAGAGCGAGAAAAACTTCAGAACCGGATTTAAATGCAGCTGACAGAAAATCCTGCACCACCACAGAGCGAAATTCACATAGTTTTCTATTAAATTACATTATATTCGCCCGAATTGTTGTTAATGTACATAAAGAGTTGTGTATTGAGCATTTTCATTGAAACGTTTGTCTCTGTCACTATAAAAAAATCTGTATGCTTCATTTATAGAGCTATAATATAGATTGCTCTTTCCGCTTGCTCTGTTTTTTAAACACTGAACTTCAATTTGCTCAACATCGTGAGCCATTGGCGATGGACGATGCTTTTGTCTATTATTGAGAGTTGAGGACTCCAATACTATACCTTTAAGCCTTAAACTTAGATTTTTTGATTAATATGAAAGAAATTATAATTATTAAAATTCCGGAACACATTCAAAACCTTTCCTGAGGCTAACATTCAATGTAAAGACTAATTAAATTGTCATTACCAACTAAGTAATCAAAGCCCTATGACCAAATCTATTAACAAATCAAATTCACACAGACATAAGAGATGGTCCTTAGAGTCTGGACCTACATTGGAATCAAATATATATAATGTTTGTAACTTGACACAGTTTTTTAAATAACTGAAAGTATACTCTTAACATCCATCTGTCAAGCATTATAATATGATAACCAAGTATTATTTAATGACAGAACTTCAGTAACTAGAAAGAAAACATGAAAACCATGTTTTTAATGCATATAAGTCATTTTAACTGAACATTTTAACTGGACTGGTGGTGTGCTTTTCTGGTCATTCAGTGTTTCTATAAAACAAATTGGGGAAAAAATAAATAATGATAAGATGATACAAATTCTACTGATAAGTAAAATACAAAACACACAAAGAATTAATGAGCTACTGGATTCCTGAATATTAATCAGATTGTGTGTGTTCGCTTGAAGTGATTTGCTGAAATCAATACATATACGATAATAGGTGAGTGCTAGCCATAAGATTGTTGTTTGCGCATTAGTTCCGCCTACTACAGGAAAACCCAGCCGTTCTTAAAAACGGAATAATTCCAAAGGAACGCTGTTATTTTGACAGGAAAAAATACAACAAAGATTATTGTTTTCATGTAGCGCGTCAATTCTCTCTCTCTCTCTCTCTCTGCGTGTGTGTGTGACAAAGCGACAGTGAGTCATGCACCTTCACACTAGCGTTCACACAGTACATCAAATCCAGGTGTGTTGCACATCCATTGAGATGAACTTAAAAATATCACAGATTGGTCAGTGTGTTCGGCGAGTGAAAAAATATCTGTGCTAAACTTATACTTAGCCTCCAACTCACACACTGGCAAGTTAAATCCTAGAATTTATTAGCCATTGGCTAATATTAGACATCATTTAGTTGCCAAGAGTGAAGATTTAGCTGCATATGCGAGTGATTTACTCGCAATGTAGAGGGTTGAAACTGCACCCATTAGTCGCTCCTTACTTACATAAAGTTGGTTTCTGTTCAACGCTAATGGTTGCTGTCATATATTTCCCCCAGAAATTGCCAGTTCTCATGGAAAACGTATAATATCCGGATGCTTTGGTGTGGCAAATCACTGTGTGAGCCCTACATTAGTCAAGCTTAAAAATATTTTGTTTTGCTATTCCTAGAACTCCCTTATAAAAATAAATCAATTAAAAATAAATTTAAAAAAACTGATCTGCTTTTGAATAATGTAAGTATTTTCTAAATTAATAAACAAAATGAATAGTGAATGACAGTTGAGTGAGGCCATGTTTTTATAAAAGCAGCAGGTCTTAAAGCATCAACTAGGTGCCCTTTTCACGGTCAACTCTCTAAAAGATTGATCTTGAAAAAACAACCCAGACACAGATAAGCCTGACTTTGTTTTCTAAAGCTGGAGCAGTAGCAATGCAGGGTCATTTTTTGCCCAAAGCCAAAACATGGAAATTCAATATTGTTGTACAGCTTAAGTCAAGGAACTGTGGACACAGATTACATAATTGATACAGGCTACACCAAAGCAAACTCCTCTGGCTCCAATTCTACACAGCACCTTCACAACTCACAACAGATGCTTATTTTTGCACAATAGTTTGGCTTTCTTTACATTTCCGACATCTTCGGATAAACTTCAGACACCTTGTCCAAAAATGAGTATGATAATATGTGAAAGCCTTGCATCTCACTCGCCCACACTGCCAGATTGTCA
The DNA here is from genome assembly GCF_963082965.1 of Carassius carassius. Classification (NCBI taxonomy): domain Eukaryota; kingdom Metazoa; phylum Chordata; class Actinopteri; order Cypriniformes; family Cyprinidae; genus Carassius; species Carassius carassius. The sequence continues at coordinate 14,497,898 of NC_081792.1, forward strand.
CAGTGTCTGGTTTGTGTTCCCTGGGTAACCACTAGATGTCCTCCTTCCCCACGGTGTCTGTCACTTCCTGAACTACATTCCCCACGATCCCGGTCTCTTCATTGCACTCAGCTGTCCCTGGTCATTAATCATTGCACTCAGCCAATTCCCCATTAGCTTAGTCATTTCCCTGTGTATATATACCCTGTCTGTTTTAGTATGTGTTACGGAGTCCTTGTATTTATCACGCCACTCCTGAGTTCTGTATTTGCCCGTTTATTTTGTACCTGTTTTATGTTTAATTGCCACCTTGGTTTTGACCCCTGCCTGGAGTGATTTGTTTTATGTTTAATTGCCACCTTGGTTTTGACCCCTGCCTGGACTGATTTGATGTACGGTTTTCCCTTAATTAAAACTTACTGCAATTAGATCTTCTTTTCCTCCGTTCTTGTGTGGATCGTGACAGAAGGACTCCGTCACACAAAAGATCCAGCGGTATGTTTTTTGAGGTTTCTTCCCCAGCCATCGAGTGGGAGAGAAAAATTGGTTTTGAGGGAACCCGCCTGGTCGTTTTTCATTTGACCCAGGGAGGTCGCGGAGGAGTGAGTGGTCGAGAGGAGGTCCGGAATCGCTCTCCACCATGGCCCACCTTCGACCCTGGGCTCGTGAGGGACGGATCGAACCCAGAGCCACTGCACAAGATGGCCGCCAGCCCAGTGCCACTGCACAAGGTGGCCGCCAGCCCAGAGCCACTGCAGAAGATGGCATCCACAGTGGACTTTCCAGAGTCGAGTCAGGTCCCCGTTGACTTTCCAGAGTCGAGTCAGGTCCCCGTTGACTTTCCAGAGTCGAGTCAGGTCCCCGTTGACTTTCCAGAGTCGAGTCAGGTCCCCGTTGATCAGGTCCCTGTTGATTTCCCAGAGTCTAGTCCGTTCACTGCTGATCCTCCAGAGTCAGGTCAAGTCACTACTAACACCCAAAAGTCAAGTAAAACAACAGTTAAACTTCATGAGTCAAGTCAGGTCCCCGTTGATTTCCCAGAGTCTAGTCAGGTTACCGTTGATCAGGTCCCCGTTGATTTCCCAGAATCTAGTCCGGTTACCGTTGATCAGGTCCCCGTTGATTTCCCAGAATCTAGTCAGTTCACAGTTGACCGTCCAGAGTCAGGTCAAGTCACCATTAACCTCCCAGAGTTAAATCAAGTCACAGTTGATCTTCATGAGCCAAGTCAAGTAACAGTTGAGCTTCCTGAACCCAGTCAAATCATACACGGTCTACCAGAGCCTCGTCACGTCTCAGCCGAACTTCCAGAGCCTCGTCACGTCTCAGCCGATCTTCCAGAGTGCTCGTCCTATCCTGTCAGGGCCATGGAGGCCATCCAGGAACTCACAGTCTGCTCTATCATGGCCATGGAGGCCATCTACCATCTCATCATGGCCAAGGAGGCCACCCTTAACCTGTTCATGTTCTCTATTTCAGCCTTACCTAATCAGACTTGCTCTCCTGTGTCATCAATCCCACGGTGGTGGTCCTCTGCACCGCCCTGGGTGGCATCTGTCTCATCTGGTCGGCTGTGGTGGTCCTCTGCGCCGCCCTGGTGGGCCTCTGTCTCAACCGCACGGCAGTGGTGGTCTTCTGCACCTCCCTGGGTGGCATCTGTCTCGTCTGCTCGTCTGTGGTGGTCCTCTGCGCCGCCCTGGTGGGCCTCTGTCTCAACCGCAGGGCTGTGGTGGTCCTCTGCACCGCCCTGATGGGCTTCTGTCTCGTCTGCTCGGCTGTGGTGGTCCTCTGCGCCACCCTGGTGGGCCTCTGTCTCAACCGCACGGCTGTGGTGGGCTCCGGTTCCGCCTGCGCCGTCCCGGTGGGCCCCAGTTCCACTTACTCCACCCTGGAATCCCGCCCGGTCGGCACTGTCCTGGGCCCCTGAACGCTCTGATACACCCTGGTCTCCTTGGGTTGTTGTTGTTTTTTTTTTCACTTCCTGTCCCTGACGTCTTGGAGCGTCTGGTAGCCGCTCCGTAGAGGGGTGGGGGGGGTTTGTCACAGTGTCTGGTTTGTGTTCCCTGGGTAACCACTAGATGTCCTCCTTCCCCACGGTGTCTGTCACTTCCTGAACTACATTCCCCACGATCCCGGTCTCTTCATTGCACTCAGCTGTCCCTGGTCATTAATCATTGCACTCAGCCAATTCCCCATTAGCTTTGTCATTTCCCTGTGTATATATACCCTGTCTGTTTTGGTATGTGTTACGGAGTCCTTGTATTTATCACGCCACTCCTGAGTTCTTTATTTGCCCGTTTATTTTGTACCTGTTTTATGTTTAATTGCCACTTTGGTTTTGACCCCTGCCTGGACTGATTTGATGTACGGTTTTCCCTTAATTAAAACTTACTGCAATTAGATCTTCTTTTCATCCGTTCTTGTGTGGATTGTGACACAGATTATACGTTTTTTTTTAGCCCATCATGTTTATTAGGCCTCTACTTTCTTCCATTCTCCACCAGCTTAGAGCCAAACCAATCTCTGCTTTTCTATACTCAGTGTTTCTATGGCAACACTCTCAAGAAAGCCTGACAAAAGGGTCTGAAGTGAAAATAGCATTTAACGTGGTTCAAAATTACACAAAGAATTCAGTGATTTCAAAAGCAACCATAATAAAAAAAAACTAAATTAACTATTCCACATATAAAAATTGAGCAGACATCCTTCTCCAGCTCTGAAAGAAACTGAAATTGCACAAAATTTACAATACACCCCGTTGAGAATATTCAGCAGACAAACTGAGCTGCAACTCTTGTGAAGGGTTTAGGGGTCTTTGGGGGGATTTGTGAAGTGGTGCTGCTGACTGACAAGTTGAACTGACACTACTTGAGTAAATTACAGGTAATTTCAGCTTTAAAAAAGACAGTGAAAACCGCTGTCCCATAAATAGCAAGAACTCAATTCACCAAAGAACTCACATTAATTATCATTCATAATAAGTTCTCAAACGATGCATGACAAGCTCCGAACTCACTTTTTTATGGAAAAACATTAAGTAAAACATTTCTGAAACAAGTTAAAGGCAAGCTTGAGTGGAGCTTTATTATTATTATTATTACTACATCCAACAAACAAACACCTTAATCGTTTAGGAGTTATTCTGACGTCACATAGACAAGCATCTGAGATCGGCTCGATTTGAGAAAGGGGTAAAGACACACATTTCAGTTAGAGTCAATCATTTTAAATATTACTTCAGATTCAAAATAAACTCTAAAACTGAAATATATTATTTTAAATGATACTTGAAAATAAAAACAAAACCTAAAATTATTCATTTTAAATGCTATTTCAAATTTAAAATCAAAAACTGAAGTCAAATGTTTGAAATGCTACTATAAATAATTAAATAAATAAATAAAAAGTACATTTGAAATGCTACTTGAAAAAAAAATTGTTTTAATGCTGTTTTAAAGTGAATTTAGGCTTCAAAACATTACAATGTGCAATATTAAAACCAGATATTAATTTGTTAATGATTACATTTAACAGTATTATTAAAGGGGTCCTATTATGCTCTTTTACAAAGTCTTGATTTAGTTTTGGAGGTGTACTACTAGAACATGCTGTCATGCTTGGTGGTTTGAAAAATTGATTATTTTTCACATAATTTACATTATAAAAGTACCTCTCTCCCCAGCCTGGAACAATCCTCAGGAACAGAGCTACAAATAAATTGCAACCACTGTTTCCCTATATCATCCACTTTCAGGAGCCCATGACAAAGACGTTTTTGGCACGGGGTGAAAAGAAACTGCATTTCTTAAGGCGGTCACACCGGACGAGAAGCGCAGCACATAGTCGTGTCATGCCACATCTTTCAAATTCGAACACATTATTTTCTATGAGTGTACGCACACCGACGGCACCATATGGCACCAAACGGCATGTCGTGTTGTACTTGACGAGAGAAGTGATCTAGACGCTGCACTGCACTTCTCATCCAGTGTGCGTCCAACTTTAGACATGCTGAAAACTTGACGTTACAGCACCTCTTCTTCGTCATAGTCTTGTCTGATGCACTCAACCAAGCATTCTAACCACGACAAATTTCTATAGGTGAGATCTTTTCTTGGCTTACCATGTGATCAGGTCTTGCTCCAATGTGAACCCTTAGCAGAAGAAGAGTCTCTAGAGTCTGGACATAAAGAAAGCACAGAACAAAAAATCGTTACTTGGTGCCATATAAAAATAAAAGGTCAATAAATCATGTTTGGATTGTAAACATATCATTAACTTTCCGTTTTTCTTTTGAAAAACAAAAAACAAAAGCAACTAACTGTTTGAGCAAGAATAGAGCATTTTACATTATTAAGCAAATAATGTTAATTATTTAAAAAAAGCATCGCTAATGGTCAGAAGCTGCAATTTGTCTTTGATCTGGGTAGTGTTGTCAAAAGACCCGGTACTTCGGTACCAAGTCGGTACTAAAAAAAATGTAAATGTGACGGTACCAGGTTTCTTTAAGTACCGGTAGTACCGAGGTCCCGTTCAAACCCGGTTCAGCGCTATGATTTCCGCGAAGCAGAAAACGAGGACGGAATCTCAAAATCCAGTCATGAAAATGAAACTTACATTTTAATATGGACATTCATGGGATGTGTCAAAGTTAGCATAAATTAATCAAATCAAATCTCCATATGGACCAGTATCTGTAAATGTTATGTCGCAAAAGTTGTTTGAAATATGAATCCGTGTTCTGCGCGTCTCTGTGTGAATGAATGAATGGCAGAGACGTTCGGGTTTGTTTACTACATAGACTGAAGCACATGACGCTTGCATTAATTTCAGCATCTGAGCTTCAGAGTTCTCTCTCCATCAAGCGATCTGAACTTTTCAGTTCATCTCAATGGACGCACAGTGCACCTGTATTTGATGCTCTGTAAACTCTTTGTGAAGGAGCACGACTCACCGCGCTTTACTGTTAGCGCTGTTTCTCACACATGCAAAGAGAGATAGAGAGAGAGCGAGAGTCTTACCATGCTGAATCGACACGCTATATGTAAACTATTCTTTGTTGTCTTGTCTCCTGTCAAAATAATGGAGTTCATTTAGAATTATTCTTATTCATTTTCTAACAAGCAGTAGACATACCGTTTTCTCCGGTAGTGGGCTGAGCTAATGCGCAAATGCCAATTTCATTGGCTGGCGCTGATCTCTTACCGTCCATGTTTTGATTTCAGCAAATCAGTTTGACCAAACGCAGACAACGTGATTAACATTCATGAACCCAGCAGCTCATCAATTCATAGTGCATTGTATATACATTAGTATGATAGTAGAATTAGTAGTAGTATTATCTTTCTAATAATAATTAATATGATCTATTACTATTTTTTTACAGAAACCCTCAATGACCAAAAATATCTTAAGCATCACCACCAGTCTTAAGTTCAGTTAAAATGACAAATATGCATTCATTAGGCCTAAAAGTTAATTTTTACATAAAGGCATTGTGCTAGAAATATTACTATTATTTAGTAAAATGTATGTGATACTGCTACTACTGTTGAAAAAAATTATAAAACTTTATTTTTTAAAGAAATAAATCACAATATTTCTTCCATGTTTTAATTTTAATAGCAAATCCCCTTTATTTACCAAAAATAAAATGTGTTTAAATTTCATAAATGAAAAGAAAACTTAAATTTGGGTGAAACTTGTTTACTGTTTTTCATAATTATATAACTTGTAGAAAAACTTTAAACACAATTGTAAATAAGTATAAAGAATGGCATTGGTTTTATTTTTAGTGCTAAAAAAGTTATTTTTTTTTTAATTAGCATATTTTGTGTTTTGCTTAGGTACCGAAATTGGTACCGAGAACCATGGATTTTCACTGGTATCGGTACCGAATACTGACATTTTGGTACCGTGACAACACTAGATCTGGGGGTTTGAAAGCCAAAGACAAAAGCAGTGCAAAAGCAACCTCTAGTGCTAATTCCATGCCAAGTATTTGAGAGAACAAATTTCATTGTAGCTTCAAAAAAACCAACCCCAAGTTGTGACACATAACCTACAGTTAGTTGTGTTAAATAGCACAACAGGAAATTATACAAGGAAATTAATCAATTATCCAATGGGTTTGGTGTTCAGTGCTAAAAACAGGTGGAAACAGGGTCTGAAACATTTTATGAACAGGTCACTGAAAGCACATAAGGTAGTAAAAAATATACGTGACCACACTGCATTTGTAGTGGAAGCGCTGTCCATCCTGAATGCATCCAGGAACGCAGCAAGTAGTCTATTTGCCACCCACTGACCGTAAAATGTAAAAGTCAACATTTTAAATTATACTATAAATATAAAAACACATTAAAAATAAAAACTAAAGTATTTAATTTTTTTATTAGGGATGTTCATTTTAACCTGTTAACCGTAAACCGACCGTTAAGAATTTTGAACGATTAATAAAATCAGTAACACGGTTTAAAAAGTCATATTTATTTTTTTTATTTCCAGTCATTTTTCTAAATATTTAAAAAGGTTTGCTGCATGGTAAAACTAAGCTACACATATAATTATTATTATTTATTTTTTTTAGAGAAGAAAAAAATAGTCTAAGTCACAGATAAGTCACATTTTATCATTTCATTCAGAAATAGGCCTAATGCCCACGTGAAATGTTTACAAACATTATAATAAATACTGTAAACATAGCTATGCTAGTTTAGTTCCCCTCGATCCACAACAAATCCTTTCTATTGACAATATAAAAAAAGGACAAGAATTAAAAATATAAGAAGCTATTATAAACGACAAGCCAAAACAAATTAATTTAGGCTAAAACAAAACTGAAACTAATGTTGGGTCTCTCATTCGACACAAAATCAACTGTGTCCATATTCACAATGTATATGAATATTTTAGTGATTAAATTGAAACTATTCATAAGAATATATCTCACAATAATGGGGCATGTGGTTCATTCTTCTCTTTTCAGGATGTTCCCACTTTAACTGCTTTTTCTAGTTTTTATGTTTGTTTTTCCATATCATAGCACAGAGACAGCACTTATTAAAGTCACAAATTATCTGTTAATGGCTGCGTATTCTGGACTTTTATCAATGCTCATTCTTCTCGATTTAACTGCAGCTTTTGACATCTCATAGTTATTGGAGATGTTGATTTCTATTGGAATCCCTCTTGATTGGTTTCAATCTTATTTGTCACATGTATATAATTAGGCACACGTAAATAATATTACACGGTCAACATATTATCTGCGAAATATAAATCTCTTTTGTGGATGCATGAGTTACATCTCAAATTAGATGCTGTAATTCTCTTTTCAGTGGTGTTTCACAGAAACTTATTCATAAACTTAAGATGGTTCATAATTCAGCAGCTCGAATCATTAACAAACACCATTGAATGAGCATATTACTCCAGTTTTAAGACACCTTCATTTGCTTCCAATTAGATATCAAATTCAATTTAAGATTTTACTTTTCACTTATAAAGCTCTTTTCAATCTAGCAATATCTGAGTGAACAACTTCTTGTGTATTCCCCTACCCGTTATCTCAGGTCTTCTGCTTCTGTGATTCTTGCTGTACCATCTGTATGTTTGACTACCATAGGAAGTAAAGCCTTTAATTGTATTGCTCCGACGTTTTGGAATACTCTACCCCAAGACATGGGTAATCGTTTTAGTCTCTCAATTTTTAAATCACGTCTCAAAACTCTTTTTTTTTAAAATTAGTCTATCCTGAGTGATTTAGTTATTTTATTGCGTATTGTTTTTATTTGTATTATTGTTTATTGCGTTGTATTGTTTTTTTTCTGCCTTATATATTTTTTTATTGTAAGGCTAAGAATTTTCATTTTGGTGCATCCCTAGTTTTAATTATCTTTCTAATTATGAGAATAAGGAACTCCACATCACAACAATATCTACACAGGAACGATATCATTCTTATCACTTTAAGAAAAATTTTTCCAGCTGATGAATTACAGAAACTCCCAATCAGGAATTAACATAAAGAGCTTGGTCATTTAAAGCTACAGACATCAAAACGGTTGCACAACCGTATAATTAACAGAGTGACATCCATCCCCAGTGCTATCCATCCCGAATGAGTCCAGAAATGCAGCAAAGCTCCGCCTATTAGCCACCCACTCACCTAAAACTAGGGATGCACCGGTTGACCGGCCATAAATCGGAACCGGACGGATTTTGCTTAAAATACGCGATCAGCAATCGGCTGGTTTTTGGTCTTTTTCGGGCGATTTTTTCGGAAGTGCGCAGACTACATTGTAATCATTCGCTATGCCATATGTGTGGAAGTATTTCGAAATATATGCACATGGCACGTGCAGCAGTTCAGCACTGGAAGTGCAGCGCTACATGTCTGAGGCACAGATAGCATGTCCCTGACTGAAGCTGCGCGAGTGTATCTGTACCTGTTCGCGTCGTACACAAGCAGAGACAGTGAAGGGATGTTCTGCTCAATTTCACGCCTGTTGGATGAGAAACTAAACGTACTAATCTGTGACAAAACTGATTTTTTTTTTGTAAAGTAGAACTTGCATACATGTTTGAAAAGCCAGAAGTAAATGTCAGTTCTGTATAGGATGATTATTTTTTGATTTACATTAAAATTATATCGACTGAATTTGATTTGAAAATAGCCTTCTGTAGCACACTGAAAAAGTGTTTCATTCATCCAATTAAAACATTTTAGGGTAATGATTGACATATTTTTTAACTTGAGACAATATTTATTTATTTTTCATTGGGTCAAGTAAAAAAATATAGATGTGAATCATGACCTTAATTTTTTTATTTTTAATTGGATGAACGAAACACTATGCATCTTTGTTTTATTCGCACCAACATTATTTGATTGGTAAAGACCTTGTTTTAAATTTAAAACCCAATTCAAAAACGAAAGCTAAATGCTGATGTCTGTATCATCTATGTTTGTATTGAATGTAGGCTACTTACTGTGCAGTTACTGCCGCTAATTTCAGAGGGTTATGGTTATTGTTTTCAATAGCCAAAAGCAAGCTTGGCCTATTAAATACCATATAAACATCTTGTTTATGCACACTTTCCTTCTTTCTTGTTTGTTGATTAAAGATAAAAAAAAACGGAAATCGGAATCAGCCAGTTTGCTTGTAAAAAAAAATCGGTATCCGAATCGGCCATGAAATATCATAATTGTGCATCCCTACTTAAAACACATGATCATTTAAACACATAATTCAGACTTTACTCTGTTGTGCAATAAATTACAGTGGAAATCGCAGCTGCCCTCCTTTCTTTCTATTTGCTTCCTTCCCGCTCACACCTAAGCCCCACAAAATGGATTCGTTCATTCAATAGTATTTAACCACTGTTCCCGCAAAAGTGTAGAGCCAAAAAAAACAAAGAGAGAGGAGGGGGGAGGGTCTCAAATATATCCAAATACATTTGGTAACACAGAAGGGACTTTTGAAGGGCATGTTAATACTAGATAAAAACAGCGATGTATCCTGGCTGATCAAATCATTTAAAATACATCTATAAACCAGGTGTAAACAGAGCCTTACCAGTCTTTAAACAAGCTCAGGGCCGATCAGTTTCACTGGTGAAACACAATATCAGACTCAACCACTCATGGACATTTCACAGAATGTCTGTCCAAGTCACAGTGAATCCAATTTGACTGGTCAGCCTCTACTGACCATCCGGAAATCAGTGTGAACCAGTTTCCATCACCTTGCCAGTTTTATTCCTCAAGTTAACAGGCTGCTACAAAGAAAACAATCTTTCTAAATGCCAAAGCATTGGCTAAAATGTTTGTGTGTGTGTGAGATCAACACTAAAATATTATCATTAGGTCGAAATAAATGTATATTTTAAGCTATATTTGCTCTAGTGCACCTAAAGCTTTTTCGCTGCTTGAATGAAAAAGCAAATGCTGACCTGCAAGTCCAAAACCACAAAGTATTTTAGCAGAGCATGACATATATAACCTTGATATTCTCTAAGGCTCTTCAAAACAACTTCCGAGCTTCACAGATAGGGCAGAAGCAATTACTTTTGATTGATAATGTTTTTTTATAAACTGTCAAAAACATACATTCATGTTCACAATTCACAGCTCTTGTATTTGTGAATTGGCAGCTCAGTAGCCTAAATGTATTTTATTGTTTGCCCACTTTTGAGCAATTCTGCTGTCAAATGTACCGCTTGCATTCTGATTCATTCTCAACGATGAACTGAAAATAGAAAAACGCCTCTGGAAAAACGTTATCATTCAAATCCATTCCAAAAAACAATAGTAATACTTACTAAACATGTACAGAGCTCCAATAGGAATATAAAACTGTCTTTACCCACTGGGTGGTTTCTCAAATTCAACATTGTAAAACGTAAATTTTAAACACATTTTCTCAAAGAGGAACACAAGTGTCTTGGCAACATTAGACAAAGGGATCTCTCTCATCCTCATCCTGGGGGATCTGGATTGATGAGAAACACATCTAAAAGGATTCCTCTATCAAAGTCTATTCCTGCTGCCCGTTTACAACAGCCTAGCTGATGCATATGACAGCGTCTCCATATACTTTCTGGCTAGACTATCATTACAACATATTTTTCTCGCACAGCAGCATTTCACCATGGAGATGCCCTTTCCTGAACCTTGACTCTCACCCTTTTAGCAGTCCGGAGTGAGTCCGGTGAGAATAGCAGTGCAGAATGAGAAAAAGACTTTAATTGGGTCATCTGAGACCGGAAGAAGAGATGTGTGGGACTGATGAAGGTCAGCCGAGGCAAAACCCGATAAGGTTGCACAGGTTTGTCAGAGGGAGAGGGGAAAAAGAGTTGGAGGAGGAGGCACAATGGTCGAGAGGCCGGACAGAAGCGAACAAAAGGCCACAAAAAAGAGCTGAGGACATAATTATTGCAACTAATTGGACACAACGTGTGAAATTATAAATCAGAGCTTGTTCAACACAATGAAAACCAGCAATGTGTATTATAATAAGTGATGCTGTCTACACTGGATGCAGCGCAGCGCAAAACGACAACATGACAAATCCCCGACTGTAAACTGATGCATCGTTCTATGACGTTCTGACACAAATTTCAAATGATTTGTGACAGTATCCATGTCGCGTCTAGTATAAACAGACTGTAGCTGTTGACAAGTGTCATGTCCACTGTAGACTAGGAAGGGGTATTTAAAAAAAAATATCGTATTGGAATGTTTCGGCTCATAAAAAAAAAAAAACGAATATTTGAATACTTGTTTATTTAACTGAGGCTATTTTTCAAAGTTTGTGTCAACATTTCTAAACTTATGAAATTATAATGTTCTAAAGTTATTTCTCAAGGTTTTCGTTTAGTTGATATGTAATAAAGTTATATAAATAATCACAAAAAATTATTACTTGTACAGTGATTATTTTAATATGCCTTTAAAATGGGGTTCATGCATAACATTATGTATATCGTAGGGCTGGACGATTATGGCCTAAAATCAAAACCTCGATTAAATGAACATTTTACCTCGATTACGATTAATGAACGATTATTGTGTTTCGGTTTTTTTTTTTTTTGCCCTCATAGTTCACTGACAAGGTTTGTACTGTAAATATGATTGACTATCAGCAGTTATTTTATCTCGTAACATTTCTTACTAGGGTTGGGTATTGTTTGAATTTTATCGATTCTTATCGATTCCTAGTTTCGATTCCAATAAGATAAAAAATCCAATATAAAAAAAATTAAGCCAAACATTTAGATGTCAAACATTTTTACAAAGCATTCTGTTGCAGCTGAATAACGAGCAAAAATAAGCAGCCTACAAAACACAGCAAGAGGAATTTTGCCTGTGACAAAAAAAATAATACCATAGCAAAAACAACTATATTAATATAAATTTCAAATAAGTAATCAGTAATAAGAAAGGAACAAACAAATCAATTAGCAATATCATAAATAAATACAACTAAACTAAATTTCAGGTACAGAAACTGTAATTAAAAGTTTAAAAACACTGCAATAGTTTTCTTTTTATAAATAAAATAAAAATTAATCAAGTAAAGTTATTAAATATTTTCAGTCAAGATCAGTGAATGATTTTCTTTTGTTCTTTGATTAACATTAATGATAGACAGCGCGTTTATTAGGCTGTTGTCTATTTAAGCAAAAATACTGTACATGTGTGTTTTCTTTCTCATCTGTTTATGATCACGTAAGACAAAAACGGCTGCGATTATGATGATGTACTGATGTAGTTTTCTGCATCGTAGTTTCGACTCGGAACAACCGTTTCTACAGTTAAAATACACAAAACAGTCCAAGAACGGACACAAACCGGGAACCCGCAGCGCGTCCGCCGACCGCTGCTCTCTGTGCACGCGCTTGTGCTTCATGTGTGCTGCACACAAACATGCTATAATAAGTTTTGCGATTCTAAGCTATTTAGTGATATATCACAGGAAAGCGCTGGCAACTAGTTTCTGCGTTCCTCTGTGCGCGCGATCTTCATAGCTATGTTTATATGAGTGTCCGTGCCAGAATTCAGCTGCGCGAACATGGTAGCTAGATATAAGAATACACATCCGTTCATCTAATCGCTTGAATGTCCAAACCATAAAACAAATACAACTGACAAATTTTAGTGAAGACGCAAGGCTCACCGCTCACGCGCCATCAGTATATGTTGAACCGACGTTCACCTCCGTGTTTTGCTTTTATGCCACTGACTGGAGAGCAGAGTCACGTGGCTACACACGCTCTAGTATGCTTTTAAGGGGGAAGTATTAACAGGATTAAAAAACCGAAATAACCAACATGGGAAAATTACGTCGGTTAGAGGTTATGAATTTCGGTTTTGATTATTTTTCGATTAATCGTCTAGCCCTAGTATATCGGGATACTTAATATAAGACAAAAGCAAATACAAACAAAATAGAGCAATCTGATGTAACCCCCAAGGTTTATTATGCAATATGCAACATTATGCAATAGTAAACTACGGAGGACAAAATAAACATTTAATCTCATAAAATGGAGAAGTCTGACATAACTTTAACATTGTCCAATACAACTCTGAACAGGACAAAGATTAATAAAAAAATAAACAAACAAATAATAATAAAAACATTTAAACTCCTTTAAGAACTAATTGGAGTACAGTAGTTATTTAAATTCCAACATGGAGATGTCTAATGTAACCACTGATCTCTCGCGCCCTCTCGCGGCTGTAGACGCTAATGTTTTCTCTTGGTTCATTTATCTTGGTTCATGTCAAATTAATTTTGATAAATAAGTCGCACCTGACTTTTTAAGTCGCAGGACTAGCCAAACTATGAAAAAAAGTGCGCCAAAATATGGTAATAAAGTTTCTTAATAAAAAATAAAAAACGCCGCCATGCATGTATGTATAGTTTAATACAATGGCCCAAAAACCAATCACAGAGAATAGGCTACTTTCTTCATTTAAGAACACGAGATACAGTGGCATGGAGAAAAAACGTCATAAAATCTTGAGACGTTTTTTAAAAGTTGAACTTTTAAAAATTATTTTTACATTGCTTTCTTAACATGCTGCCCTCTTGTGCGAGACAGTGTAATGCTGATAGATGTCGCTCTAGAAAATGTGATAAATATGTGTTCTGTGTGAACAGCTTGGTTTCAGTTTTGACAAACTACTAGTTACCGTTACCCCCTTATGGCTCTGACAAGGTTTTGAGAGCTGCTTTTGAAACATGGCGCTGCGGTCTGGTATAAACACAAACATTGACTAGAGCGGCTTTTGAATTTTAAATGTTATTTTATCCATTTCGATCCCGATTCCAATGAGATTAAAAAAAAAAAAAATTCTAACATGTCAAACATTTTTTTCTGTCTCTTTACAAAGCATTCTATTGCAGCTAAATAACATCAGCAAAAATCTGCATCCTACAGAACACACATTAAAAACTAAATCAACGAATCAATTAGCAATATCAATAAATGCAACTGGACAAATTTCAGGTAGGCCTACAGAAAAGCACTGCATAGTTTTCTTTTCATAAATAAAACAGAATAATCCTCACTGTAGTTACAAAAGATGATCAGTGAATTTTTATTCAAATTAATTACAGGCAACACGTTTATTAGGCTTGTGTCTCTTCAACACAGAACGTACTCGGATAAAAAATAGTGTTACACGAGTTCTCTTTCTCACCTGTTTACGTTCACTTAAAAAACAGCTGTGTATACAAGGATATACTAGCGTTATTTTGTACACATTGGTTGCAAGATATAAAAGAAGACAGTTCCAGACCAGAACTATCTTTTCTGCAGAGGAAATGCACGGAATGTGAACACAAAACAGCGCTCACATTCTTTCCTTTCCTGCACTTAATTTAAAATCACATTAAACTGCAAACACTGGAATCGTTAAGTGGAATCGAAATTCACGTGTCTTATCAAATATCCGGTAAAGGAAAATTTGGAACCGGTTCTCCATATCCAACCCTAATGCTCAATCTCAATCACATACCTTGTTTACTAGGGAACTGAGCCATTTGGATTAGCCTGAGGAAGCTGCTGGATGTTGTAGAGAGATAAATCATATTGTGTTTATGTTTAAGGAAGACGCTCACAGAATATACGGACCATGTGTTGGTGTATTCATCGGGTGCAGCAAAGCAGGAGAAGTACAGCTGCCCTACATATAGTGTCAAGATGAAGAGATTCTGTGGACATACGTGTTAGTCCTCCTACATGTTTAGGCCTATCAAAAGAACACATTCATGTCAGAATAATAGCTGCTAGCCTGTAAATCAGCTTTAATGCTGCAGTGGCACTTGTAATACTTAAGGAGTTACTTTTATTTTCATAAATGACTTCCAAGAAAGCCTAAGTCATATATATATATATATATATATATATATATATATATATTTATTTATTAGGGCTGCACGATATTGGGGAAAAATTACATTGCAATATTTTATTTTTCTGCCATATAATTTTTTCTTACAAACAAAAATGGGGTGAGCACACTTACATTCTCATTTTAAATGATTTAAACATCAGAGTATTATTTAAATTAGAGTAAATTATTTGTTTGTAACTTTAGGATATGGTTTGAATTGTTAACATATTAACTAACATGAACTTACCATGAGCAATACTTTTGTTACTATATTTATTAATCTTTGTTTATCTTAGTTTATAAAAACACAGCTGTTCATTGTTTGGTAATGTTACTTCACAGTGCATTAACTATGTTAACAAATACTGTACAACTTTTGATTTCAACAATGAAGGCTATAGCCTAAATGTTGAAATTAACAATGTTGTAGAAGTGCAGTTTAGTAATAGTAAATGTTAAATAATGTAGTTAAATAGTTGAATAAATAAAACATTATTGTAAAGCGTTACAGATTTTTTCATACACCAATTCAAACGTCTCGTGAGTACAGTGTTGGACAGGGCAGTTGTTTAAACCATTCATCAAATTGAATCGGTTCAAAGGAATCATTAGTTCATGAATCAGATAAATCATGTACGGCAGGCATTGTGTAATTATGTCTGCAGTTTAGGATATCGCACAAGATTTGACAACACAGAAAACATTCTTCTAATCTACACTGAGCAGCATAGAGCGCCCTCTCGCGGCTGTAGACAGTAATGTTTTCTCTTGGTTCTTGGTTCTTAATAAATGCGACTTATAGTCCAGTACGACTTATATAGGTTTTTTTCCTCACCATGATGTATTTTTGGACTGGTGCGACTTATACTCAGGTGCGACTTATAGTCCAAAAATACGGTATTTTATATTAAAATGAAGTATATTTATAATGCAGTGCTGTTATCACCGCTTGGATTACTATGAATTATGTTGCGTGCCTTGTTCAGCAAAAACATGCTATTAAATGTGGTATTTTCACGTCTTCTCAGATGGAACAACATTTACTACACAAGGCCATGGTTACCTGTGAAACTACGCAAACAGCAGTCATTATCGCGAACGATTTCATAATCATGCAATAAATCGATTTTTTTTGTGTAAACTTGTCAGTGAACTACGGCTCTTTGTAGTAAATGCTGCTCCATCTGAAAGCAGGTGATGGTGATTTACTGCTGATTACAGAACCGGCTTTACTAACAAAATGCACATGACAATCGTAATAATTATCGTAATTCATAATCATTACTTCTGCAGGTGCGCAGCGTGGCACTTCATAGGTAATTAAATGATCATTAATATGATTTATGGTTCATTAATATAAACATGTGATTAGTCAACTAACCGCTTAATATGAACGACTACTGGTCGTTCAGCAAAAATATAGGCCTAATTCCTCCATCCTGATGCCACATGACTAATGTGCTTGGCCCTTTTACTCTCAGAGAACAGATACTGTGATCTCAGCTTATTAAGATGAGGTTTCCCATTCCCTACACTGAGAGCAAATACCCTATTATATAGCCTAGCCTTCTTTGTCCAAGCATTGGTCTAATGGACAAAAGTAATTAGGCTAAGTGACAGGGGTCCTTCTTCACAATTGTTAAATGCATATTATCTGCCAGTCCAAAAGATAGTGGTCTAGACAACATGGCTATATGACATATAATGGTCTAGCCAACATGAGCAATCTTCTGAAAGGCATGTCTTGTCAGTGGCAAAAGAAAATGAAAAAAACTTTCACTTCAAACAAGAAGCAGGAAGATAATACGCAATTTCTGTCTATCTGTCTGTGTGTGTGTCACAAAATAATCTCCCTCCATAATATCTACTGATAAAACCTAGCATGATCAAAACAGATGTAGATACCGCATTACAGATGTTGTATCAGATGAAATCCCTGAGGAGAAGGCTGGGTTGCACATTAAGGGATTTCGACAAATTAAAGAGCCATTTAAGTAGTGTCTGAGCTTATTGGACTGAACCGCTTGTTTTTAAAGCCTCTAGCAAAAAATGCTGAACACGTCAACCTACATTTGTTTCTCTATCCGCTTATGTTTTGTTGAAAAGGTAATATCAGTTACTTGTATGTTTAGCACCAATGTACTGAACACAGCATCAAATCAATATAAGGTGTTTAGGATGAACAGGATGATAAAGAATCTGCAGCAGGTGGTCCAATGTGACATTTAACTCTAATTGTCAGTCACAGTCAACATGAATGCATAGAGGCACAGAGTAGAGCTGAAGATCTTTGCCCGAACCCGACGGGACCCGATGGGACCCGACGGGTTGGGGCTTAATCATCTTACACGGGCTCGGAATGGGCTCGGGCTTGCACTCCGGTTTGTGCGGTAAACGAGCGGTCATGTAATGTGTTTCGATTAGCGCGAGAAAGATGCGAAAATGTATGCTGAGTAGGTGTAACGGAGGCTTGCCTCTGGCGATTACGTTTTGGTTGCACCAGCAACTAAAGCAAAGTCTGAGGTGTGGAAAAGTTTTGACCGTGTTTATAATGAGAATAATGAGTGAATAATGACGCACCATCAGTGAGCGCAGGAACGAGCTGAAGCCATCTACAATGGATTCAATCATTTTCCTTTTATTGGTGTGTTGGTCTATTTATAGGCTAAATGAGCCTATTTAGAGTGCTGAGATGTTACGATGTTACAGAGGACTTATTTTATGTCTTTATTCCAACTTCCAAGTGGCCTAGTCTATTTAGTTATGAATAAATTATGTGAAAAAAAAATTGTAAATGACTCATTCTTGACACAAGGCAAAAGAGCATTTGTGTGTGTGCACATTTGAATAAAGTCGGGCTGTAAACGGGTTCTGGCTTTTAAAAAGCTGTCAATTAGAGCTGAAACAACGAATCGATTTAATCGATTAAAATCGATTATTAAAATAGTTGTCAACTAATTTAGTCATCGATTCGTTGCTAAAATAACTTTTATTTGCCGTAAGCGGCTCATTTCGTGCATATTTCAAATCTGCGGTGACCAAAGTGTGGCAGTAATGAGCCACCGGAGGTTTTACTCAGCCAGTACAACAGGAGAAGTAGCGAATAGCCAATAGCTGGCCTTGTTTTATGTCACGTGCTTCCCGAGCAGCGTCTCTGCAGAGTCTATGTCTGCAGCATTCAGCGTGATGTGGGAGTACTTTACATTGAGCCTTTAAAAAAGAAGAGTAACCTGTAAACTCTGCACTACTGCACTGTTTAAGGGGACGTTCACATATCGCGTCTTTTGCGCGCTCAAGTTCGTTATTTCCAACACTGCACCGCATCGAGTTAAAAACATTTAAACTTTTCAGAATGCCGCAACCGCACCGCGGGTCATGTGACAAGAACTAACCAATCAGCTTCATCCTTTCCCGTAACAACGTTAAAAGCTCAGTCAAGATGAAAGGAACAGCTGATCATAGTTGTATATGGATTTCCATTTTGAAATAAATTTAGTAGCAGAGCTACTGCAAGCGATTTTTTTGAGCTGCAAATCCATTTATCCTTTGCTGAAATTTCCGCGTCTTCAAGGAGAGAGCACGTCATGGTTGCTTAGCAAAGGCAGACGCCTCAGGGGCGCTTCTGCACGAGCGCTTTGGAAAGAAGGAGAAAGCGGTGCGCCTAGCGTTTTCCACGCGTTTTTAGGCGCGATATGTGAACGGCCCCTAAGACTTTCATTTGTGCAGATTCTCCAGTACAATGTTGTTTGCAAATGTTTAGTCGTAAAAGCTGATAACATTGCTTTTTAATTTTAACAGTTAACATTTAAAGCTTTACAAACATGTTCTGTGATCAGTTTGTCGTTTACCAGTTCAAAATTCAGTCGTGCTGCCTAATTATGACTGAATGAGAGAGGTAAATGTAGATATTTGAAATGCACTTTTTTTTCTAAGTATTCACTGCTCTTTTTCACACAGCAGGTTTTTTGTGTGTGTCCTATTTTTTTTTCTGGACAACCTTCTGATGGATTTTACTTTAAATTGTGAGTTCCATTCAGGTTTCATGCCATTGGCACTTTTTTTGAAGGATTGTTTACAATTTCACAGCATAAACTATAAAGCTGTTTCCCAGTAAATAATAAAATACAATGCACTGCAATTTTATTCTGTTTTATCCTTATTCTTCGTGAAAATATGTTCTGAAAGATTCCTTAAGCTATGTTCAGGATGTTAAACTACTTTAGGAGCTCTAAGGACTGCCATGGTGAAAACATTATTTGAAATCTCCTTGTAAAATTTGCTAGAGTATGGGTCAGTGTTTTGATTGCAGAAGAGTTCGACAAAGGATTACTAACACAATAAAACAACTCCAGGTATATTTTTAATGAGGATATGACAATGCAAAATGGTTAAAATCTCTTAAATCTATGCTGAATGATAAAGACCATTTATTAATAATTTACTTGGGGAAAAAATGGGAAAAACTAAAATATAAGTACATAAACCGATTAATCGATTAATCGTAAAAATAATCGACAGATTAATCGATTATCAAAATAATCGTTAGTTGCAGCCCTACTGTCAATCAAAATGTACTTGTCGGTTTCGGGCCGAAACCTGTCGGGCTCGGGTCCTGTCGGGCCTAACTTTTAAGGCCCGATTACAGCTCTAGCACAGAGGGGAAAACATTACTTCTTATAGATAGGCTATCCATATCCGGACAGGGTTGGGACCCCAACTCAGATAACGACGCAGATCTTCTTTCAGGGTATTGCACTATTCTATTAGCCTGAACCAGTTGAACTGGAATGCCACTTTTAATTTGCAGTTTACTGGCAGAGTTTCAAACTTGAACTTTATAACACATTCGTTCCCTGGATGCCATCCTTGTAGTTAAAAAGCAAATGTGAGTTTTCAAATAGAATTTGTGAAGTTGCTTTGCAGCATCAGCAAAATATTTAATCTCAAAGAGCACAGCAATCAAGACGAGTTGAAAATTATATGTTATATAATTATAAGTTAAAAACTCTGCAGCATCTAGGCTGCAATACTGTTCATAAGTCTCCCTGAACTAATGGAAGCAGCGCCTCAGACCACATTAGAGCAGACTCCAGACACTTCTGTATTTCTTAAAAGCATGCATGAACACATGCCAGACACTCTAAAAACAGAAACTGCTGAACTTTTACATTTAATAAAGCCATGTATGGGTCTGGTTATCTAATGTTTTAAGGCATAAAGGCTCATATGAGTCTCTGACAGGTGTGTTAGTAAGAAATCTACACATTTTACCTCAAATTATTTGTCTGTAAAAGCTTGAAAAGTAACGCAATATCTTGTAGAACAAAAAATAAGAAATACACAATAGCATTCCAATGACTTTTTCCAAAAGATATCAGAAGAGAGAAAGATGTCAAATCTGCATTCATTCCCTCAACTATTTTGCTCAAAATGCTCACACAGCAGAGTTTACTAGTTTAGGGGTGCACGATTTTGAGAAAAAACCTAATTGCGTTTTTTCTGACAAATATTGCGATTGCGATACGATTTTCGATTTTTGCGTTCAATACTTTTAAGTGCATAAAACCGGATCTGGATCTGGCCACGGCACGTCGACATATTTTACATTTAGCACTCTTTTGCTCCACGTCGTTCTTCGCGAATCCAAAATAAGTCCAAACAGCTGAAGTACCACCCTTCTTGTTAACCAAGTGCTCCCCCGCTTCCTCTCCCGTCACCGAAGAAGTGCCTTCGGCCATTTCTGCGCAGTTAAACAAGCTTTTTCTGGCACAATTCGAGGTAAACGTTGTGTGTTAGCTGCTTTTCTGCTGACAGAAAGCCGATGCACTGCATACAACCTCGTTTTTCCATTGCCATTTCTAATTGGCCAGCAAGCCAGGAACGCGAGATTCGACCATTTTGATTGGCTAATAGGTTTGTCACTCAAATGTCAGAGGCGGGGGAAAAAACCTCAGACTCCTGAGGTTAGGTTATTGCGGGAGTTAAAACCTCAATATCGATGCGATAAAGGTTAATCGTGCAGCCCTATACTAGTTCTCAGAAATCTCAGGAAATCTCAACTTTTTTTTTTTTTTACATGTTAGTAACTGTTAAATATCTTTAATGCAATTCAATGTATCTTTAACATTATTACCAGCCCATTAGAATAGTCCTGTTCACACCAACATGTTCAGCATGGAAAAAATTCTGTAGCATTTCCACATGTGATTTAGGCTACCTGTTAAGACTGAAGGAAAATACAAATTAAATTACAGTATTACTTTCCATTTCTAACACCATGCACATGAATAAGCATTTACTTATATCAAAATGCTTATCCCACTCAATATTTGTCTTGATGTACACTGGCACAAAATCTTTTACTGATAGATTGATCTTTAATTTTTGACAGGAATGAAAATGAGGCTGTGAGGGATTCCCTTCAATGGACTGTACGGTTGTTCAACACCATACCAATTGTTCAGTTCCAAAAGAAAAAAAAAATCATTAGACAAAAACTTTGTAAATCATGTGTTTTATTGTCATTGTAATGACTTTGTCATTACTTTTTGGGACTCACAGCTGAAAGTGCCCTACCTAACTTAAAATTGCAACAGTTCCTTACTTCAGTGTGATACACAAATAATTTTGGTGTCTTTGGAAAGAAGACCCTCTGGTATTTACCTTTCCAGAGTTGATAATGCTCAAAAAGATTAAAAGTTATAGACACTGAAGTGCCTTGAAAAAAATTGTGCCACACTGATTTTTTTATTAGATTAGATTAAATCAGTCCTGGAGCGATCTAGAAAAGTAATAGGTTGAAAGTTGAAATGAGTTTCTATTTCAAATCTGAAGAAGATACCATGAAAAATTAGATTCCTACAACCATTTTTCTGAGACTGTGTCATTCAGTGGACCGTTACCTTCCTAAATAAACTGATTTACAGCTGTGGATGTGTTTAAGACTCGTTATTACGATGAATCTGGTATGTACTGCGTTTTGATTCTTCATGTTTTGATGTGTACTGCTTACACAAATTTAGCAAATACATTCTTTATAAGCTTTCCAATGAAAAACAGCGATCTGTCGTCGATGCTTGAAGCTTAGATTTTTAGAATGACATATAGTTTGTCAAGATTAATTTTTTCCCGTTTCATTTAATCTATTCATAAACATTGACACGTGCATACAAAGAGTTCAGTGCGCCCTCGTCCAGGTGCGGGTTAACTTTTTTGCTTGTTAGCACTGGTGCTCCCAACGTCAAAAGTTTGGAGCACCAGCAAAAATTTAGCAGCACTCACCAAAAATGTTTTAATAGCATCACAATTACAAATTATATATTAACAGATTTTATCCTTACATTCTTAACTTCAATGTAGAGTTTAGTCACAGCTTTCTGCTAATTACCGTGAGAAAAAGACTGAACAAGAGATCAAATGAAAAGAACACTGACAGATTACTTTTATAAACAACCTAAAGTTAAGCTCTACATTGGTGAGGGTTAGCATGGTGTGTGCAGTATTACATTTTACATTCAGCCAAATGGCTGGGAGCTAGGGGTGTGCAATATTGACAAAAAATTATATCTCGATATTTTCTGGGATTTTATGATAACAATAATTGAGTGTTACTGTGCTGATATCTTGAGGACTACGTTTGACAGCTGACTCATCTACAGAATTTTGTATATTCTTCATATTCTATGTGGTGGTCAGTTCAAAGCAGTGACAATAAGTTTAAATTGATTTTTATGGACTTTTATGGTCATTTTTACCTTAAAGCAATCCTCTACAGACACAATTGAATCGCCATTGGCTAGTCCATTTTTTTTCGTTTACTCTCCAGCCATGAGATTGCATTTGCGTATTAGTTCCGCCTACTACAGTAAAACACGGCAGATCTTACAAGCTGAAAAAAATCCAAAAAGAAATCCATTATTTTGACAGGAAAATACAACAAAGAAGCTTTACATGTAGCATGTCAAATCTCTCTGTCATGCGCCTTCACAGTAAAGTCTACGGTACATCAAATACAGGTGTGCTGCGCATCCATTGATCCATTCAACTATTAGGCACTCAGTGTATTCGGCGAGTGAAAATATATCTGTGCTAAACATACTCCGCCTTCAACTCACATACTGTCGAGTAATATCTGAGAATTAATTAGCCATTGGCTAATATTAGACATAATACATAGACTGTGTGTCGCGTTCGTTACTACAGTCAAAACAATGAAACTCTCTTCAAGAGCACACAGTAACTGAGGTTTAAAACTGTTAAAAGAAAAGGCTCATTAAACTAACGCACAGATTTAATAGACTGCATATCAATATCTCTTGCCTTTGTACTAGTGATGTCTGGCTCGCGAACGAATCGTTTGATTTAACCGGTTTTTCTTAGTGAACCGATTGAACCAGTTCACCAAATAGGACTGAATCGCTTGAAACGGATCGCGTCTCCAGTAAGTATTAATCCACAATTTATTTACTTTAAGGTGGCCAACACTCCCTCTGAGTTGAAATAAACCAATATCACGGAGTAATTTATTTACTTAAACAGTACACTGTCTGAACTGTTGTGAAGAGAGAGCTGAAGATGAACACGAGTCGAGCAGCTTTCTATGTGGACTCGGAGAGCTGTGCAGCCTGCGCACTGTGACTCTGTGTTGTTTCAAGCTCATCATTCTGCGTGTAAGCGCTCTGTTGCGCTCTATATTGCGCCTTCAGTATTATAATATTTTCTGCGAAATCAAAGATTATCAATAGTCTTTTTTGTTCTGTCCTATCTATTATATGTTGCTGCCTTTATAACTGTGATTTTTTTTTTACTTTATAATTGATTGGGGTTTCTTTGTGTTTTTTAGGCCATATCGTCCAGCCCTAGTTGTCATACACTCTTAGAAATAAAGGTGCTTCACGATGTCATAGAAGAACCTTTTTTTGTCAAAATGGTTTTATAAAGAACCTTTAACATCTTCACATTTCACAAAAGGTTCTTTATTGTGAAAGAAGGTTCTTCAGATTATAAAAAGATCAGAAAGAGTTGGTTCTTTAAAGTGCCTTTGACTGAATGTTTCTGTGAAGAACCTTTTAATCACCTTTATTTTAAGGGTGTATGTCTTTTATATTTTTTAGCATGTTTTAATTAGTAAAATGCAGTTTTATAGGAGTTGAATCATGTAGACAACAGGATAAGTAAAAATATTAAAATGCAATAGCGCATAAATATAGCAAAATGCTCCTCTTTATAGTTATTTTTCTAGCTGACTGATGAGCTTATTGGCACCGAATGGTTATTGATGTGAATATTACGTTGCAGTGTTTACAAGCTTTAAACGTTTTCTGCAGTTTGAAACTGTTGTACTATAGGCTCTCTCATAAAATAGCCTACCTTTTGATGTTAATTCCTGTTCATTATGTACTCTAGTAGTAAAGAAAAAGGTATGATAGGTTCACGTGCTGCTTGAACTGAGGCACTAACTCGCGCTCACGCCTGCTGCATTACAGAGCGCCAAAACTGTATTTATTGTTTGAATTTCTTTATGAATTTGGAATAATTTTAAAGCAGAAACTTTATTAAGTAAAAAGCATTATGATTGTTATTGATATTGTCAATATCCACAGAGCTGACAGCGTTACCTGTTGTACTTTAAGTTGTGCATGAAATTAACAGTTTTTCTGCACTTTCTCTTCAAGTCTCCATCATCTCTCTCTCACGCTGCTAAAAGAGCTGCATTTATCAGGTGTGTGTCAGCTGAAACTCTTTTTTCCAATAAAATTTTAATGTGCATTGTCTCAGTTTAATGCGTGAACATAACAAAAAATGTGATCGCAAAACAATCAGGAAAAAAGGCATTACATGCAAATTTTTAAGAGATAACATGTAAATACATAATCCTAGTCGCCAGTGTCAACCTCAGCAAAAACTTAACTCGCAATTTAATATTTATGGCCACAAATACGACCGTTTCAGTCACTGTTTGGAGCCCTGCAATACTCAAATATTTTGTTTATACTGTATATACCGTATATCGCAAATTGGCCAAACAATACAGAGATATAATTTTTTTTTATATCTACCACGAGAGAGAGAGAGAGAGAGAGAGACATTCTGCATAGACAGCCAAACTTTATTAAAAACACATCTTGCCAGTTGTGAATTAGGGCTGTGTATTGCCAAGAATCTGCCGATACGATACGTATCACGATACAGGTGTTCCAATGCGATACTGTAAGCAAGGCGATATATTGGGATATTTCTTATTTTAGGAATAGTAAATATTGTAAGGAAAGCAGTCATTAAGAACACCACCATATGCAAACCTTAGTAATAAATAAATAAATAAAAATTGTTTAACCAAAACACAGTGGGATCTGCATTTGCAATAATCAGTCCCTGTAACATTCAACATTACTGAACCCCTTTTTGTGCAGAACGTGTAAAGGGGGATGAATTAAAGTGCTTACAGGATTCTTTAATAAAATAAAACAATATAAAAACAATAAAGGCATAATCTGAAAAAACAAGCCTTGTGCATTATAAAGAATAATGTTCTGAATATATTACAGTTGGTTTGATACCTTTATCTCAAACGGTGTCAGAGTTTAATTAATTTAAGTGGGTACAGTATATAAAACATTTGAAAAATATGGATTCAGTACTGTGTATAAAAACACAAGGCATAATCTGAAAAGCTAAGCCTTGTGCATTATACTGAATAATATTCTAATATCAGTATTCTAATATTAATAATAGCTGGTTTGACACCTTTAGATCAAATTATGTTGTCATTTATTGGATTTATATTATTGCATATATTAAAAGTTGTAAATTTATTATAAAACATAAAACGGTAATACAAAAAACAGAACTTTGTGCAATAACAGGGATGTTTTTCTGAACATTTTAGTATTGGTTTTATATTATAATGTCACGTTGTTAAATTGTTTAATTCATTTGAATGTTTTTTTTTTTTTCATTTTCCCCCTAGAAATTAAGCCTTGTCCAACAAAAGGGCATAGATTTATTACTATCTGAGTTAGTTTGGGCTCAAAACATAACAGCCACAAAGAGTTTAATGGACAAAAAAAAAGCACTGCACCAACAGCACATAACGCCCCAAAAATGAGAGAAAGCTCCCGCCTATGGCTGCGTCCCGCGCGAGACAAATCTTTCACCCTCCATTACTGGCAGCGAACTATATTAATGCAAACATTAGTGGCATACCCTAATGCTAGTATTTCCTGTCATTCATGATTTGTTCAGAGATGAAGACAGCCATCTAGCAGTCAGGAAATAAACTCAAAACAAAACAACTGCCATGAATCTTGTATGATTTTTTTTTTATATATAGATATTCTGTTTTTGAGAATCGATACCTAACATTCACAAATTGCCACCAATGTCACATAAGGTGAACTGTACGTTTCCTCTGCCTTTTAACATTTCCTTAATTCTCAAAACAACATGTGCCCTTTATACTAGGAAGAGCACTTGGGACTGCTGGAATTTTACATGTTGAACTTGACCTTCAGGTCACACACAACAAAAGTATGCAACTGCGTGGGTGGGGGGAGGTGCACTACAAAGTAGTGTTGTCAAAAGACCCAGTACTTCGGTACCAAGTCGGTACAAAAAAAATTTAAATGTGACGGTACCAGGTTTCTTTAAGTACCGGTAGTACCAAGGTCCCGTTCAAACCCGGTTCAGCGCTATAATTTCCGCGAAGCAGAAAACGAGGACGGAATCTCAAAATCCAGTCATGAAAATGAAACTTACATTTTAATATGGACAGTCGTGGAATTTGTCAAAGTTAGCATAAATTAATCAAATTAAATCTCCATATGGACCAGTATCTGTAAATGTTAAGCCGCAAAAGTTGTTTGAAATATGAATCCGTGTTCTGCGCATCTCTGTGTGAATGAATGAATAGCAGAGACGTTCGGGTTTGTTTACTACATAGACTGAAGCACATGACGCTTGCATTAATTTCAGCATCTGAGCTTCAGAGTTCTCTCTCCATCAAGCGATCTGAACTTTTCAGTTCATCTCAATGGACGCACAGTGCACCTGTATTTGATGCTCTGTAAACTCTTTGTGAAGGAGCACGACTCACCGTCGCTTTACTGATAGCGCTGTTTCTCACACATGCAAAGAGAGATAGAGAGAGAGCGAGAGTCTTACCATGCTGAATCGACACGCTATATGTAAACTATTCTTTGTTGTCTTCTCCTGTCAAAATAATGGAGTTCATTTGGAATTATTCTTATTCATTTTCGAACAAGCAGTAGACATACTGGTTTTTCCAGTAGTGGGCTGAGCTAATGCGCAAATGCCAATTTCATTGGCTGGCGTTCATCTCTTACCGTCCCTGTTTTTATTTCAGCAAATCAGTTTGACCAAACGCAGACAACGTGATTAACATTCATGAACCCAGCAGCTCATCAATTCATAGTGCATTGTATATACATTAGTATGATAGTAGAATTAGTAGTAGTATTATCTTTTAATAATAATTAATATGATCTATTACAATTTTTTTTTACAGAAACCCTCAATGACCAAAAATATCTTAAGCATCACCACCAGTCTTAAGTTCAGTTAAAATGACAAATATGCATTCATTAGGCCTAAAAGTTAATTTTTACATAAAGGCATTGTGCTAGAAATATTACTATTATTTAGTAAAATGTATGTGATACTGCTACTACTATTGAAAAAATTTATAAAACTTTATTTTTTAAAGAAATAAATCACAATATTTCTTCCATGTTTTAATTTTAATAGCAAATCCCCTTTATTTACCAAAAATAAAATGTTTTTAAATTTCATAAATTAAAAGACAAATTAAATTTGGGTGAAACTTGTTTACTGTTTTTCATAATTATATAACTTGTAGAAAAACTTTAAACACAATTGTAAATAAGTATAAAGAATGGCATTGGTTTTATTTTTAGTGCTAAAAAGAATTTTTTTTTTATTAGCATATTTTTGTGTTTTTCTTTGGTACCGAAATTGATACCGAGAACAGTGGATTTTCACTGGTATCGGTACCGAATACTGACATTTTGGTACCGTGACAACACTACTACAAAGGTTTCATTAGTCTGTCAGAGAGCAGGAAGAGACAAATGAACAGCTAAAGCACGGGTCAGACATACAACCATCCCCCAAACACCACCACAGCTGAGCACATGAACAACCAGTCAGCAAATTTCAGCTCTCGTTTGTGTATATAACCTTTAATCTGGGAAATGAAACCAACATGATGAAGATGATTTATGACTGTCTCACGGATCAGTCTGAAATATGGTAAACAAACAGTAAAATATGTTCATGTTGCATAACTGTTATCGGCCCAAAAATGCGATATTGAGTCATGCTTAAAGGTCCCCTGAAGTGCCTTGAAACAAGCAGCGTTACTCTATGTGGTGATGTAATTTAAACTGAAACAGGCATATCGAGCAGCCCCATCCTCTTTTTAAAGTAGCCAATAGCGTTTTGATTATGTCTGCTCGGGCCAGAGCAGTTGAGCTTGGTAAAGCCGCATTTGACCATCACAGTCTAATAGATTACCCCCTAGATTCAGTATGAAACTCTTAGTAAAACAAAATAGTGGTCATAATCAAGCAGAGACTGTGTAGGTGTAAAAGTTTTTAATAAATGCCAACTTGCAAATATGATCTGCTCAATGCGATCGCGTCTCTGGACTGGAGCCAAAGTCCAGATGTGTGCCGCCGCGGTTCACGTGAAACAACATGAAACCAGACCTCTTTTGCACTAAGCAAATTTTTTGCATATTTTGCATATATACACTGTCTGAATCGTTCCCTATCACCTAGACTGTACAGGAGATACTACACTGAACAAGTGACTGACCTCAGCCAGTGTTTCAGCATCTATAGTTTTAGTGCAGGAGGCAGGCGCTTCGGATTCTGGAGAGTATTTGATCGGTCAGAATATTTTATGTGGAGGTGAAGTATGATGTGACGTCAAAAATTTAATTGAGCCATTTTGGCAGAAGAGATGAACCGCAAGCTTTGAATGCTTATATCTTCTAAATGCAAATTTTGTCACTGTTTTGGAGCACACTGCACTATAGATAACCTTAAGACTAACATATTGATGCTAAAACCCAAAAAACTTTGATTTCATGGGGACTTTTAATAAACATCCTAAAAAAAGTACCACACTGCCCAAATGAGTAATAAGGAGGTAGAATATTCTACTCAATTTATGATGAAATAATCTGAAAAAGAGACGTTATGAGAATATGAGTGACCTGTGTTACTCGTTGGAAAAGAAAAGGGGAAGCAGCTTTCTGAAAGTTTACTTCCACTTACGTTCATATCACAGATTATCACAGTTTCACAGAATCTGAGGCAACACAGACAAAAAGTAAACAGCCAGAGGTCAACCAACATAATGAAACAAGATTCATTACTGTAGATCAAATTCTAGTTCAGTAAAGCCACCTCAGAAAGCCCATGGCTGCTTTACTTAGGGCTCTATGATTTCGGCGATGTGGACATAATTGCAGAATCCAGTCATAAAAACAGAATTCACAGTTTAAAACAGAATGTCATGGAATTTGTCAAATTTTGAATTAATTAATCAAAAGTAGGTCATTAAACGTAAACATTAAATTGCGATATTGACTAGTATCTGTTAGGCCTGTCGCGACAGTCGATAAACACCAGTCAGCCTGCGGTCGAAAACACCCTCTCCAATGGCACAGATGTCCCCGGAATAAAGAGATAACGTCTCGCTAGAATGACCAGCTTTGGGAAGCGCCTTTCATTTGCTTGTGCATGTTTGCATCGCAAGTGATACAGCATTGTACTTGCACTACTGCTTTATTTTAATACCCGTCACATATTTTGCAAGTTACTTCGTTGCCCTTTCTCTTGAAATGGGCCTACTTTTCGCTCACATCATTTGGCTTGCTCAGCTAAATAGGTCTGTAGGCGTGTATTGCGTGTGTCAATGCGCCCAGTGAGTTCACACACACACGCGCGTGCGCACCCTTCTTTCAAAAGCGCTCGGGCAGTTGCGCTCCTGATGCGTCTGTTGTTGCTAAGCATCCATCAGCTGCGATCTCCGTTACAACAGGGAAATTTCAGTAATGGATTTCCACCACTGAACTGAGAAGATGCGCAAATAAACGCTGAAAATGAACGTGGATTTGCGCAGCTTCTAAGTTAACAATGGCTCTGTGTAGTAACTGCTGCTCTGTGTGAAATCACGCACCTGATGGAATATACCGCTGATTAGAGAACCAGCTTTACTGACGAGATGCGCATTAACGATCGGCCGATCGGGATCGGTGCAGCCCTAATGCATATAGTGAAATACAGCAATTTATTTTTTACAAAATTGGCTATTAGTTGTGGAAAAAAAGAAAGATTTCAGGTTCGGGCTCTAAATTTAACAGTGCCCCTCGGGTCGGGTAGTGTCAGGTCAGATGATCTCGGGTACGGGCCGGGTTTGGGCTTCAGTTTAAAGCCTGTGCAGACCTCTAACTAGCATCACCGATTGCATAAATAATAACTGTGTCCGAACAGGTTTCCCAAACTTTTCACCCCACCCCAGTCACCAGGGTGTAGATTTAGTCGAATATGAGAGTGATTTACTCGCAATGTAGAGGGTTGCTGATAGTTCCACCCAAAACTTAAACTATGCATTTGCTTATTTTATCTCTTGTAAATCATCTTTAAGTACCATGTGTAGCCGATCTGACTCGAACCAGACAAATTAAAGAGTCGATCAGGGCTGTAGTTGAAACATGAGCCGAATTCCTCAGTAAGGCAACAGGAAGTCATAAAACATTCTGTGCCACAAGTCCCAAGCAAGATAACCAACCAACCAACACTTTCACAGAACAGCTTTCAACATTAACACCACTAAGAAAAATTATTGATAATTTCAATTCGGAGAAGAGATTGTCAAATTTGGGGCAAGTGAGATGCAACGTCGGACATCACATGTAAACCCATGAGAGTTATACACAATATCCTTAAACACTTCCCCCACCTAACAGAATCCGACTGAAATTCCTAGGGGGGGGGCCTTTTAACCTCTGGTCTCCACAGTAATCTTTGTCAGATAATGACACAGAAACTGTCTTTTCTACATATATATGGACCAAAATGAACTCAAAAAGACCCCACACATTTGACTATCATGTTTATAATACCTTATTGTGTATGTCTTTTAATAACTATTGGATAGCTTAAGGATACATATTCATGTTTCATATGTATGTGCTTGAATCTGCTTGCTTGAAACAGTCATGACCATCAGTTATTTGTCAAATGTATCATGTTCTTGTTATAGGAATCATGTCCAAAATTAGACCCCGCAAGAGCGGGAAAATTCGGACCATGTGCTTGATAAGATAACATATGATTTATGATACCCCCGAGCCAAGACAATATCTGATTGGTCAAGACAACATTTGAGGTGTGGCCAACAGGCCAGTTTAAATACTCAGGACACCATAAAATTCTGCTTTTAGCCTCTAGCTTTGCTCTGCTATTAGTCATGTATGCTTTTAGCTTTGCTTCTGCTATTAGTCATGCCTGTTTTTAGTTTGCTTTTAGCTTTGCTTTTTAGCTTTAGCTTTTAGCCATGCTGTTAGTCATCACTGTTCTTTGAGCGCTGTTCCAGCGTGCTTCGGCCTGCACACCTGCTGCTACTTAGCCACGATGAGAAGAAACACCACCTAGTCTCACCAAACTTTAGTTCTTTTCTTTTCCGTTTGAGAGTTTCGTGTTCTGAGTTAAGTTTTGTAACATCGAGTCTCCGACGTCTGACCTCGAGTGCCCGTTTCAACGTCAACCAGCCCACACAACTCGCTTTCCACACAACTCGTTTCAGCCAACGCCCAACCACGGGCTTCCCAAGACGTCACTTCAGCGACTACTGAACTTCCAGCCAATCAGCGACATCGGGAAACCCCTTTCAACGACAACAAAGGGGACTTCCTTTTCACAGGAGACGCAAGTAACTTTACCTCCAGACTGTGACCTTTACTGGTTTATCTAATATAATTTTAACCTCATTGAGGCACTCAATGCGAGGGTTGATTAAGTGATTGATGGCTGTTCATGTCTATGCAATTTCACGTATTGCTGTAAACTTGGGATCCCACATTTCCATTCTCTTAAACTCATTCTTTCCCTAACTTTCGATCTACCTGCAACTTGTGTGAATGTGTGAGTGCGTGCGTTCATGTGCTAGATAAGTTTATATGTCTTAGATTTATCTAATAAAACCTTATTCATATTGAAAAGAGAAGTATCTTGTGTTTTGTGCTTACAAGTTAATGTCTTAAACTGCCGATCTTGTTACTGTGCTAATTGATAGTGTTTTCACTATACTTTTAATATCCAGCGCAGATTTGATGTTAAACGGCTCGTTCAGTGAATCGCAGGGCGTCTCAGTGATCAGCCGTGAAACAGTGATTCTGTTCAAATTCCCTTTAAAATCTTAAATGATTCCTTTTGAGCTAAATTGACCTGTTTCCCTTACACTTGAAAAGCATTCAATAAATATTATTATTTAGCAATTTGGACTGTCGAAGACTTTCACTATATAATAAATACAGCCATATTTGTCATTAATTAAATTGATACTTTAGATTGTATTCCTCCTCAACCTGAATTTAGTCCTCCACACTGTGCTGTGCTACGTTTTATGCCTTCACAAACCTGCAAAACTATGTATAACAGTACATTTATACTCGCTAATTAATCACTCACAGAAGGAAGCTGACCATAGTGAAGCCATGCTGTTAGTCATCACTGTTCTTTGAGCGCTGTTCCAGCGTGCTTCGGCCTGCACACCTGCTGCTACTTAGCCACGATGAGAAGAAACACCACCTAGTCTCACCAAACTTTAGTTCTTTTCTTTTCCGTTTGAGAGTTTCGTGTTCTGAGTTAAGTTTTGTAACATCGAGTCTCCGACGTCTGACCTCGAGTGCCCGTTTCAACGTCAACCAGCCCACACAACTCGCTTTCCACACAACTCGTTTCAGCCAACGCCCAACCACGGGCTTCCCAAGACGTCACTTCAGCGACTACTGAACTTCCAGCCAATCAGCGACATCGGGAAACCCCTTTCAACGACAACAAAGGGGACTTCCTTTTCACAGGAGACGCAAGTAACTTTACCTCCAGACTGTGACCTTTACTGGTTTATCTAATATAATTTTAACCTCATTGAGGCACTCAATGCGAGGGTTGATTAAGTGATTGATGGCTGTTCATGTCTATGCAATTTCACGTATTGCTGTAAACTTGGGATCCCACATTTCCATTCTCTTAAACTCATTCTTTCCCTAACTTTCGATCTACCTGCAACTTGTGTGAATGTGTGAGTGCGTGCGTTCATGTGCTAGATAAGTTTATATGTCTTAGATTTATCTAATAAAACCTTATTCATATTGAAAAGAGAAGTATCTTGTGTTTTGTGCTTACAAGTTAATGTCTTAAACTGCCGATCTTGTTACTGTGCTAATTGATAGTGTTTTCACTATACTTTTAATATCCAGCGCAGATTTGATGTTAAACGGCTCGTTCAGTGAATCGCAGGGCGTCTCAGTGATCAGCCGTGAAACAGTGATTCTGTTCAAATTCCCTTTAAAATCTTAAATGATTCCTTTTGAGCTAAATTGACCTGTTTCCCTTACACTTGAAAAGCATTCAATAAATATTATTATTTAGCAATTTGGACTGTCGAAGACTTTCACTATATAATAAATACAGCCATATTTGTCATTAATTAAATTGATACTTTAGATTGTATTCCTCCTCAACCTGAATTTAGTCCTCCACACTGTGCTGTGCTACGTTTTATGCCTTCACAAACCTGCAAAACTATGTATAACAGTACATTTATACTCGCTAATTAATCACTCACAGAAGGAAGCTGACCATAGTGAAGTCAATCACACCAGGGACCATCCTGCACATCTAAAACGGGATGCCTCTTCCTCCCCCCCAAACACACACACAGATCCACAACATGACATCCAGACAGATGAGGTGCCGAAAAAGCCTTCATCAGATTAGGATTCAAATTCCACATAAGCCACATTTAATTTAAAGTCGATGCCATTTTTTGTACATTAAAATACTTCTTTCTATACAAGCTTCAAATTCTTATTAATAGTACACTATTAATAGTACACTTATTAATAGTACACTAGTCCAAACAAAGAGAGACAGGGATAATATTCAGAAACCTGTTTGGAAACAGTCATTTTTGCAAATAATTTCAGACATATATGCATGAATGTATACTATGCATTATTCACATATTTTTAAACATAACTAGTTAATGGGTCATCCAAACAACAAGTTGACTAATTGACCGTAGGAAACTGCTAAATTAATAAGCTGGTTTTAGGTTATAACTGGATGGTGCTCAAAAAACAATGGATCAGAATGCATGGATGCATACCAACCACAAATTAACAGGTACAAAAAAAACAAACAAAAAAACCTGTCCACTACCAAATAACAGGTCAAATTTCTTGTGTGCATGTAAAAACTGAATGAAAATGTGCATGTAAACAACTGAATGTTGTTTACCATTCCAAAAATTGTTTACATTCTACAGTATGCAACTTAATTTTAGCACAAAAAACGAAACCAAAGGGTGCAAGGCTTCCAGTGTCTATGAGACTGGAGGAGGGGATCCCCAGTCACTTTGTTATTTTAGCTGTACAAAATCAGTCCATTATGTTACTAAATATTACAAATTGGTATTTATCATTATTTTAATTTACAGTAAACAAACATGCTGATTTGTGGCTCAATTATACTGTCCACTGCACTGTTGTTCTTCTAGTTATTTACATATAGCAGCTAATGAATCAGAAGTCTTGCATAATTGACAGAAAATAGTTTACTAACATGCTGAAAAATAAGATGGATACTGATACAGTAGTGTGCTGTACAGTGTTACTTCAAACACAGCGTGTGATTGACGGACCTGATAGCAGGCCACCAACCATATAAGCCACCAATCGTTCAAGAAACAGACCTTAGAGTCATTTTAACTTCACTTGAACTCGATTCCATGTTAACTAACCAGACTGGCAACACAACGGTGTTTCCCTGAACAAATGCATGCACACAGCAAAGAAATAAACAATGCCAAAATGAGTTTGTTTAATAGTTGTCCTTCATGTTTGATGCAAGTACAGAGTAAAAATAAAGTTATTACTGATGCTTTACATGGACAAATAAAAATTCAATTTACATACTGCATTGAATTGCATGACTAGACAACAGTTACAGCAACAGTGTTCCTCAATGACCTTGCAGAAAATAACACAGGCCTTGTTCAAGAAAGCACAGGCCATAGCAGGCATTTTCAAGCTCACTACACCATCTGCCCATCTCATCTCAACCTTGAGGCTCAACAGAAACAGGGTCAACGACACAGCATCTCAACAGAGCACAGACACAAACGTCACGTTTCAACACATTGGCTGGCCCACTGCGATTCAGCTCGGTGAAGGAAAGGAAGGGGAAAAAAAGAGGGGAAAAGGCGCAATGCAATAGATCTTTCTGTCCCATCCCCCACATCTTGCTTCAATCCACTCTCAGGCACAAGTTACATAACCATGCCACTCTTCCACTAGAGAGACGCAGATTTCAGACAAAGACTGAGAGACTCAAATCATCCATTTACAGAATCAGAGATAGACTGTATGTGTAATTAAAAAAAACACTTTATTGGTATTTTTACAGTATATTATTATATTCCTAATTTTCTAGGGGGGTTGTGTAAAAATGAGCTGGGTTAACCTAGCCCCAATAGTAAATGACTCCAATGGTTGGTAACCTAAATAGGTTACATGTGATGTGAGCCATTACAATGGGAGTTTCCCAACACACATGGCCTCCAGATCTCACACACACACACACACACAAACTAGAGCTCCCCACCCCCACACTATGATCAAATATCACACACACTCATCTTATACAGACCAGCATTTTACAGTAAAAAAATACAAATGCACTCTTTAAGTGACTCAAAAATAATAATAAAAAAATAAGCTTATCTCAGTGTCATTTGTAATCAAATGCATTGCATGATTTGACAATGACAGTATATATAATCAGACTGTGCACACTAAGAAATATCTCTTTACATGTAAATAATTATAAATTCATGATCCTGTCATTCAACACACACTGTTTATCCAAACACAGAGTGGGGGAGGGGAACTCAACTCACATCCAGAGTTAGTGCACAACACTGACTGTCATGTGTTTATACTGATCATGTACAGTCTTATTATAAACATGTATTATAGTTCACACAATGCTCAGGTTATGTCATATTCACTTACATAAAGAACAAAAGACTGTAACTCACAAATAAACACCAGTGTTTTCAAGAGGGCCATCATTTAAACAGAATAAATGAATAGTATTTATGTGAGAAAATCAACTTGAGTAGGTTGTATGATGCCTATTAGAAAAAAACGTAAAAAATAAACGGCCTAATATTAAATATTAAACCTACTATTAAATTATATTAAAACATACCAATAATTACAATAACATCAGATGCAAAGAGGTAAATTTAATGTATTATTTACTTAAAAAAGGTGTCAGCATGAGACACTAATGTTTAAAGAAATTACGTTTTGCATAAACTACCAAACAATCTGAAGAGCTGCTGCATTTACGCGCGCGCGCGCACACACACACACACACGCACGCACGCTCAAACACACACTGCTGCCCATCCCCCACCAGTCAGATCCTCCAAAAGAAATGCTCTCACCAAATTATATATCGCTGTATGTTATTATTAAAAGCACACAGAGGTACATAAAAGCACATATGTTGCTATGTTAAAGATAAAACGAGAAAAATTAAGAAAACACTCACTTTTATACCCGGATGAACGCGAGGGCTGCCTTTCACTGCTTGTGTGGAATTTCCACCTCCTCGACTATTTTGTCAAATAGTACTCAAACAAAGCGTTATAAAGCTGCTTTGACGCGGCAGATCGTCAGTTAAATTCCCAAACAAGAGTCCGGTCCCGTTCGCATCGGCGTGGAGCGGAATAAAGCCGTTTAAAAATAGATTTAAGAACGATTGAGGTACATAGTGGAGCTGTTTGCTAGTGGAGAAAGAGCCAAACGGTTCAGGAGCAGCCAACGGCTTCAGACACTCAAACACTGGAGAGGTGACCTTCCAGGCGAAAAATGGGGGAGGCCTGGGCGGTTGTCTCTGCAGCTTTGTTGAAACTGAAGGATGAATATCGCAATAACGTGCCTGTTCCTTCCATCTACTTCGGCATTTTACCCTAAACTGCGACAGAGGAGTATAATTTAACCGAGTATTATCCCTCCCATAAAATACGGGACTGTTTATGGCATACAACTTGAGAGATAAGTGTATTATAAAAATGCATCAAAAAAGATTCTACTAATATTCTGATAGGTTAAGAGTTATCTTTTGAGATCTTTTATGGTCATAAATGTCGTTATTAGTATTTATTGAAAGAAGCACTACAGTGATTCATGTAATTATTTATATTTTGACAAATATACTATATATTATTGGTATTTTGTGTTATTGGTTTTCCATAAAATATTTTACTTAAATATTTTAGCATTTTATTCCACCTTGTCCCATTTTGTTAGTCATAATTACAATGACTATTTAATTCCTTTGTTTTGATGTATTTGTTGGAATTAGATTAAAGTAAATTAAATGTAAATTAAATTAAATTAAATTAAATTGAATTTATGCAGACACTTTTATCCAAAGCGACTTACATTGCATTCAAGCTATCAATTTTCTCTTAACATATGTTATTATTATTATTACTATTATTATTATTATTATTATTATGTAATAACACTTTCAGTTGATTATTTATATATATATATATATATATATATATATATATATATATATATATATATATATATATATATATATACATTACATTAATTCATTTAGCAGACGCTTTTATCTAAAGCGACTTACAGATGAGGACAGTGGAAGCAATCAAAAACAACAAAAAGAGCAATGATATATAAGTGCTATAACAAGTCTCAGTTAGGTTAACACAGTACACCTAGCATGGGATTTTAAATAATATAATAAATAAAAAGAAAACAGATAGAATAAAAAACAAATAGAGCAAGCTAGTGTTAGAGATCTTTACACACACACACACACACACACATATATATATATATAAATGTATACTAAAGACTATTATTTTTGCCATGTTAAAAGGTTCTGGGGTCAGCTCAACTTTGTAAGTGGGATATCAACATGTTCTTTAATAATTTTTTGTAATTATCTGAACTCTCCATACAATATTATGTCTGGATTCGGCGCTTATGTGCAACTTTGGTAATGAATTTATGATAATTTCGCTAGCATGTGAAGGCAGCATTATAGTGTGATCAAGTCATGTCAGAATTACCGTAATTATCTGTTCTTGAAATTTTCGTTTTCACTAAACTCATAATTACATGACAATGTAAAATGGCAACAGTTAAAGATTGTTTGGTATCTCAACACATAGTTTTGTTTGCTATTACAGCCACTTTTTGATTCTAAAACATGTTTCACAAACATTTAGAGGTGAACTAACAAATGAATGTAATGATTAAATATTAAGCTGCCACCAGCAACAAAGCCACACATGGATCCATTTTGGCGTTATTAGAGTTGCCATTGTAACAAATCATTTCTGAGTCTGAGGACATGAACAGCTCTGAGTAGAATCTCATAATTACAGTTATTCAAGACATGATCGCAGCATGATTCCTTGGTTATGTGATATATGGGGTAGGGCAGGGGTACAGTTGCCTCCGAAATAAATGCTGTATGTCATGATTAGATAATTATTTGATTAATCACATAACCAGATGTAAAATGAATTTGGTTGCCATAGCAATCATGCTGGCCATGTTTGAAAAATGCTGTCTTCACTGGCAGTAAACAAAGGAGGGCTTCAAGGCAACCCAGGCATGTGTGTCTCCTCTGCAGTTAATGGAAAGAATAAAAATAGTTTCTTACATCTTAAATGTAACTTTTAGTCATTAAATATTTCATTGGCTATAACTAAAACTCCTTCGAAGTTGTTGTAGATCATTAGACATGCTCTGGAAGCCAGTCTGAACTTTTATGCAAACAGGCTATCAGGCAAAAAGGCTACATAAATTTTGTTCTTTTTCCCTGCTGACACTCATTTCTTACTCTCTTTCTGTGTGTTACACAATCACAGTGTTCAGGGTGAAGGGTTTGTGTCTGTTTGGCTGTAATCTTATCAGACCTTGAAGTGTGCAATAGCTTTAAACAGGTCTCTCCTACCTTCTCTTGTCCTTTCATTTTTTCCCCTTTTCTGCATCAAAAAATGAATAAATAAATAGATTATTTACATTAATTTTCAAATAAAAATCTAGATATGTTGCCCCCCATCACTACTAAATACCCAACACATTGTTTGGGGGTCACTTCATTTGTCTATCCATCCATCCATCCATCCATTTTGTGCTTCAATTCAGTTTAGTTGTTTATTAATTTTAATTGTTTATTAATTTGTATATTTATTCCTTAATTCCATCTTTTTTAATCGATAAACACTTATAATTAAATACTACATAAATTAAATAATATAAAAACATAACAAAATAATAATATAGTATGGCAGAAAAATTTATTAAATTACCTGTAATTTCACAGTAAATAAAAAAGTAACAGTATAAATTATACCAAAACAAAACACAATAATTAAGTGTTCCAAAAAATTATTTAAATTCCTTGTCGTTTTACAATAAATTCAAAGACCAACATTATAAATAATACCGAAACAATAAATACTAAAATACTACCAAAACTTCAGAGTCAATTTAAAAACCAACAGAATGAATAATACTAAAGCAACAAAAACAAAATAATTTAGTATTCCAAAAAAAGCAAGTCACAGTAATATTAATTGTAAATACAGATTTGGAGAAAAACATTAATTCTAAAGAACAACATACATATTAGGCATCATAGAAATTAATGAGTCAATCATGGATCCAGCTGTGGAGCTGCAGACAACAAGATGGAGACTTGGACTCTCTCCAGTGGCTGAGGTTTCAATGTCTGCGCACAAACAAAGCTGCATCGGAAGCCTTGAAAACAAGAGCAGGGCAGCCATCTGGTCCTCCCTCACAAGGGACACTGATATATTTCAACAGATTCAGGAGGAGAGAAAGACAGTGTGGCTGGATCAACCACGACTGTTCAGAGCATGGCACAAAATAAATGGGGGGGGGGGGGGCTTATCATCATATAAAGAAATAGTACTTTATATGGCTCGAATCTACCTGCTGAAACAAACAAATGAAGAACAAAACATAATTTTATACTAGATAAATAAATAAAAGAAAAAGAAGGAAAAAGGTTGATTTTAAAATACTGAAAGGTAAAGTATAAACATTTTATGACAGGTATAACATAAACTCAAAACACGTAAACCCATTAAAATGAAAGCACATGCTGGGAATTATATGGCATGTGCTGTTATTTTGAGAATTATGGTTCATTATCATGGAGTCAACAAACCAACAAAGATGAGATTACAAGAACAATTCTCTAGCAGTTCTCTAGCACAATGACCACCTCTGTAGGATTTAAAAGACAATTTGCTTTTAATGAAACTAATGCATAGAAAATTACAGAATGAAATGTTTATGTAGACCCTAATTCAGTGGTATTAGACTGGTTTTGCTTCAGGATCCAGACTTAATAGTGGACAAATGGTGATTCATGCCAAACTGATTTTATTGCACATAAGTAAACAGAGATGTCTAAATAATGTTATTTTTAACATCTAAACTGCATGAGATCCAACAATTAAAAAAATTATTAAGATCTTACATTTTAAATGTGAAACCTTTAGTTTCTAAAGGAATTGTGGTTCCATGCTCTCTGCAGCCAACAATCCACCACACAAAACACACTGTGGTCATCGCAAACAATGTTTATCCTCATTGAAAACCCATGTTTACTTGGTCTAGGCCGCATTTTACTTAGTTTGAGTAAATTTGTTCATGGTTTTCAAGGATTCTACACAGACTGTCTGACTTATTTGACTGGTTTCTGTTAGTAAATAAACAAATTTGTGCCAAAATATTGTTTGATGACATTAAAGGTATCATATGACGTTGCTAAAAAGAACATTATGTTGTGTATTTGGTGTAATGCAATGTTTTTTTGCAGTTAAAGGTTCAAAAACACATTTTTTCCACATAATGTACATTATTGTTGTTCCTCTATGCCTCGTCTTCTGAAACTCGTTGATTTTTACAAAGCTCATCGGTCTGAAAAGTGAGTTGTACACTGATTGGCCAGCTATCCAGTGTGTTGTGATTGGCTGAATACCTCAAACGTGTGATGGAAATGTTATGCCCCTTACCATACTGTGATGTCCCGGTACGATGAGACAAAACCAATCAAACCCATTACAAATGAGGCATGTGATGCATCCAGCTGGGATATAATTACCGATTATAATGACTTATACTGTCTTTTTACGTGTTGCATTGCGTATTGTTGTGCTGTGAGTCAGAAGCGCCAGACTGTTTTTCAAAGTTAGAACTGCCCCACTTTATAGAAGCAGCCTTTGTGCACAGAAGGCCAAACAAAGTAGTTTCGCTTTCACACTGAAACACACTGCGCCTCCACGACATGGCAGCAGCGGCGGAAATAATACTACAGCGAGAATAAAAGTTACGCTTCTTTCTTTGTGTGAACATGTGGGTGGTGTTATGCAAATCTTCCCACACAGTGACAAAGACGTGTGGGGGCGTGTTTAAACGATAATATAACATAATATTAATTCATAATCACTATTATTTACATAAACGTACCTAAATATATTAAGCAAATATTCATGTATTGCAATTAATTCATGTATAAACATAATGAAACTTTATTTATATCAATAATATTTCATATTTAATTTATACATTCCCTATTATTGTTATTTTCAATGTTTTAACACATGCTTTTACTGCAATAGTCTCTGCAGTATTTTCCCTTCAAAATGGCAGTTGTACAAATACAGCATCATAAAAATAAATAAGTAATAAAAACAAGAAATCCATACTCACATGTCCCTTTTCCGGTATTTATCACATTAATATTACAGTAAGAATTACACTCCCATCAGCCTTAAGTTCCTCATAATTGCTGGTGTGTGTGAAATATGTTACAGAGGACTATTAGCTGAGGTGTATGAATATTTCTCTCTCTGTGTGTGTGTGTGTGTGTGTGGTGGGGGCTGGGCACAAATGTCAAATCTTCCCCACCCCTTCCCTCCTGTTATTTACACTTAGGAAGAACAGCGGTTTTTGCAGACACAGAAACGTATTTCCTGTTTAAAAACCTTGCATAATTCTCCACTTTTCATATCCCTTTTCCCCTCTACTTTCTTTAAAATCGCCCTCAGAGTTCAAACCATGCATCAAATAGGACGGCATATTTCTATTCTATTTCTAGGGCGAGAGCACTGTAAACTAGAGAAATGCAGCACAGCTACAGTTAGAGATGATGTCTGGGGCTGTGAGACTCTGCAGAATCCCACCCATCCCCCACGCTGGCTTGTCAACTCATTTTTGCCTGGCTGGGCATTGCCTGCAATAGATTC
Organism: Carassius carassius; assembly: GCF_963082965.1. Lineage (NCBI taxonomy): Eukaryota > Metazoa > Chordata > Actinopteri > Cypriniformes > Cyprinidae > Carassius > Carassius carassius. Next base: position 14,540,463 of record NC_081792.1, read on the forward strand.
CACCCCACCCCCTCCGCTCTGCTCAGTCATTCAGACTTGGAAAGTCAATAACAAGCTGACATCATCATGGGTTTGTATATTCCTCTGGTGCTCTCAGACCAGCTATCTACTAAAAGCAGATCACCTTTGTTTAAGGAACAGGTACGAGTAAAAAAGTGAGAAGAAACAGGAAAAGCGTGAAGCTTTTGTTTCCGCGAGCTGTTTGTGGACTTACTTCCTGACTTTCACATTTTATGTGGTATCATTTTGACTGGTACAATAATCCTGTGGTGGGTACATTGCCTCAGGGTGCAAGATCAGCTACTTTATAGCGACCATAATTTGCAGATATAAATGTTAGTACATTTTCTCAACTCCCATGTGACTTGCAGCTTAGTTTTGGACGCAAATGCATGCAGCTGTAACATCAACCGTGAAGTTTCCCAAAAAGTGCACTGCATCACTTTGAAATATGATACAAATAAAGTACCCGTACGCATCGATAAAAAAAGGTTTCTGTGATATATTCTTGGCTTAAACTAGCGTTATCATGTCCACAGGAAATATTTGTGTCATAACAGAGCAAGATTATCACTGACCTACTTTTATGATCGTGGACAGAATTGAACCGGCAAGCTTGTTTATGTAATTCTGTTAGCTAAATGCAAAGACAGCTTGCCTTGACCTTTTTTTTCTTTTTCTTTTTTTTTTACATTTTCACGGCCTGTAACCGCAGTCTGGATGGGGGAAGGGAGTGACTGTAAGCATATTTTACTGCAAGACATGTTAACAAAACAGCAGAATTTTCCCTTATGGTTTATATTGTCTACTGTACAGTAGTACTGAAGATGGTAAAACATAATGTTTAATTTATGTTTTCAATCTTCTTTATATTCTTTTTATTGAATTGAGTACATGATTTTATTACACAACAGTTACTTCTGGTTTACAAATTGGATTGGCAGAGCAAATAGCATATTGATGCCCATATTTGTTACAGTAAACGTGCATGATACTATGTGTGTGTTGCACAGAACTAGGTCTGATGAGATTTTCAGAGGGTAATACAAATGGGTCATGAAGAGTACATCCTGAAAACAGTTTGTTTATGATTATGTGATCCTGCATGGTATGTTCTTGTGAGTCATTTTGAAAACTGGGGTAATTTATTTGAAAAGTTGCTGGGATTTAAACCCAGCGGGGAAAATATCTGAAGACTTATTATTTTGTATTCTTTCATTGTGTTATTTAGTAAGGTCAAATTAAAGTGATGAAAAGTGACAATAAAGGCATTTATAATGCCCCTCCCCCACCCCAATTTTATTAATCAAAGAATCCAACAACATTGATAATAACAATAAATATAAATACTATTTATTCTGAAACACCCTGAAATAGTAAAAGTATCCGGGATTCCACAAAAATATTAAGTAGCAAACTGTCTTTAACATCGATAATAAGAAGAAATGTTTCTTGAGCAGCAAATCAGCATATTAGAATGATTTCTGAAGGATCGGGTGAAACTTAAGACTGGAGTAATGATGCTGAAAATTCAGCTTTACCAAAAATTGCATTTTAAAAGACGATTCACTTCACATGTAATTAGGACTGGACAATAATTCAATATCAATATGTATCGTGATATACTTTTCTCAATAATGGCAATATGATTTTTTAACATATCTCTGAAGAGAAACGACTGTCTTCAGAAAAGTTTCGATGACATTTTCACTTTATCTGATGAAATAGTATTCATGAGTGGAGTTGCTTTGATTACAGCCCTTACCAGCGAAACCGCTGATTCTGCTGCCCTAACAGCGCCTCCTGCAGGCAGACAATCAGTTTGCATGTTCAATAATAAATCCGTCTCCAGCAACATGTTTTTTGTTGTTGATCAATTTTTTGGTTTTCTGCAGCAGCTCAGAGCACTTTTCATACACCTCATCCTGGCTGAAGCACATTTGTTTCAATCTATAAGAATAATCAGCCTACACTACCAGTCAAAAGTTTTTTTTTAACAGTAAGATTAATTTATTTATTTATTTATTGTTTTCAAGAATTCTCTTTTGCTCACCAAACCTGCATTTATTTGATCCGAAATACAGCAAAACAAATTAATATTACTATTTAAAATAACTGCTTTCTATTTGAAAGCAGTTTTTTTGAAATCTTCAGAAATAATTTTAATATGCTGATTTGCAGATTATCAATATTTAATACAGTTGAGAACCTTTTTTTTTTAATATTCTATGATGAATAGAAAGTTCCAAAGATCAGAATTTATCTGAAATAAAAAAAAAGATTTTATAACATTATACACTCTTCCATTCGAAAGCTTGGAGTCAGTATATTTTATTTCATTTTATTTTACTTTACTTTTTTATGGTTATAGTAATTGTATTTAGCGCTGCAATTTTATTTTATACATAATACTTGTAATTAGCATGGATGCTTTAAATTGATCAAAAAGATTATAATGTTACAAAAGATTTATATTTCATATAAATGCAGTTCTTCTGAACTTTCTATTCATCAAAGCAACCTGAAACAAATCTACTCATTTGTTTATAATATCTTATAATACATGTTTTTGAGCAGCGAATCAGCATATTAGAATGATTTCTGAAGGATTGTGTGACTGTAATGATGCAAAAAATATAATTTTGAAATCACAGGAATAAATTACATTTTAAAATATTTTCAAATACTACCCGAATTCCGGAAAAGTTGGGACGTTTTCTAAATTTTAATAAAATGAAAACTAAAGGAATTTCAAATCACATGAGCCAATATTTTATTTACAATAGAACATAGATAACATAGCAAATGTTTAAACTGAGAAATTTTACACTTTTATCCACTTAATTAGCTCATTTAAAATTTAATGCCTGCTACAGGTCTCAAAAAAGTTGGCACGGGGGCAACAAATGGCTAAAAAAGCAAGCAGTTTTGAAAAGATTCAGCTGGGAGAACATCTAGTGATTAATTAAGTTAATTGATATCAGGTCTATAACAAGATTAGCTATAAAAGCTTTGTCTTAGAGAAGCAGAGTCTCTCAGAAGTAAAGATGGGCAGAGGCTCTCCAATCTGTGAAAGACTGCATAAAAAAATTGTGGAAAACTTTAAAAACTTTAAAAATTGCAAATCTCATCATCTACAGTGCATAACATCATCAAAAGATTCAGAGAAACTGGAGAAATCTCTGTGCGTAAGGGACAAGGCCGGAGACCTTTATTGGATGCCCGTGGTCTTCGGGCTCTCAGACGACACTGCATCACTCATCGGCATGATTGTGTCAATGACATTACTAAATGGGCCCAGGAATACTTTCAGAAACCACTGTCGGTAAACACAATCCGCCGTGCCATCAGCAGATGCCAACTAAAGCTCTATCATGCAAAAAGGAAGCCATATGTGAACATGGTCCAGAAGCGCCGTCGTGTCCTGTGGGCCAAGGCTCATTTAAAATGGACTATTTCAAAGTGGAATAGTGTTTTATGGTCAGACGAGTCCAAATTTGACATTCTTGTTGGAAATCACGGACGCCGTGTCCTCCGGGCTAAAGAGGAGGGAAACCTTCCAGCATGTTATAAGCGTTCAGTTCAAAAGCCAGCATCTCTGATGGTATGGGGGTGCATAAGTGCATACGGTATGGGCAGCTTGCATGTTTTGGAAGGCTCATGTGAATGCTGAAAGGTATATAAAGGTTTTAGAGCAACATATGCTTCCCTCCAAACAACGTCTATTTCAGGGAAGGCCTTGTTTATTTCAGCAGGACAATGCAAAATCACATACTGCAGCTATAACAACAGCATGGCTTCGTCGTAGAAGAGTCCGGGTGCTAACCTGGCCTGCCTGCAGTCCAGATCTTTCACCTATAGAGAACATTTGGCGCATCATTAAACGAAAAATACGTCAAAGATGACCACGAACTCTTCAGCAGCTGGAAATCTATATAAGGCAAGAATGGGACCAAATTCCAACAGCAAAACTCCAGCAACTCATAGCCTCAATGCCCAGACGTCTTCAAACTGTTTTGAAAAGAAAAGGAGATGCTACACCATGGTAAACATGCCCCGTCCCAACTATTTTGAGACCTGTAGCAGAAATCAAAATTGAAATGAGCTCATTTTGTGCATAAAATTGTAAACTTTCTCAGTTTAAACATTTGCTATGTTATCTATGTTCTATTGTGAATAAAATATTGGCTCATGTGATTTGAAAGTCTTTTAGTTTTCATTTTATTAAAATTTAAAAAACGTCCCAACTTTTCCGGAATTCGGGTTGTATAAAACAGTTATGTTAAATAGTACAAATATTTCAAAATGTTACTGTTTTGCTGTATTTTGGATCAAATAAATGCGCAGGCTTGGTGAGCAAAATAGATTTATATAAAATAAAATAAAAAAAGAAATTGTAGTGTTCAAAAACTTTTGACTGGTAGTGTATGTCAGTTTATAGTTTGATATGAGTTGAACATTAATTTATTTGTGCTGTTTTTTTGTTTGTTTGTTTTTTACTTCTTAAATATTATATAGTTTTATAGAAGGAGGTTTCATAGACTTGGAAAATTAATTTATAGAAGTTTTTAGGTACATGCATCTGTTGTGGGTGTTCTTGGCAGTTTTTATGAGGCTTTTTTTTATAGTGTTCATATAGATTTTAGGAATTATATCGTATCGACCGAAATGAAGAAATATATTGTGATATAAATTTAGCCCATATCGTCCAGCCCTACATGTAAGTTGGAGTAAGCCATAGTGATGCTCCCTTTCTGTTGTGTTCTGTCAATACTGTATTTATTAGATGACATCTTAATATACAGTATATGATTACAATGGACCTATTGACTATCACAAACAATCCGCCCCCCCCCCCCCCGCCCCCCCCGACATATTTGTTGGCATGAAGAGCCTGTTTAGCAGTAGACTGATCTAACCAAGGTGCAACAGGGAGCTCTACAGAAGCTCATTTGTGCCCACTGCTATAAGACATTACAACACATTATGTGCTTGAGCAGAGGAGTCATTGTGAAAGATATTTTGTGAAAGTCATGTGTCTGTCTTCCTGTCAAATTCAATGTGATTGTTGATTAAACGTCTTATAAAGGTATATATTTATATTCATATATTTTACCACAGACTTATTATATAGCTGAAAACAAAGAGGAAATGATTGAGCCAGTGACTCCTGAGAATAACACTCTTTTCACTTAAAATTTGCAACTGTGTTTTTCAAACAAAAATAGATTGAAATCCTTCCTATATGAGCAGCCTATTTACCCTGGTCAAGTCAAGTCACCTTTATTTATATAGCGCTTTAAACAAAATACATTGCATCAAAGCAACTGAACAACATTCATTAGGAAAACAGTGTGTCAATATTGCAAAATGACAATTAAAGGCAGTTCATCATTGAATTCAGTGATGTCATCTCTGTTTAGTTTAAATAGTGTCTGTGCATTTATTTCCAATCAAGTCAATGATATCGCTGTAGATGAAGTGATCCCAACTAAAAAAGCCAGAGGCATACTGGCTATGGGTGACTGCAGTGACCCTCTGATCTGGATACAGGCTGGATCTGGTGGCTACGGTGACCTCGGAATAAGAGAGAAACAGACTAATATTAGCGTAGATGCCATTCTTCTAATGATGTAGCAAGTACATCGGGTGTTATGGGAAGTGTTCCCGGTTCCGGTTTACCTAATCAATGCAGCCTAAAAATCCTTTAACGGATTTGGATATTAAAAGCATATTAGTATGTTATGTGTAAGCCAGGTTAAAGAGATGGGTCTTTAATCTAGATTTAAACTGCAAGAGTGTGTCTGCCTCCCGAAGAATGTTAGGTAGGTTATTCCAGAGTTTAGGCGCCAAATAGGAAAAGGATCTGCCGCCCGCAGTTGATTTTGATATTCTAGGTATTATCAAATTGCCTGAGTTTTGAGAACGTTGCGGACGTAGAGGATTATAATGTAAAAGGAGATCATTCAAATAGGTGCTAAACTATTCAGAGCTTTATAAGTAATAAGCAATATTTTAAAATCTATACGATGTTTGATAGGGAGCAGTGCAGTGTTGACAGGACCGGGCTAATATGGTCATACTTCCTGGTTCTAGTAAGAACTCTTACTGCTGCATTTTGGACTAGCTGTAGTTTGTTTACTAAGCGTTCAGAACAACCACCCAATAAAGCATTACAATAATCTAACCTTGAGGTCATAAATGCATGGATTAACATTTCTGCATTTGACATTGAGAGCATAGGCCGCAATTTAGATATATTTTTGAGATGGAAAAATGCAGTTTTACAAATGCTAGAAACGTGGCTTTCTAAGGAAAGATTGCGATCAAATAGCACACCTAGGTTCCTAACTGATGACGAAGAATTGACAGAGCAGCCATCAAGTCTTAGACAGTGTTCTAGGTTATTACATGCAGAGTTTTTAGGTCCTATAATTAACACCTCTGTTTTTTCAGAATTTAGCAATAAGAAATTACTCATCATCCAGTTTTTTATATCGACTATGCATTCCATTAGTTTTTCAAATTGGTGTTTCACCGGGTCGTGAAGAAATATAGAGCTGAGTATCATCAGCATAACAGTGAAAGCTAACACCATGTTTCCTGATGATATCTCCCAAAGGTTACATATAAAGCGTGAAGAGTAGCGGCCCTAGTACTGAGCCTTGAGGTACTCCATACTGCACTTTTGATCGATATGATACCTCTTCATTAACTGCTACGAACTGATGGCGGTCATATAAGTACGATTTAAACCATGCTAATGCACTTCCATTAATGCCAACAAAGTGTTCTAGTCTATGCAAAAGAATGTTGTGGTCAATTGTGTCAAACGCAGCACTAAGATCCAATAGTACTAATAGAAAGATACAACCACGATCAGATGATAGGAGCAGGTCATTTGTAACTCTAAAGAGAGCAGTCTCAGTACTATGATACCCTGGTGACATGAATAGTTCTCCTGTGTTCTTTGATATCACCAATTCAGCTGAGCCCCAATCCACCTTAATGCCAGCCGGATCCATAAAACTGAGTCTCTTCTCGAACATTGGGAATGCTTGGTTCCAGATGCTGTAGCCTGTAAAAAGCTGAGGTCTGACAGCCCCTGGAATGTGATTTAACACGGCTTATTTCAGTCGGCACAGTGTAGGCACACATGGTCAACAGAATTCCAATCAATTAGGCACAGTGGGGCTCTACATTCCAGTCTTTTGGGGTTGTTTTCTCACTTGAGCAGCTTGAGCAGGGGAGTCTTATCCTCTCAACCCTGCCAGAGCAAGAGACGCCAATACATGAAGAGGCCCCAGTCTCCGGAACACCTGTGTAGGGCTATATTTAATCCTGTGAAATTCAGACCTTTTATTTCTTTTCGAGACTGAAATGCTGTGACACTCTCCCAGCTCTTTGATCTAACTGCTAATTGCTCTTCAAAGCTCAGTCTGTCATACCAGACCGGGCTGATCTGGACAAGGAGGTGTGATGCTGCCCACAAAATGGCATAAGAAATGGTTGTGAAATGAAAGGAGGCATTTCATGCATTTGTAAATGTAAAAAGAAATAAATTTTCTGCTATTTATTATTATTATTTCTTGTTTCTCTAACCTCATCATATAAATTACTTGCAAACTTTGGTAATACTTTATAAGTATAATATAATAATCAGTATATATAAGTTTTCAACTACTTGTAAATCATGAAAAAAAATCCCATTATAAACAGTGACACGGGGCAGTGCAGTCACCTGTCAATAAAGTTAGTTACCCTTTGTGACCGCCTTACTGACGTGGAAACCACATGAAAACAGTGTCGTGGACAAATGCGTAAGTAGCTTCGCAACAAAGTTCAACTAGAAAGAGATGCCGATCTCGCTTGTGTTTAACTCGACAGATGAGTTGTTTTGATTCGTATCTTTGCAGAAAACGTATGCTATTATAACGATCAACAAGATTAGTATTATGCGGCATACACGCCAAACGTTGGGCATCGCATCTCTAGATCCGCGCGAGGACGCGTCTGATCCATAGTATGATCGCGTCTTTGCATTGACTTTGTATGTAATCTACTTGCGCAAATCGCTGAACTCGCGTTAAATCCATGATTTATCTTTCCGTCTGATTGATGGCCGTCAGTGGTTGGGTAGAAGACAACAAATCCCATCATTCCACGCTCCTTCTTAGCATCATCAAACCACGTGATTGTTATTGTTTTGGTAGTGTGCCCTCTAGTGGCAGGTCCTACAACCTGTACCTTTAACATTAAATTAGGTTAACGTTAAAGTATAAATATTGTTTACTGTTAATTCATGTTGTACATAATACATTAATGCTTATGCTTGATAAATTTAAAATGTATACTTTGAATTTTTGCAAATATATAACTGTAAATCAAAATTAATTTTATTTTAATGTATTGTAGTTATTGTATTGTAGTGTCCACTGCAAACTGCTGAATAATTTCCACACTAATGATACTCATCAAGAATGAGGAAGTCATTATGTAAAACACAGTGGGGAAACAAACTATTGAATCACTAGCTCAAAGTAGCCAGTCAGTCGTGAGAGACCTTGTCCCACCTCCTTCATTACACCCACATGAGTCTTCACATTATGCAGTGCAAATATTGCATACTAATTGGAGAGTATTGAAAATGTCATTATTGTTTAACTGCTGGATAATTGACTATATTATCTCAATTCGGATCACAAAGAGAAATGGGAAGGTTGCTTTCAAATCTATTCCAATAAAAATACTAATTACTTTCCAAAATGTAATAATGGATACATGTCTAGGCATCTTGTTTCTGTAGAGGCCATTGCATTGAGTTCAGTTGGCAACTATATCAATGTTTTAACATATTCTGCTTACATTTTCCAGAACGTTTGTATACCCAAGGGAGGAAAAAAAGCTCCGAAAAGTGGAATGTTTTTCATAATTTAGTAGAAAAACCAATCATGAATATTTACATTACTCTATTCACTAACACTAATTATGACTGAATGATTAAAATGTCCTATGACTTTCAAGCACATTGTAAAAGACATTGCTTACCTTAATTGATTTTAACTGCAGTCGATTCACTAACTAATGAATATAGAATGATCAAACTGTCCTGTAACAACATTTAAAGAACATTATATCAACGAAGTACGAATAACATTTTCAAAAGAACATTTTGAGAATGTTTTGCAAGCATGGCAATGTTTAAAGAATGTTTTAACTTCTCTGTTAGTTGGGGTGGTGATTGGGTGTCCATGTATTTTTGGCCATGTAGTGCATCTAAATGAATGGGTGTGATGGGATACAAGACATCTACTCTGTAGATTTACCTTGGCTAAATTGTCAAAAATGTACAAACGGTGCCTTTGAGAGGGATTTTTTCATTTCCAAAATACACATTATAATCCATATTCTCTGACCTAAAGCATTTGGTCCTATTTGAGGACTGCTATCCAAACCTAAGGGAAAAGTTAAACAAGCAAATGTTGCACACTTCCAGAATTAATGGTATGAAAATACAAACACAAGCAGAAATTTGTGTGACATGCCATTTGTCAGAAAGAAGCCCATTTTGCATGTTTAACCAAGGAAGGGACTTTTGGTGGTATAGGGATATCGTTGACTTGTGGATCAGATTTCATGGGTCCCGGTCTAAAGCACCCAGTGTGGCAACACAAACCCAATCAAATGCCTTCTTGCGATTATGCAGAATGGGGCAATGCTGGGAAAGTGTTATGCATGAGCTTTGGAGGGGAAGAGGAACACTTCTTATTCTCCCTGATCCCATCATCCCTGAAGCAGGGCAGGGGGGTCAGCCACCCTCCTTGTCCATCACAGAGGAGATGGAGGATGAACATTGAAAAGGAGCATTCTCTTGGTCTCTGGTGTAGGTAGATGTGTGTGTACTAGCGTATGGTGTACTGCGCATACTGATAGACCTCTGAAAAGCTTTACATTATAACAGTTCATGATTCAGAATAGAGAGAGCCATTTAAATTACAATTCAATTCTTGAATTTGAATTAAGGTAGAATACAGGAAAAATAAATTAAATTTGAATGTGATGTAAGCCTACATAATCCTATTAATAAATTTCACACAGCCTTGCTTATTCAGACCATCTGCACAAATGCGAATGTTGTTGTTGTTTATTGATCCAACAATCAGCTATCTCATATACATATGAGTGCTGTTCTTCCTGTGGTCAAAATCACTATTACATATCAATTTTTACAAAATAAGCGTACATTCATACAACATTCAACCATAAACAAAGACATTTAGTAGAAGATGAACTGAAAATATTCCTTGATTTAAGTTGCTAAAAATTTAAATCAAACTCATGAACTAAGAACCCATGTATACTTATAGTGTGAAAAAACTTTTACTTATATAACACTGTAACGAATTAAATCTTCATAATCTTCGGCAAAAAGGAGGCGGGAACCGGCGGACAAGCAAATTAAACTTTAATAATCAAAATAAAGACCAAACAGCGCATCAGCCCCTCACGGACAACTGACACGCACAAATAAAAATAAAAACACAAACTAAAACCCAGGCCTGGTCCTCTCTCATCCTTCACTGTCGTCGCTCCGGTTTTATATCCCTCCACCTCCTCCGTGGGACTCGAGACCGGCGAGTGTCGCTCATCTCCAATCACTCCACCGGCCTCGCTCTGTTCCCACGTCCCTCGGCCCCGCCCCACTTGTCACATACCCCTATTGCCCCTAGCAGGCCGGGGGGTACTCCCGAGACTGCGCACTACACCCCCCCTCCCCTCCCTCCGGGGGGGGGCGCTCACGGTGACCTGCGGGAACCTGGGGGTAGGACAGACGAGGCGAGAGAAAAAGAGATGGAAGGAGGAGCGACAGAGACGAGAGAGGGGAGAGAGAAGAAAAAAAAAATCTGTTTCCCAGACGCACTGCTGCTCGGCCCTCCACCAGCTGGGTGATGGCACTGGACGGCCCTCGGCGGACGGCACGACACTCCTCCGCCGCCTGGTGGACTGCAACGGCTCCGCCGGTTTTGGGCAGCCGGCAAGAGTCCCCCGTTCCCTGCTCCCCCGGATTCCTTCACGGAGGCAGCAGGCTTCGGCCCCCTGGCAAACGGCGCCGACTCCTCCGCTCCCTCCCGGACGGCAGACACCCCTCCACATCACGGGCGGCCGGCAGCGAGCTCGCCCGTCCCCGGCAACTCACTCCAGCCCACCGCCTCGAGCGTCCATGGCGGAACACTCCCTCGCCTGCTCGATGGCACCGCGGATTCACCACAGTAGCGAGGGATCTTCAGCAGCGCGTCCCTCCTTCTCCCGGGTTTCGGCACCACTGTAATGATAAAAACTCCATAATCATCGAGAAGAAGGAGGCGGGGAACCGGCGGACAATCAAATGAAACTTTAATAATCAAAATAAACACAAAACAGCGCATCAGCCCCTCACGGACGACTGACGCGCACAAATAAAAATCAAAACACAAACTAAAATCCAGGCCTGGTCCTCTCTCGTCTGTCACTGTCGTCACTCCGTTTTATATCCCTCCATCATATAAAATCATATAAAATAATATAAAAAATCATATAAAAACTTGTGTAAATAAATACAATTTCAATTTAATTTTAAAGACCATCTTACTAGCTTCATTAACCAAAAAACTAGGTAAGGAATTCCATGCTACCATGGCCCTATAGTGTAATGTTCTCTGTCCGGCTCCTGTTCTATAAACAGGCAGGAGAAATCTTCCTACTGATGACTGTCATGTAACATATTCGTGTCCATCCTGAGAAAACTTAAAATTCTTAAATAAAATAACAGGAGTCCTTGTTGTTATAACCTTTCTTGCAAAACCAAGAAGAGAATAATATAACCTACTTTTAACTGGTAACCAGTTTAACATACTCAACATATCACAAACTCTAGTTCTATATGAACAATTAAGCACTATACGGGCAGCTTTATTTTGAGCCACCTGTAATCGATTGAGATTACATTCTGATATATTGGACCATATGAATGTACAGTAATCTAGCTGAGAGAGAACCAAAGCTTCCATTAATTGTTTAATCAAATGTCTTGTTAAATATATTTTACAATATCTAATTGCAGCCATTGCTCTCCCCATTTTCTTCAACATTTCATCAATCTGTTTTGTCCAGGACATACGGCTATCAATCAATACACCAAGTAACTTAACCTCTGTAACCTGTTCTGTTTCTATGTCATCTAGTTTTAATTGCAGTCTTGGCTCTACTCTCCCTACCCTTTTAGAACATAATACACTACATTTAGTTTTTTTCTATATTAAGTACCAACTTATTTATATTAACCCATCTTCAAGCTCTCTTGATGTAAATGCTGATGAATATATGGTAGAATCATCTGCGTACATAGCAATGGAAGCATTGTTTAAAACTAAAGGTAAATCATTAGTAAATATTGAAAATAAAAGTGGCCCCAAACAACTCCCCTGTGGCACTCCACAGCTCATAACCCTCATTTCTGAGAAACCTCCATTGAAATATACACAATATTTTCTATTGGTAAGATAACTATTGATCCATGCAACAGAATCTCTGTCAAAACCATAGCAGTGCAATTTCTTAATTAACAATTTATGGTCAAGAATATCAAAAGTGGCACTGAAATCTAGTAAAACAGAGCCCACTATCTTTCCTGCATTGATTTCTTTCAGCCATTCATCAGTCATTTGTGTTAATGCTGTAGCTGTACAATATCCCTTCCTATAGGCATGTTGATGAGCTGTGTTCAAGTCATTTATACAAAAATTGTTTTGAATTTGCTCATATACTATTCTTTCCATGATTTTACTTAGGGTGGGTAATATACTTATCGGCCTACTATTCTTCCCTGAAAAATTCTCTTTATGATTTTTAGGCAGTGGGATAATTTTTGCAATCTTCCACTGAGCTGGGCAGACTGATTTCTCCAAACTTGAATTACTAATATGAGAGATAGGTAGGGCCAAAACATCTGCTACAGGTTTAAGCAATCTAACAATCCAAATTATCAATCCCTGCTGGTTTATCCTTGCTTGATCTTATTACATTTTCTACTGTAGACACCATAACTTTTTCAAAATGAAAACTACAAGATTTATTCATCATCAGCTTTTTGGTAATAAGTTTAGATGAGTGCTCTACATAGTTATCATTTGTCTTCATACCATTATTTAATTTCTGAATTTTTTCACTAAAATAACCACTCGGATAATTAGCAATTTCACTTGGTTTAGTGATAAAATTGCCCTCGTCCTCTAAAAAAGATGGTATCGATCTACCACTTTTACCCATAAGCTGATTAAGAACCTTCCAAATTGTTTTACTGTCAATATTATTACTACTAATTCTATTATAATAATACTTTTTCTTTTTGGCTTTATTCAACATTGTAACAAAGTTTCTTAATTTATGATATTTACCCCATTCCCTTTCACTACCTGATTTTACAGCATCTGCCTTAGCTCTATCCCTCTCAATCATATGTTTTTAATTCCTGATCTAACCAAGGAGAAACAAAATTCTGCACATTAAACTTCCTGATTGGTGCAAATTTATTTACAATGGGGAGTAATACATTGTCAAACTCACCCAGAGCAAGATCTGGATCTTCTTTTCGTAGAACTTCAGACCAGTCCACCTCTCTTACTTCATTACAATAATTGTTTTCATTAAAGTTTTTGAAAACTCTCTTGAAAACAATCTTCTGACCCCTTTTTGGTATTTTTGTTTTTCTTCCAATAACAATAAGGTTGTGGTCACTACAGCCTACTGGAATGGAATCTACACTGGACCACAGCTCAGAAACATTTGTAAATATCAAATCAATACAAGTTGCAGATATAACTCCATCCCCTCTTCTACATATTCTGGTAGGCTTCTTGACTACTTGTGATAAATTACATGTATTCGCTAGAGAAAGTAATCTCGCCTTAAGTGGACAGTCTCTCACACTCCAGTCTATATTAAAGTCTCCTAAAAAACACCTCAGAATTTGTATCACATACTTTGTCCAGCACTTTACATATATTATCCAAGTACATTGAGGTTGCACTTGGGGGTCTATAGCGACATCCCATCAATATTGATTTTATATAAGGAAGTTGTATTTCCAGCTATAAAACTTCCACCTCTTCACATCCTAGATCACTTCTGATTCTAACCGGTATATGCTCTTGACAATAAACGACTACTCCACCTCCCTTAATTGCACCCCTATCCAGTCTGAACAAATTATAACCTTCTATTTTCAATACATTACTATTTATTGCTGAATTCAAGTGTGTTTCTGATATTGCAAGCATATGTAATTTATATTCAGTCAGAATCTCAGCGACATCAACAACTTTATTACGTAAACTACAAATTCAAATGACCCAACCTCAATCCCTTTTGTGATAAAATTGGACCATGCATCCTACATCAGTAGGCTGACAATTAACCAACATAACATTACATCAAAAATAGAGCCCTCTTCTACACAAAATCTCATCAACACATAACACAGACACTCCCCCCCCAACCCTTTCCCTCCCACCCCACACACACACAAACACAACCAACATAATGTCTCAGTAAATGAAATATGCTTAACACCATCTCCAACTATTCAAAATCCCGTGTTTCTGTGTGACTTTATGAAACTATTATAACCCATAGACCTCGGTTTAGTTCAATTTTGGATGTTTGTCCACAGCTTCCCAGTAAGCTTCCGCCTTCTGGTGATCCGTGAATTTCCGCGTCTCGTTTCCATGGGTAATGATTAAAGTGGCTGGATGAATAATTACATGTTTTACACCAGCAGCTCTGAGTTTTTCCCTAATTTCGCCGAATTTTGCCCTCCGCTTGGCCATATCTGATGTTAGATCAGGGAAGAACTGAAGCCTTGTCTCCACGTATCTGAATATACGTTCCTTTTTAGACAGCCCCAAAATCTCTTCCTTCGCCATGTAACGTTGCATCCTCATGATCATTGTTTTGTTCCCAGGGCCAACACGGTGGGCAATTTCAACCACAGGCTCAGTCCCAATCTTCCCTTTAAACAACTCCCTCACCAGACTGTTCATGTAGGCTGTTGGATTCCCCTTTTCCACACCGATCGGTAGACCATGTACCCTTAAATTGAATTTCCGACTGTGCGCCTCCAGTCGTTCCAATTTATCACGGAGTTCAATGTTCTCTTTATAGAATTGTTTTACATCCATATCGCATTTCTTCATGTTCTCCTCCAGTACAGAAACACACTCATCCATGGAACCCAGACATTTCTCCACGTCATCCAATTTCCGACCACATTCCTCCATTTGTACTTTGAGAGAATTCAGTTGTGGTTTAAGTGTGATCAGCGCTACAGCAATTTCTTCCTTCATAATCGAGCAGATCAACTCCAACATTTCTTGTTTATCAACTCCAGCCATAACTTTTATAGGGGTTACCTGTTCCTGTAGGCTCAGGTTCTTTATCTTTGACTTTGACCTTGTATTCCGTTTGTTCTGTTTGCTCCCGCCTGCGGTTTCCTTGTTCATTTCCAGACAAACATTTAACTACAACTGTATGATCCTCACTCTATCATCTATCATTTCTTTCCATTCCTTTCTATTTTAGTCACTTTCAAACTTTTTTTCAGAGCTTGGCGTTCATGCTGTGTCTCACTCCTCACGCATGCTCAGTAACTACTTGAGCCGTGTGTCTGCGATTTCACGAATGTGATAAGTTTTAAACAACAGTTCAACAAACAAGAAGTTAATATTGAGGAACTCACATTTTATATTGCCAGTTATATTTTATGTTTTTACTATGCTGAGAAAAATTGTTTCTAAACCAAAGCAGTATCAGCAACTGCATTTCCAAAAATAATTCCTTGATGAATTTATTGTGTTTTGGAATCAGTGAATGTAATCTGTACTACTACATTTGTCTTGTTGTCATTATATTGTGACCTACCTGCATCAGTTGTACATCTACATTTCCATTCACATATCCTCTTCCATGGCCTCATGGGATAGTAAAGAACCCATCAGATGCACAATTCACAATTTTGCTTTATATAATAATTTATTTGGGTATTTTTGCCTGCTTTTATATACAGTATTTTGTACAGTATATACTACTTTTTTTTCATAGTTTGGCTGGTCCTGCGACTTATAGTCAGGTGCAACTTATTTATCAAAATTAATTTCACATGAACCGAGAGAAATGAATCAATAGAAAACATTACTGTCTCCAGCCGCGAGAGGGCGCTCTATGCTGCTCAGTGTTCCTGTAGTCTACACTGAAGACATATAGCGCCCTCTCGCGGCTGTAGACGGTAATGTTTTATCTTGATTCTAAATAAATGCCACTTATAGTCCAGTACAACTTATATATGTTTTTTTCCTCATCATGACGTATTTTTGGACTGGTGCAACTTATACTCAGGTGCGACTTATAGTCGGAAAAATACGGTAGCTGGGAATTATGTATGAATTTAGATGAAGCCATCCCTCGTTTTATTCCTATATTAATCAGTATTTGAATAAATTGGGTGAATGAATGACTCATTCATAAAGACTGAGTGACAATGTAACCTGCAGAAAGCGTTGTTGACAAAATATTTATTGTTATTTTTGATTGTGGTAATTATTTGACAGTGCTGAAGTCAAAATAAACAGTGTAATCATTTGTTTTATTACAAAATGTGTGTTAGACTAATAAGATGTATCTGTTGCGTGACCTTCAATGTTCTTTGAATTTCATCAATTCAGTAAATTCACCTTCTGGTCATTCCAATTCAAATTCCATTTCAACATACTGTGCAGCATGAAAAATGTAATTCAGATTAAAACAAAGTGATTCAATTCATAAATTACGTTTGTTTCTGCATTATATTTCTTTTAGGGCAAAACTTCTTGGGAAGTTCCTCTGCATCTTGCTCTAATATAATAATGATACAGTTTGAGGCTGTGTTATTCGATCATACTGTCAGTCATTTTTCATTAAGCCTAGTCAGCAGTCCACGCAATATCTATCGCAACAGTGACCATGACAGCCTGGCTTTAAAACGAGGCATTTATATTACAGCAACAACTTTCAGTTAGCTGCTGAGTAAGCCACATTGGGAAGGCTGGTAATTTCATGGCTGAAGGATTCAGACTACTTGCTGTTTGCATACTTAGGATTGGAGACCACAAAAATAAGCCCAGATAAACATTGACTGCTGCAACAGCTCCGGCTGGGATTTGCAAAGACGTTGTGATGACGGCGCGGCATGCTCCAAATGCGGAGGAAACCTCAGACAGCAATTTGACTACAGAATATGAATTCTGCAGTGTGAATTCACTGGACCACAATCATGTTCTGCTTAACAGGTCATAGCCTGCACAGTTACGTAAAGCTCTCTTTACTCTGTGACAGCAGAACTGTGATGGGACACGACTTGTCTATATGCAAACTGAAATCTCCACAGATGGCATTCCAGCACTGACCTATTAAACAGGATCTGAGAGTGTGTGAGCTCCCATGTGGCTCCTCAATTAAAAACCATACTCTGACTACTTTCCTTCCAAGGCTGCAATTTTTCATGTGCGTGTATGTGGCTGTGCGAAAGAGAGCTTATGGAAAGCTGTCCCATGACTTATTTTGTTTAACATTGCGAAGGGCTCATATAGTTAAATTTTTTGCTACTTTTGGCCCCGTGCACATAATTGCTTAGACACCGTAACTCTATACTTAATTGTGTATTACGCTCTCTTTCACCTTCAATACCCATGGTACTGAAGCAAGGCACTGAACCCAGTTGCTGCCCGGGTGCTGGATATATACAGTAGCTGCCCACTTCTCCGGGTGTGTGTTCACGGTGTGTTCACTTCTCACTGCTGTGTGTGTGCACTTGGATGGGTTAAATGCAGAACACTAATTCCGAGTAGGGGTTCACATACTTGGCAAATGTCACGACTTTCACTTTCACATACTACTTTTGGCTTTCATAATATTTTTTTTTTCCATAAACAAACAGATGGATACACATCGTAACTCTAAACTCATTTATGCATTTCAGATGCTGTTACAGTACATACAATCTTGTATCTGCAGAGAGAAACTGCCATTCAATCACACCAAAATACACATAATGATGGAATTACAGGCATCATAGAGGATTGTGGAGATACAATATTTCACTGGAGCTTGGTCTTCATGTTACTATTTTCTCTTTTTATTTTGTTTTACTTCTTTAAGTATTTATGTTCAGTGTCAATTGTCATTTATCCATGTATTCTGCTAATGACTGTTTTTTTTAAATAAAAAAGTACCTAATTTTAACTACATGCTGTTTTTGTTGTGTATTTTTTATATATAATGTGAGGCTACAAGATATTATAACAACAGAAAGATAGATGGGTAAAAAAAAATATTAATAAATAGTGTATACGATGATATAAATATAATATGCTAATATTATTGAAAAATTAACTATCATTAAAAAAGTTTTTTACAACACCATTAAGGTCCTTCATAGGATTTTCAAAGCATGGTTCTTTATGGAACCCTATAAAAAGGGTTCCATTTAGCACCAAAAAGAGTTCTAGTGAAGAACCCTTTTCTGGTAGTGTTTAGAACCATTTTTCTAGCAGTACCAGCTGCCAAGAGGAAGTCTCATTTAAAGAGTGTGTCCCACGTCCAGCTCCCAGAGTGCTTTCATCAAGTTGATTTATGTCTCCCTGAGAGGAACTGGTCGTCACTTATCTTGAGAGTGTAAAGGATATGAGAATGTGAAGACTGACAGAAACCCTGCTGAGCTGTGAGACAGGAGCATAGAATATACTGACGCTCTTTCAAATGTCTTCAGTGTCTCCAAACTTTATCCACACCATTGCTGCAAAGCCACCAACAAAAGCAAAGTGTTCAGGTCAAAAACAAAAAACAAGCAAGCTAAAGCAAACATAGATGAAGAAACTACACCCATGACATTGTCCAGAGCTGAACCGGACCACAAACTGTCCCTATATTGTCAGTCAGGGTCTTGATTTCTCTTCTGCAACAATACACATGGAGGAACATTGTGTGACCTCTAAAGAGGGGATGATTCTGTTTCATCTGCAGGCTGTGTATGAATTATAGATGGAGCCTCATCTGCTCCAGAGGAAACATCCAAAGCAAGATAAAAATACTCTACTTGTCTCATATTGTGTGCAGGAAAAAACAAAAGAGAAGGCGTGTGCCACTGTGTCAGACGTTTCAGTCTGAATAATTGACTCCATAAGCAAAACCTGGCAGATTGAGCCTCTTTGTGTGTATTTATTTGCTGGATTTTAAGCAAAAATTTAGAGTAAAGAAAGTGTTAACTCTCTCCCCAATGTTGGCAGAAAAAGTTTTTTTTTAGAGTATATTTAAGGTGTGGAAGGACTGTAGGAGGTGTTATTTGTGAGCATGATGGGTAATAGTGTGTTGTGCTTATCAGTTATGTACAGACTGCAATAACTGCATAGTTGTTTTGCTTCAGAAACGTCAAAGTACTGCTGATAAACAAGAATTTCTGTATTTGTTATCGTAGAAGAGAAAAATAACTATTCTGCCCTGGAACTCACGGGTAGACTGGTTTCTCATTTACATGAAACGTAATGTTGTAATGTTATTAGTTTAATGTTAAAAAGTTAAAAGGTCAAATATAGCAAACAGCAAAATGCACATTACACCCTGATTGTAGATGCTGGATAAACAGAAAAAATAAATTAGCCAAATATTACAACAGTATATTTTTTATATTTTAAATTGAAAAAGTAAAGCAGTAGTATATAGTTTATACAGAATAAATTTGTATATTAATGTGTGTATGTGTGTGTGTGTGTGTGTGTGTGTGTGTTTATTTTCATCAAATAATCCTGAAGAGAAAAATCATTTTAAATTTTCAGCATTATTAATAAGAAATATTTTTAAGCACCATATCAGTACATTAGAATTATTTTTGAAGGATTATGTGACACACACAAATATATATATATATATATATATATATATATATATATATATATTTCCTTGTATGCTGCCTTTTAGAGTTCAAATCAAGACAGATGTAACGAATAGATATAACTAATTTGTTTTTGCTTAAAAAGTGTGTTTGCCAGGCATATTTGGTATATGATGCAAATACATTTTTACTGTGGAAAATGGAAAATACAGAAACTGTATATACTCTAAGTACATTTTCAGTGATAGTGTTATGTCTAAAACTAGTATGTGTCTACAAAACCTACAAAATCTTTTTGAAAATTATGCACCAAGAAAGCATACTTCTCTCTTTTACATCTAATATTATGAAATAATTGGTTTTCACTAATGCAACACATGAAAAAGCAGAAGTGAGTGATAGTGTTTTTGGTTGCATTATATCTTGGCCTTGTCTGAATGTAGGAGACAACACAGTAAGGTGCATTGAATTCTTTGTGTTGAGGAGATGTGGCGAGGCTTTAGTTTAGCCTTCAGCATGTTCTATTTCTGAGTCTGCATTCAATTAGCTACAAAATAAACCAGGGTTAATGGAAAATAATTAAAGCCATATTTTTCTCAATCTCTCCATGATATCTCAGCATTATTGGTGCCTTGGGTAACAATATAACCTCATATTTTTCACTCTGGGGAAAGTACAAAAACCCATTGTGCAGATTCAAGGATCACCCGGCCTTATACCACAGAGGATAGGAAAAAACAACATTGAACACATGTAGTGCTACATGAATGTGTATAGGCCAGTTGTAATTCCCTTTTCTGTTAATATAATCATGCCTTCATGTGCTGTTATGCAACTGTCACAAACATTTGTAAACAATTCCTAAGGGATGATATTTACACACTGTAAACAGAGTCATATGTGTGGGCTGATAGATTGATCGGCAATAATTACACAAGCAGGCCAAAAAAAAATACAAAATAAAAAAACGTTCATATGAATGTTTAAAAAGCCTGCAGGTTTCCCGACAAAGATCATGTATGTTTATATTTTACACAGAGGTATCAGACTGAGGTGAAACAAAGGAAAATAAAAATCCTTTCGGTGGATAAACCCTCCACGTTCACAATACAGGCGGTGACCTGTAAACCGAACTGTAAAGCAATCTGCGGATTAGATGCAGTCACAAACAGACATGTTGAGTGCACTCCTGGGGCAAATGGAGAAATGAGACAGGCGAGATGTCTTTCTGCTAAAAGCAGAGCACACAGAACCCCAGAGGGAGAGAAAATGGGGTACGTGTATGGCCCTCTTCCTCCATTTACAACCCCTCAGGTCACTGAATTTCCAGCTAATTCCATTTTAGTGCAACACGACAGTATACATCCTTACAGTGTCGTCGCTTCAGTAATTTTGGCCAGTGCACATGCCTGCTGTCTGATGGAATGAATTGATGAGTAAAGTGTTCCACAACCATGTTTTACTGCAGACATTTTTTGCCTTGGATCGACTGGAATGGAGATAGACATCTTGGCAGGGCAAGCCTCAAACTATTTTTCCAGGTTCACTTGCCCACATTATTGTCCTTCAGATTTAAAGGAGTAAACAGCTGAAAGCGAGCACAGACAGATGCTTTTATTTCTGAGGCAGGGGCGATGACTTTTATTTAGCTGAATGTTAGTCAAGCAACAAAGTTTTCCCTGTGTTTGAAAAACAAAGCGACATTTCTTCGTTTCGACACCACCAAGACATTTTTTTTGGCTGACAAAGACATGGGTGGAAATTTGAGAGATGTGCCAAGTTTCCTGTGGCCTGATGCAAGAAAAAGACACACACAAAAAAAACAAGGGAAAATATGGGAGTGTCACAAGATAGCACAGAGAAAACATTTGCTTTTTATATATATATAGATCATGGCAGCTTGAAGACTCAAAAAGTCACACTGAATCTGGTGCAGCAACAATGAACCTCTGCATTCTTCCACCAAATCTGATTACAGCATATATTTCAAGACAAAACAAAGGGAAGCAGTAGCAAGACTAAAAATAGTTGACAACTCACAAATGAAAGCACATTTATGTTGGTTTAGGATTCATCAGACTTCAAAGAGATTTATATTTAGTCACGAAAATAGGAATTCAACACGACAAGCCTTTTAAGACTGTTCTGCCCGGCTTTGAGCAGGAATCGGGGTCAAATGATATAAACATGTTGGTGTTTGAGAACATAATATTAGCATTCTACATGCTTATTATCTCAGCGTTACGCGGCGCACTGAACATTCGGATAATCCCTTATGAAAGACACATGCAATGTTGCCTTAGAATTTCAAAATTAGCTAACACTTCCATTGTACACTCAAGAAAGGCTCTAAAAGGAGGTTTTTGGAGTGATGCCATAAAATAATCATTTTGGGTTCCTCAAAGAACCCCCCCCCCCCCCCCCCAAAAGGGATATGTTGTTTATCCAACACAATTAGTTTATAAGGAGGTTTTAATTCATATATAAAATACATGTAGATCACCAATTTATAATTTATTGTGTTATTACACTGTGTTTTAAACATTAAATAAAGAGTTTTAAATATGTATATTCATTTGTCAATTTGAAAAAAGTTATTTACATTTTTATTTTTGAATTATTATTATTTTTTTAAGTTGTATCAGTAATGTAATGCTTGTAAGACCTTATTTTAGGAATATGAATTAAAAATACGATTTCAGATGGAATATGACATTATTCCATTTTGTATGGTAGATGTTTTGCGTTGATTGTGGGTAGTTGCTATTGTGTCTCATTTGCATTTCTCTGTATTATCATTTCGGTGATACGTAAGGTTACCTGAGAGAAGATAAGGAAAACTTGAATGAAACATCAGCAGGAGTGCAGTGTATTAATGTTCCATACATGTCTTCTTCTCTTTCTCCTCAAAACATACCTACTAGCATCTAATGGATCTTCATTACTGTCTTTAGATACATTACGCTGGTCTGCTGCTGCTATTGTGAGATACATCAATTGACTATTATGCAGAGAGACCTCTGGGGAGAGCGTTGTGGTTAGATACTGTTCGCAGGTCAATTTTTCATTAATGCAAGGAGAGAGCTGTAGACTGAATGAGGGGACAGGGTGGGATCTGTGTCTCATAAGGCATCTGGAGACAAGCTGAGGAATCCTAACGTGAGTTTTCCAGTCATTGTGTCTCTGGTGTCTCCTTAAATTCAATAACAAACATTCAGAAACACACACACACACATGCACACAGAAGAGTAAGTGCACTGTTTTAATGAATAAATTACAGGTGATAGTGTAGGCCTATGGGGGGTGGTTGAGGGGTTCTAGACATCTGCTCCTCTTTAGCTTTAAAATGTCATCCAAGCTTCGGCAGATGTTTTTGAAGAAAATATGAAGAAACACAGTATAAAAAGAAACAAGGGAAAAGATCCTGATCATGTGGTTAAGTGCTAATTCACTCTAGCAGAGAGACAGCCTCATCGAGAGCTTCCCATCCAGTTCTTCCAGTTGTTTTGACTTGATGTGATACAGGAAACCTTAATCAAAATTACATTATCTTCTCAAAGTCTTTCCTGCAGCACAAAATGGTCAACTACCAATGGAACAAGGTCTGGAGCACATGCACTGCCTGTGTATTTCCACAAGCCTTTGGTATAGTGTTCTCTAAAGGACCCTTTTCAAATGTACAGGTTTTTATGACTGAAGATATTGGGTAAACTTCTATTGTGGTCAATGAAACTACAACACATATAATGTTTGAGTTCCCATTTGCATCAGTAGCCAAAGAAAACATCCATGATATTGTTTCCACAACTTTCCAAAAAGGAAACAAATATCGAAAGATTGATTATGCTTGTCAGCAGAGAGAAAGATGTCAAATTTGCTGTCACTTTTTCAGCCGTTAGACTATTAGTCCACCCGAAAATGAAAATTCTGTCATTTACTCACCATCAAGTTGTTCCAAATCTGATGAGTTTCTTTCTTCTGTGGAACTCAGAAGAAAATATTTTGTAGAACGTTGATAACTAAACAGTTGATGGCAGTCATTAACTTCCATAGTATGGAGAAAAAAAAATAAAATGAAATACTACAGTTAAAAAAAAATAAAAATCGGTAAAATTTACGTTAAAAAAATGTCAGTTGTGGTTGCCGGACTTCTAAGGTAAAAATACTGTAACGAAGTTTTCGGTGTTACAGTTTTACCTTAAATTTACAGTTAAATACTCCAAATTAATTAACTTATATAATGTTAGTATACCATCCTATTGAAGTACTGAAATATGTTTTGTACCTTTGTAATACTCTGATAACCACCAAATGCAGGTGTTAGTGATGTGTCATTCGTGAACGAATCGTTCTTTTTGAACGAATCTTTTAGGTGAACGAATCGTTCTCGTTCACGTAATCCACTGACTCGTACTTCTCGTTCAGTGAAGTTCCTCCCTTCACAGCAGCGCGGCGCTATAAGCAGCGCATGCGCAGCTCAGTGAACCGGGTAACAACCATTTCATCCTGTCAAAGAATTACTCAACCTCGAGCCAATAGCCTTCGAGTATGAGATGTGACAGAGTATGTGATTTGTTGAATGTAGTGAACGAATACACCCTTAATGAACGAGTTTCATATGAGTCTGAACTAGATCTGGAGATCTTATCGTTCGTGAACGAAATGACTGAACTGGTACCCATGTCGTTCGTTAAATGAGTTGAGTGAGCTGATACATGTCGTTCGTGAATGAAATGACTGAACTGATACACATGTCGTTCGTGAATGAGTTGAATGAGCTGATACATGTCGTTCGTGAATGAAATGAACTGGCACATAGCTTATCTCGTTCGTGAACGAAATGAATGAGAGTAAACCGGGTTAGTCTGCCATTTAGCATGTCAATCTCGCAAAAATGCAAAGCGCAGTTAAGTACTGTACTGTGCACATACGCTTGTTTTGATATTTAGCAACTCCACGTTTAATCCCCGATTTATGAATGTGAATATATAATATACAAACTGTCTGACCAAACAATTAAAATACTAATTAGGCAAGAAAACCTTGTGCTTTGTTCATCTGAAAAACTTAATTAGACTTTATATATTGAATGTGATTATACACACATTTTAATAAAGGCAGATCAGTTTTTGTAACAAGTGAATACGTTCGTTGACTTAAGACATAACACATAATACACTCTTTTTTTTGCCATCTGCTGGCTTATTTCGTGTAATACGAAGAAATGGTCACTGAACGAATCAGTGAACGATTCTGAACGAATCATTTTGGTGAACGAACTGAAAATGAACACATCTCTAAAAAGAATCATAATTTCCACCACTAGCAGGTGTTGATGAGAAAGTCACGTGATGAACCAAAGTGCGTCACAAAGCAGCTTTTAAAAAAAAAAAGAAAAACATTCATAGAGGGTGCACAGTGTCATTCACACAAGCACTAAACACCATCATGGTGAGACTCATTTAACTGAAATATTGCAATAACCATTCATTTAACAACATTATATGTAACATACAACCCTAATAAATGTAACAGATAATACAAATACAATAAAAAGAAACAGAGAATTGTGGGAACATCAGTTTAGGTTTTTTCCCTGTAAATTTTACAGGAAATTACTGTTACCCATTTTACAGATTTGTACTGTTGCATTTTCATATTATATAACATCATTTTGACATTTTACGTTGTGACTAAGATTAACTATAATACAGACAACTATTTCTAGTCAATCCCTACAGAAAATGAGTGTTTAGAAGCAGAAAAAGAGAGAGTTTATACAAATTATCAAATCATATTATATTAGTGAGCTGCATGAGCTGAAGTCTGGTCGAATGAACCACTTTGCTACTAAATTAGTTAGTTAAAACACACTGAAGCCTCTTATCAGCCACATCTGAGATGTTTTCCCTTACCAAAAAGTAGTATAGTTTAAGTTTATTTTATTAAGTATGCTTAAGTAAAGTGCAAATATATATTTTAAGTATACTTTATGTAGTAAGTATCCAAATATCTAGTACTACTAGAGAACTAGTAGTATACTTGTAAGTGTACTATTTCAATACTCATTGGGACTAAATTGGCCCACTTTCTAGTATATAAAAGTATACTTTAAGTATAACAGCAGTAAACTTTGAGTACACAACTAGTTTACATCAATATTTTTAGCTTGTACTGCAACTATACTAAAAGTGCACTTATAGGTATACTGATAGTTTACTCATTAAATACTTTGTACACTTTGAAGTATAGTCTCAGTAAACTACTAGTTTAGTAGTTTTATACTGCAAGATACTAATAAGTTTTCTTTAAGATAAGTTTACATCATACCTTAAGTAGGCCTATACTATTATGTCCCTATTTAGGTATTAATTAGCATATATTTTGTTATATGAATATCTGAACGTACAAAACATCAAAAGAAAGTATAGGGTATCTGCTTGGAAACAAAAAAAATTTATTCTAGCGTCGTGCATTCTTTTTTTAAACCATTGAAAGTGGGTAAGTTTCATAAATAAATAAATAAATAAAACTTTGAACAAAAAGATGAAAAAAAAATGACTATAAATTGAATTCAGAATGATAATCAAAACGTAGATAAGAGTCGATCAACAACCCAAAGCTTGACAGTCATTATTACCTCTTCATTGGTCGACATTTTATTCCTTAATGTTACGCAGTTTTGATGATGTTTTATGTCTGATGATCGTGTTAGATTACATCGGTTGTTTCGGTTTCTGCTTCACTTGTGTTTTTTTGGAAATTTGATATAGGAGCAGTGGTGGACAATAACGGAGTAGATTTACTTCGTTACTGTACTTCTACATTTTTCAAGTATGTGTACTTTACTGGAGTAGTTTTATTTTGAGTGACTTTTACTTTTACTTCACTACATTCCAAAGCATAAGATTGTACTTTTAACTTTACTACATTTCATACAACATATCGTTACTCCCTATAATATATCACGTGCTCCGACACGCAGAAGTGATGTCTGATTCATCATGAACGAACTGAGTCTTTTCAAAATAAACTTTTAAAGTCCCCGTGAAACGGAAGTTGCAAACGACTTTTCTCCAGTGTTGTGACGTATTTCCGAGAGAAACGGAATAATAAATGAGGAAAATGGTGGGCGTGGCTTATTTTCCAACTAGCACCTGATTGGATTTAGATAAGTAGGTGTTTTATTCAAAAAATGGAGGCAGATCTAAACGCAAGTTTACAATCGGTTGTTGAGGATTACTCGCCACCTGAATCACCGCAATTTAGTTTGCAGCAGGAGGAGGAGGAAGATGAAGAACAGGAACAATGCACCTCCTCGCCATCTCTCCTTTCACGCGCTGCCAATACTCGCAAACACACAGGCAGCCTGTCTACTGTCAGTTGGAGGGGCGTGGTTACGGATTAAGCAGACACCAAATTCCTCAAGCCTGTGACTAAACGATCAACTTCACGTTGTTTCTCTTAGTAGCATGAAACAAATCTGTTATTTAAATTGTGATTTAACTACAGAGAGCGATCAAAGAACGCTCCCTTTTTTTCGGAGCTGTCACACATCGTGAGTATATCTGCACACTTGCCCAAATTGCCGTTTCAATGAATGACGCTGTTATGCTGCACAACGGAGCTCTTACTGTATTCATGTGGTGTATTCATTTGTTTGCTGTTATTGTGGTGAAAGCATTTTGTGAGAGAAAACGTGTTGCAATAATGACGAGATCACTGCATTCACGCGATAAACAGACTGTCTACTCAATGCTGCTCATCACTGCAGCCTTTCATGTGATGGGAAAAGATCGAAAAAATAATGATATAATCAACAAATCCATGATTTGTTAATCTCGACAGCTGTAGTATATATATATATATATATATATATATATATATATATATATATATATATATATATATATATATTTGAGAGGGTTCCACATGTAATACGCATTTCAAATGCAAAGATGTCAGCCAATCACAACAGTTGTCGTTTACTCGGAGTCTCACAGCAGACACGCCCCTTCAAACAGAGCATTCAAGCCAGAGGGCTATTATCTGGATATAAAAATGCTTTTTATTTCTAAATTTTAAATTTAAAAATCATACTAACAATATAAGTACACCCAAGGAAACATTAAAAAGCATTTAAAGAAAAGGAAATAATCCATGTCATGGGACCTTGAAGCCAAAAAAATTGTTTGTGTGGATTGACTCGCATGGATGAATTGTTCAGCACAAAACGATCAATTTAGGCGAACAAAGTAAATATAGTCAATTTTGATTTCATGTGGACTTTAAATCGGATCGCAAATCGCACCAAACGATTCGTTTACGAATTAGAATTATCCAGAGGTGGGTAGAGTACCCAAAAACTGTACTCAAGTAAAAGTAAAAGTACTTCTAGAAATATTTACTCAAGTAAAAGTAAAAGTACTAGTCTTGAATAGTTACTTGAGTAAGAGTAAAAGAGTATCGGATAAAAAATCTACTCAAGTAGTTAGTTACTAGTTACTTTGGGTCATATATACTGAGCCTATTTTTATTTAGATATATAGATAAAATGTATGTAATGTATGTGTGTGTGTATAAATGTATATATTCAATCAGCCTTCACTCCAATTTATGTAATTTATTATAAAACCCTGTCTGTTTACTTAAGTAACAGATATAGGTGTCATGCCATAACATATTTTTAATATGACTGACTTTATATTAAATGTGAATTTGACATTGAAAGTTAATGTGATATAAAAA
This sequence comes from Carassius carassius, assembly GCF_963082965.1. NCBI lineage: Eukaryota > Metazoa > Chordata > Actinopteri > Cypriniformes > Cyprinidae > Carassius > Carassius carassius. The sequence continues at coordinate 14,569,165 of NC_081792.1, forward strand.
TTGCTACTAATCTTTCATTCTTCAGAAAGAGAGCAAATAACATTTACATTATTAAAGATAATTTACACTGACAGTCTAGATTTCAATCTCTCTCAGAAACTCCCATTAAAATCACTAAAACTGTTAACACTGTGAAATCAATATCTTATTTATAGATTCGTACACACATCTGCACTTTGTTGTTTCTGACGAGAGAATTCACCAGAAAGAGGTCTCCAGTCAGTGAGCGAGTGAAGGAAGCACCGGCATTTTAGCGATGACTCATCTGAACGCCTCTGATTGGCCAATGCTTTAATAAGCTCAAAAGAATCGTGTGTGATTGGTTATAACGTGCAGCGCTGTATAAACGCATCTATCTCTGGCTCAGCGCCAGCAAGCGATCACAGATCTGAATTTAGCAGCCGATGATACCGGAGTGATTGTATTAAAATTAATAAAATATTAATCGGCTATTTTTTGTCTTTTGGAAGCTGCATTCAACTTGACTCCCCTCTGGTATAAGCCACACACGTACAACAAACTAATGTCACAGTCAGTGGTATCGTGTACTGTAATCGAATGTAGCCCAAGTTATTACCTGTTAAGCAGTAGACAGCACACGCGGTGTTCATCTAATAAGGATCTCCATCGCAAGCAAATAATAGCCTTTGCAGATTTGCTTTCAATTTAGTGCAGTTCCAGCCACGTTTTCAACGCTGCTGATGTTAAACGTTACAACTCTGAGTGAACCACTTCAGATGATCAGCGCGTGCGGCAGGGAACTGAACGACTCATTCAAACTGATTCATGAACCAATTCACTCGTTTGCCAATTGGTTTGATCAAGCCTTTGAACAGAATTGACTCAAAAGAATGAATCATTCGCGAATGGGCATCGCTCATTGCCCAGAGAAAAGTAGACGGCGCGTTTGGAATAAACTGAAGCATTTATAACATTTATTGCATTAAGATAAAGTAACGAGAGGAGCGTCGCCCACAGTAACGAAGTAAAAGTACAAATTTTCCCCCCAAAATTTACTCAAGTAAGAGTATAAAGTACCCATCTTTAAATATACTCCGAAAAGTATTAGTTACCCCAAAAAATTACTCAAGTAAATGTAACGAAGTAAATGTAACTCGTTACTACCCACCTCTGGAATTATCCGATTGCAGCTGTTCTGGAGTCGACCACTCACTGATTCAAATGAACCGTTTAGTGCGAGTCTACAGAAGTCAGAACCCGGAGACCTTGTGAGCGCGCGCGCGTCTGATGTTGCTAAAAGTAAGTTATTAATGTCGAAATTTAGGATTAATTATTGTAGCTGAAAATCCTATTTAGGTCAAAATTGTTCGTTGTTTGGGAACTAAATCCGCTGTAAAGAGTGATCTATTTAAGCCCACTGAAATGCTCGAGTGCAGACGATGCATCAATCAGCGTCTCTGTTTTAGGTTAAAATAAATAACCATTAAACTAACAGATTAAATATAATAACTAATGCATGTTCAAATTCTCCGCTGCCGTAATATTAACAGTTTTATTAAAATGCTACCATGTCCTATGTGACATCTGTTTTTATATTGTTTATCAACAGTAACGTTATATTGTTTGGATTAACTAGACGAGTAGACAGACATGATGTTTATTCATAACCGTACTGAAAATAAGTAAATATTGTTAGCTGATGCTAACTGTCTAGCTAACAAGCTTGCTGGTGCTAACTTGAGGTAATTTTTATAAATAATGTCCAAATATTTTTATTCAACCACCTATATATATATATAGATTATATCTGGGTAGAAAAGAAAGGATGTGATGTTCAGAACATGGTAACTACAGTAATTATCAAAGTGGGAAGAGGGGTGTTTTTACACAACAGACCAGGTTTGAGAAGGAAAAAATCATTATGAAAATATAATTATATTTTCCTTAAAATGTTCTTCCTAATTTCAGGCCTTATTATCATGTCACATATAACTCTGATGTTCTGTAAAACAACAAACTTTCAAATAATTTTTTCTTACTGGTGAAAATCAGATGGTCATCTCTGTTTTCTCTCAGGTACATCACAGTTTAAGCTTCAAAGTGAACATTACTCTCATCAACGTAGTCAATATCAACAACAAAAATATATCTTGAATCCATATAGTGGTTATTTTGGAAAAAAATCCCAGGTATTTTGAGCAGTAGGATTATAAAAAAATATGTGCTTATATAAAATTTAATTAAGTAGCCTATATGAAAATTGCAAACATATATCTTTCAGTACTTTTTTACTTAAGTACATAAAAAATGGAGTACTTTTGTACTTTCACTTGAGTAAAATTGAAAAAGCAGTACTTTTACTTTTACTGGAGTAATATTTTATTATACGTATCTGTACTTTCACTCGAGTACTTGATTTGTGTACTTCGTCCACCACTGTATAGGAGATGTGTAATAGCGCCTCCCACCGTATAATTGTCGGAGCACAAGTATAGCTCAAATTTAGCCTAATTATAAGTATACTTAAATGTTATTTTAAGTATATTTCTGAGAAGTACATAAAGCCCATTTCTGAGAAGTACATAAAAAGTAGACTAAAAGTATATTTTCCTATTTTAGTTTAAAAGTATACTAATAATACACTAATAGCACACTTGAACAAACTTATTTTTCGTAACGGTTGTTGTGTTGTTCTCCCAACCAGCAGTTCTTTTATTCAGTGACCAAAGCTAGGATAAAGACAACAGGCAAGGCCACATAAACCTCTATCCCAGTGGCCCGAAACAACTGTGACTAACTCCTATGGACCAGCACACTTATTACCATCCTAAACATCCATCATACTAATTCACACAAGTGCTGAAAGGCCCACATGAACAGCAGAGATGTTGGGACACAGCTCACAGCAGGTGACTATGAATCATCGTACCAATTATTTTGCTGAATCAGTGTGGGTATCCTGTAGCTTTCTCAGAGCTGTCATCGCCCTCCCCACGCAAGTGCTTTTTGTTAATGAAAAGTGAAATTATTTGAATTCTGCTTAGTGGAGCAGAGTGTGTCTTTAACAGATAGTCTTCCAGAAAGACATGAGCTCATTTGGGGAATGATGACAAGCTGCCTGATTCTGCAGTGGGACAGTGACTCTAATTTCAGCAAGTGTCTTCATTATAATCCACCCTGACACTTTTGACAGAAAAATATGTGCAGTGGGCTAAAGGTCTGGAATGGAAAGAGCTAGGATTTTAGACAGAGAAAGAGTGTACTAAGCACACATCTCCGCAGTTTGTTCTAAATCTGATTAGTGGGGAAAATCCCTCATGTCATGAGCCTGATAAAGCCTCTCATGAAGGATGACGGAAAATGGTCATGGGGTCTGGTCTCCTGTCAGAGCTGACTAGAGCCTGTAATCAGTAGAAAAATGACACAATCTGCTATTTTGCCTCAGTTTACAAAAGGGATGTATAAATATGGAACGTTTTATCAACAACACACATTTTTATCTGATGGGATAAACTCAAACAATGCAATACGCATTAAATTGCTCTGGCAGCCGAGAGCCAATTTGAGATTCACCTGAGATTTTCCCTCCAATGTGTGAATGTATTCAGCAAACACTGAAGCTTAAGGTTTCTGCCCTAAAATTTCTGCCCTAACAAATGGAAAACGTGACTGTCTTTATGGAAAAAAAGTAATGTCAAATATTTATGTTTTATTTATTTTTTTGTTTACTAAATTGGTCTCTGAGTTAAATCAATACAGGTTAGTGTTGAATCTATAAAATATTTGTAATTTCAGCCTGATCTCATTAGAATTTGTAGTATATTATGAAAGTACAGTATAGATTAGTAGGCAGCATCAACAATGTAGAGATACTTACCTAAGCAAAGTTTTAGCAACAAAATATTTTTTGTTATAAATATATTTGTATAGTTACATTTTACTATTATGTAGATAATTGAGTTCCTGTGTTTTTATTTGTCTTTAGGTCACGACTAAAGTCACATCATTGTCTAATCCAGATGTTTGCTCATAAAGGAGAAAAGAAGTTGTATCTCCCCAGGATTGTTCTTAAGTCTCTTTTCTTCTGTTTATCTCTTGTTTGGTTTCTGTTTTCTTTGGTCTGTTTTCTAGGGCACAATTACTCTATGGGCCATAAAACTTGTCTGTTGGAATGTCTGTTGGAAGCATGATTTTTTTCCCCCTTTTATGAAAATAAAAATGTATGAAAAATGAGAAAATCCATTGGGCTTCCATATAATCAAAAAACAAACAAACAAACAAAAAAAATTCAACCATTTAAACCATGTAAATAAAGTGAACAATTTAGATAGAACTATCTAAGTCAGTACCCAGCAAATGAACAGTTCCCTTTCAGTCAGTCACGTTCAATGTTATGTCAACACTGACATCACAGGGTCTCAGTTGGGAGCCCAATCACCTCTGAGTAGTGTGAAAAATGGCTAATGAGAACTGGCGAGTGTGATTTCCATGCCAAGCCTCTCTCCGAACATATGGGTATACAAGTTGGCAGTATGCATCCACTCATTCAGATTTTGTATTGGAGCTGTTTTGTATTGTAGTTTCCTTGTCTCACATGATGGCCACGATCGCTGTCTCACATGTTTGGGCCGTAAGAATGCTTGTTGTCCATGCCTGCATTTCAAGCGTATGTCCATGACTACACTGAGATTGGTTAGCAACAAGGGTGATCTGAGGATCACAGTAGTTCCTGCTCTGTCGGGTCAACCCCACGGACTTATCACTCCTTAAAGCAAAGTGGCATCGAGCTTCTGGGTGATGATGTCAACCTGTACTGTGGTGGGACCAGTATCTTCTTCACAGCTCCTGAGGAAAACAAGATGTCTATTACGGCATCAGAAGAGGGTTATCGTCATCTGATGCTGAGGATTCCGCTGATCTGTCCCCCTCAGCAGCAGTGGAACAGTCAGAGTCTGAGGCTGAGTTGGTGGTCATGCTTTCTCGGGTGGCCAAAAGCATCAGGGATGGTGGTGATTGCTCCGCCTTCTCACCTGTGCTTTAGGCAAGATGATTGGTATCTGGGCACTTGAAGTGACTCACAGCCACTTTTCGTCCCAGTGCCAGGAGGTGGATGAGGAGCTCACCAATGTGTGGAAGGTCACGCTTGAGCTCCTTGCTCCTCACTACCCTCGATGGCAGGGCGGCCATGGGGTATGTGGATGTTCCCCAGGTGGAGTGTGTGGTTGCGGTGCATCTTTGCTCACAAAACGCCACCACCTGGAGTAATCAATCCACGTCTCCCATATAAAGCCTGTAAGCTGACCTCAGCTCTAGTTGCTTAGCTTATGGTGTTGCGGGCCTGGCCACCTCTGCATTGAATGCTGTGGCTATCCTGCATGTACATCAGGACAAGACACACAAAAAAATGCACAAGGGTAGTTCTGATCTCTGGCTGAACCTAGATAAGATGCGGTACACCAACAAAGTCCATTTTCTAAGTGGACCCATCTCCCAGTCCGGGCTTGTTGGTGACACTGTCGAGGACTTTGCCCAGCAGTTCGTGCCAGTCCAGAAGCAGATGAAGGCCATCAAACACATATTGCCTTGGCATGATTTTATTACCACCAGGCTGTCAAGGTATGGCTCTTTGTCTACCCGTCGTCTAGGACACCTTTCTAATGCATCAACACCTGCTCTGTCTCAGCCTGAATCTAAGGTTTCTTCAGCACCTCAGCAATTCTGTCAAGCATCCCACAGGTAGGAGGCGCAGGGAATGATTGCATCCACTACCTGAATTCATTTAGGGGAAAAACAGCTGTCCCATTGAAACATTTTCGAGGCTCCTTTGGCATACATTTGGCTACATAGCCGAGTCCCAAGATGGGCATGGTACCAGGGCACACATTGGATGGTTATTATTCCGATCTGTTGGCATTTATTCAGCCCATGATCAGACCTTGCTTTTCTATGGGCAGGAGTGCCATTAGAACAAGTGTCGAGACATGTTATTGTGATGACAGATGCCTCCAGAGCAGGCTGGGGAACTGTATGCAATGGGCATGCAGCTTCGGGCTCCGGGACAAGACCTCGGCAGCAGTGGCATACCAATTGCCTAGAGTTGTTGGCAGTACTGCTTGCCCTACACCAGTTCCGTTGCTTGTGGGCAAGCATGTGCTCATCCGGAAGGACAACTCTGTGATGGTTGCGTACATCAACCATCAAGGGAGAGTATGCTATCGTTGCATGACACATCTTGCCAACCATCTTCTCCACTGGAGTCAGTCATGACTCATGTCGCTGCTCTCTGTTCACATCCTGGGGGAGTGCAATCGTGCAACCAATGCACTCTCACATCAGCTTATGCTCCTGTGAGAATGGAGACTCCATCCCCAGGTGGTCCAGCTGATTTGAAGTCAATTCAGGGAACCTCAGGTGGACCTGTTAGTCCTCTCAAATTTTTTTACTAACCCTTGGCACAGATGCACTGGCACACAGCTGACCACGGGACCTGCTTAAATACGCATTTCCTCCAGTGAGCCTCCTTGCATAGGCTCTGTGCAAGATCAGGTAGGATGAAGAGAAGGTCTTGCTGGTTGCGTCCACCCGGACCTGATGCTCCTCGCGACAGCCCCTCCCTGGCAAATTCCTTCTTTCTTTCTTATTTCTCAGGGACGGGTATTTGGCACCCATGTCCAGATCTTCCAGATGGGACAGAGCAGATTTAAGGGTTCTATCACAAGCTGTGATAGACACTATAAGGAACAACCTATGGCCTCCCCCTAGTAAGTTCATTTCTCAAATTCCACATTCTGGGTTATCAGCTTTCTGGGGGCGTTGGGAAGGTTACGCCTTGTGGTTGCATCTGTCTTGACATGATCACTTGCCAGCACCCACACCACTAATCCTCGTAACACAGTTCTTGGTTGTGGTGCTTCCATAGGGACCCCATAACATCAGTGTTGATGCAACGTCTCCTTTCCGTCCTTCAGGGAACAAAGATTACATACAGAGACGTTATGTTTACTTCAGAGGATTCTGGAGGAAAATGCAATATTAATGTGCTTCCATCTCCTGAGTTCAACAGAAAAACAAGAACACTGAATCAGCTATTCTGTTTCCTGAGACTAAATCACAGTGTGTTAAGTTCTTTGTAATTCTATATTAATCACAAGGTGAGAGTTTAACCATGTGTTAACCCATTAATTATACATTTGTTTCCATAACATTGTTCATTAAACCACAATACAAGAGATACTTTGTGCAGGTAGTACTCCCTGTGTAGTTTCAAAAGGAGCCTGATCACTGATGAACTTTTTGAATATGCACAACACAGAGACACTTAAGAATTATGTATATTATGTACACATTCATAATGTGTACATAATGTATATATAATCCTACATTGCTCTGTTCATAATGTACATACATTCCCTACATTTGCATTCTTATTTATATTCTGTATATACTCTGCTCAATACTGTATATAGTAACGCCACTGTACATTCTTTATATCATAACTTCACCTACACTTGCACTTTTATGTATATAAAACACTATATTCTCGCACTTCTGGTTAGATGCTAACTGCATTTCATAAGCTCTGTACTTGTATTCTGCATAATGACAATAAAGTTGAATCTAACCTAATCTAAAAAGAACATCAGACTAGAAATTTGATTAAATCTACTCCCAGGGTCCAAAATGCAAGCAAAAATTAAAAAAAAAATGAACGAATGAATGAATGAAATCCCTTTTGCACCTTCTGTAGGTTGAGTGTGCATTCATATTTTATACTTATATAAATTAGATAGACATACATTTTAGATATTTTGAAAATATGTTTGTGAGTTTATTAGTGTATATTAGTAGACTTGTTAAAAAAAAATTGGTCATTTTAATTTTCTCATTTCGCCTGGTTTACACCATCAACTTTTTAAGAGGCTCATTGAGAGGATATTAAGTATGCATATATTCATATTTACATTTACATTTACATTTAATCATTTAGCAGACGCTTATATCCAAAGCGACTTACAAATGAGAACAATAGAAGCAGTCAGGTCAACAAGAGAACAACAACAGTGTACAAGTGCCATGACAAGTCTCAGTTAGTCTAGTATAGAACGCATAGGTAGGTTTTTTTTTTTTTTTTTTAATAAAAAGACAAGAAAAGGAAAAGTGCTAGTGTTAGTTGGTTAAGTGCAGGCGAAAAAGATGAGTCTTTAGCTGTTTCTTGAAAATGAGTAAAGACTCAGCTGTACGAATTGAGATTGGGAGGTCATTCCACCAGCTGGGCACAGTCCAGGAAAAGGTCCTTGAGAGTGATTTTGAAATTCTTTGGGATGGTACCACAAGGCGTCGATCACTTGCAGAGCGCAAACTTCTGGAGGGCACATAAGATTTAACCAATGAGTTTAGGTAAGTTGGTGCCGTGCCAGTGGTCGTCTTGTAGGCTAGCATCAGTACCTTGAATTTGATGCGAGCAGCTACTGGTAGCCAGTGTAACCTGATGAGGAGCGGAGTAACGTGAGCTTTTTTTGGCTCATTGAAGACAACCCTCGCTGCTGCATTCTGGATCAATTGCAGAGGCTTGACAGTACATGCAGGAAGGCCCGCCAGGAGAGCATTACAATAGTCCAGTCTGGAGAGAACAAGAGCTTGGACAAGAAGTTGGGTTGCTTGCTCTGACAGGAAGGGTCTAATCTTCCTAATGTTGTATAAGGCAAACCTGCAGGACCGGGTAGTTGTAGCAATGTGGTCTGTGAAGCTTAACTGATGATCCATCACAACTCCTAGGTTTCTAGCTGTCCTCGAAGGAGTAATGGTTGATGAGCCCAGCTGTATAGAGAAGTTGTGATGAAGCAATGGGTTAACTGGAATCACCAGGAGTTCTGTCTTCGTAAGGTTAAGCGGAAGGTGATGGTCATTCATCCAGCTAGAGATGTCACTCAGACAGGCTGAAATGCGAGCAGCTACCGTCGGGTCATCTGGTTGGAATGAGAGGTAGAGTTGGGTGTCATCAGCGTAGCAGTGATAAGAAAAGCCATGCTTCTGAATGACAGATCCTAATGATGTCATGTAGATTGAGAAGAGAAGTGGTCCAAGTACTGAGCCTTGAGGAACCCCAGTAGCAAGGTGGTGTGACTTTGAAACATCACCCCTCCAAGACACACTGAAGGATCTGTCAGAGAGGTAGGACTTAACCCACAGGAGTGCTGTTCCAGAGATGCCCATCTTTCTGAGGGTGGACAGGAGAATCTGGTGATTAACAGTGTCAAAAGCAGCAGAAAGGTCCAGTAAGATGAGTACCGAGGATTTTGAAGCTGCTCTTGCAAGTCGCAGGGCTTCAGTAACCGAGAGCAGAGCAGTCTCAGTTGAGTGGCCACTTTTGAAGCCAGATTGGTTGCTGTCCAGGAGGTTGTTCTGTACAAGGAACATAGAAAACTGGTTGAACACCGCTCGCTCAAGTGTCTTTGCAATGAATGGAAGAAGGGATACCGGTCTGTAGTTTTCAAGAAGCGCTGGATTTAGAGATGGTTTCTTGAGCAGTGGGCTTACCCGAGCCTGCTTGAATGCTGAGGGAAATGTTCCAGAGTGTAGAGAGGAGTTGATAACGTGAGTAAGCGAAGGTATGACTGAAGAAGAGATCGCTTGAAGGAGGTGAGTGGGGATCGGATAAAGTGGACAAGTAGTAGGATGATTGGACAGGAGAAGTTCAGAGACATCCATCTCTGAGAGTGGGGAGAAGGAGGAGAAAGAGTGTGCATCGGTCATTGTGAAGTTGTCCTCAGTCTGCGGTGTGGAGAATTGGCCGCTGATGGATCTCATCTTATTTGTGAAGAAAACTGCAAAGTCGTCCGCTGTAAGAGTCGATGGAGGAGGTGGTGGCGGCGGATTAAGAAGAGAAGAGAAAGTCTTGAAGAGTGTCCGAGCGTCACAACAGCTGTTAATTTTGTTGTGGTAGTAGGATGTTTTAGCCGTGAAGACATTTGCAGAGAAGGAAGAGAGGAGAGACTGATACACACTGAGGTCTGTGACACCCAACTCTACCTCTCATTCCAACCAGATGACCCGACGGTAGCTGCTCGCATTTCAGCCTGTCTGAGTGACATCTCTAGCTGGATGAATGACAATAACCTTCAGCTTAACCTTACGAAGACAGAACTCCTGGTGATTCCAGTTAACCCATTGCTTCATCACAACTTCTCTATACAGCTGGGCTCATCAACCAGAGTTTTGAAGTCAGCAGCCTGGGGTTTATCTAGGTGGATGTTGAAGTCACCAAGCAGTACCAGAGGAGTACCATCTTCAGGAAAGTTTGATAGCAGCACATCCAACTCCTCCAGGAAGTTTCCCAATTGACCTGGGGGACGATAAAGGACCACAAAGTGGATTTTAACAGGGTGGGTTACAGTAATGGCATGTGATTCAAATGAACCAGTACCTGTAGGTGATGGCTGAAGATCAAATTTCCATTCTTTTGATATAAGGAGACCTGTCCCTCCACCCCTCCCAGTGGTACGAGGAGTGTGGGAACAAGTGAAATTAGTGGAGAGGGCTGCAGGGGTGGCAGTATCTTCAGGTTTGATCCGAGTCTCTGTCAGTGCCATGAGGTTGAGACCGGAATGAGTAGCAAGAGAAGAAATGAAGTCTGCTTTGTTAACTGCAGACTGGCAGTTCCAGAGACCAACTGGAATAGAGAGCGTAGTAGTAGAGGTCAGAGGGACAGGCCGTAGGTTTGTCAGACAGGCCTTCCTGCGACGTCCATAGCGTGCTCTCCGAGTGTTAGTAGTGATAGTAGAGATCTGAAAGCACATAGTGACTACAAGTGTAAGATATTTGAGAACAAGGTATACAAAAAGTAACGAAAGAGGAGAAAAGCAATACTCAAGTGCCCAGTCGGTGTCCTTGCTCGGTGGAGTCGCGCAGGTAGAGTCGATTGTCTTTACACTCGTCCGTCTTCACACGAGGAGGGCTCACACGAGGGCTGCCGCTGTGAAACTTAGCGCTTTCGTATTAGCCTGATTTCCTGTGATTGAAGTCAGCTGGCCACGCCTCACTATTTAGCAGATAAGAAGAATAGAAAACCAAGCGCCACTTTCAGCACGTATTAACCAGGGTAAGACACACACAATTTAAACCAAAAACTTTCCTAGCAATGACGATCACATACTAGTCTGATGAGAAAACAAGGCAAGGCTCATATAGGAGGCCCAAAAGTAAAAGGAGTGAGAAAAAGAAGAAAAGTGGGCCAAGAGAGAGAAAATGAGGATTAGACATTTTTATTATTTGCATTCATCTGTTGATTTATCTCGAGAGCTTTCAATATTCCGCAATCACACATAAGTATTTACAAAGTGACTAAATCCTACATCACTTATTTCAGCACTGCAATTACAGGATCAGTGCTATCTAAACATTTATCCACAATGCATTAACACTATAGCTGATTTACCTCTATGCAATCTGTGTGTCTTTTAGCTGGATCCAGTGACGACTGGTGCTTCTCAAAAAGAGAGTCATGTTCATGTTCTTTTCCAGTATTGAGTCTAAGAGAAAGATATGATGAATGTGCAACAATGCAATATATGTATATGTATATATATATATATATATATATATATATATATATATATATATATATATATATATAAACACTGAACATTTCAGTTATATCTTTGCATCAAATAGCTTCGGAAGATGTCTTTGAGCCATAACAGTCAGCAGCGGTTCAGAGGAAGTGCTTTCTTGCTAAAAAATATGCATAGCCTTTAGAGAGGGGGGGGGGGGGGGTGTTCTGCTCTGGCATCTCAAAGATAAATCCAACATGGGGCTTAACGTCTCTGGGCTCACCACGCTTGCTTTGATCTTCCCTTGCAATTATCTCCGCCCTCATCTGTGCCACTTTCAAATGCCTAATCAACAAATCCATTTGACTCGCCATTTTGATTGCGGTAAGGTGGCGGCTGCTCTCCAGGTCTTCTCGAGGCACTGCGGAGAACGGGTTTTGTGCGAGACCCAAAAGCCTCAGATTTTGCGTACAAACACATGAAAAGCCCTGGCATTATTTTAGAACTTGAAAGTTTGTACACCACAGGAACTCTGATGTCACACAAGGATTTTGGAGAAACAGCTAAATACAGGACACTTGTACATTGAAGAGAGTTCATTTGTATGTTATTTACTTTTGTAATATATAGTAAAAAAAAAAAAAAAAAAAAAGACATTTTGGGGGTTATCAGAGGATCTAGGTATCTCAGAAATGATTTTGATTAGCTTTTCATCCAAATTAAGCTGAAAGTGTACTAAAAACATTTTGACTTGCTATAGACTTACATCATTATCTGCAAATAAGGACAAACTAGTACAAATTATAAGGGATCCAAATCATTATAAGTCAAAAACAGCTGACTTTAACATCCAAAGTACAACTACAATTATAAATGTATTCAACAGGACAGAATTTCACCAGCACCATGTTTTTGTTTTGTTTTATTTAATAACTAAGCATTGTTTATTCCACAATTTGACCATGTTGATACTTTTTCACTGAATAAATGTAATTGTTTTCACAAAAAGCAGGTTTAAGTTCAATGCTAATTACACTAGGCAAATAACAGTAAGTTTTGCACACACATTGTAAAGCTATTTACTGCCTGGTTTAACTAGATTGTGGTTGGTAAGTGAATAAGATGCAGGGATTAAATACCACGAAATATTGTAACTGTTTCGTGAAATGAAAGTATGAGTGTGTGTGTGTGTTAGCTGTGTACACAGCTTGTTTGATATGATCATTGCATGTTGGACTTAAGCTCCTGTGTGTGTGTGGTAACACAAGGCATCATGTTCTCTCTGCCTGTGCAGGCACGTTTCTCTCTGTGAGGTACTTGGCATCCACCCTTTACTACCATTTGCCAAGTTGATGGGTTGGTGGGAAACACACACACACACACACACACACACTGAGACACATGGGCACACACAAAAGCTAAATGCTGTGTAAATGAGTTGACACCATTGGCTGGTAAATATAGAATTAATATTACTGATTCTGTCTCATGATGAGAAGTCTCGAGTTCACAGCTTGTTTGTTTTTATCTTTGTCAATTTCCTCGCACGCTGTGGCTCATTTATTTTTAAAACTTGTAAGGAGAGGAAATGTCACATAAGATGGAGTTTTAACAGTGCAGTCATGTGTTGATGCCCTGGGAGAAAGGAAAGAAAGTGAAAACGAAGGCTGAAGAAGAAAAGAAAAAATACTGCAGTGTGACACTCACAAGCACACGCACACTCACACACATACACACACACAATCATCTCCCAAAACTACCCACACACACATCGCATGCAGGATACGGCACTAAATTACTCATTCAGTCAAATAACACATCCGAGCGTGCTCAAAGCATTTCACCACCCACAAATGAACTAATCACCTTTACAGAAAACCATAAACTTACCACCATAAATTAACATAAAAAAATTACATAAAGCATGCAAACTACTACAATGACACAGAAAAAAGCTCATGAACATTCAAGCTCTCTTGGTACTGTGACGGATGTCACTGGATGCCAAATAAAGTCACGAGACTTTGCAATGAAATTAATATTATTAGGTATATATATATATATATATATATATATATTTAGGCGTTTTCAAACCCCTAATATTATAATATCCTAAAATATAAAATATATATTACTATGTTATAGTGCTACATAGGTTTTATCCAGTTTCTGGAGTTCACACCCGCGTATTGAGCAAGCTCTGACACTGACTCACCAGCAGGCCTTTTATAGTGATACCAAGTGCACTTAGGACTTAAAGGCTTACTCTTTTTCTTTTACCGATTATGGAAATAATCGAATGACCTTATGAAGAACATTGCTGATCAGTGACTTATGAAAGAAAATCCCGTATTGTGTTACGGCTGGCTGAGTGAGCTGATGTGGGAATACGATGCCCACAGATGGTTAACTCATAAGAATCAGTGGTGATTTCAACAAATTCCTGTCAGAAAAGAAAATAGACTAGATTTTTTATTTATTTTTAAACAGTTTATATAATTCATTTTGCTCCATCTGTTGTGAGCAACGAAGCCGCCCAGAAGATTTTATTCGGACTTTCTTCCATTCACAATGGAAATTTCGCTCATAACCTGGCAGAGTTTCGTGAATGACCTCCCTGAACTGTCTCCACTCACAGCAGAATTCAAAGGTTCTGTTTTCCTGAAACAAAAACCCAGAGCCAGTTTTGACATTTTAAGACATGAGAGTATTTCCATTCCACTGTAGTTTGTTACCTGTAATGTGTACAAACTGTAACTTTTCATTAAATGGTTTATAGAAACCAATTACATAAACTTTTTTAAAATTCAAGTTAAATATGAAGCATGCAATTTATTCCAATTTTAAAATAAATACTTTATTCAAGGTACACTACTGTTTAAAAGTTTGAGAATGTTTTTATTTTTTATTTTTTTATTTTAGTTTCTGTTGCTCACCAAGCCTGCATGTATCTGATAAAAAATAAAGTATAAAAAGTAAGATAACTTTAATATTATTACAAATTAAACGATGTTCTATTTTTAGTATAGTATGAAATGTAACTTATTCCTTGTGATGAAAAGCTGAATTTTCAGATGTTATTACTCCAGTCTTCAGTGTCACATGACCTTTCAGAAATCATTCTGAGATGCTGATTTGATGCTCAAGAAACATTTCTGATTATCAGCGTCGATGTAATGCTGGGTAACAAAAGCGAGATAAGGGGGATTCAAGTGCAGAGTAGGAAACAAAATGGAGTAAAACATGATATAACATAAAATAACATTAAATTGTGGCATTTATTAAACATGGCCATTTATTTGAAATAGAAACCTTTTGCAACATTATAAATGTCTTTACTGTCACTATTGATCAATTTACTGCATCCTTGCTTAATAAAAGTATTCATTTCTTTCAGAAAATAAAATTTTTGAAAAAACTTTTTGAACAGTACTATATTTATAAGCAGAGACAACTACAAAGAAAAATGTAAACAAAATTATTTTACATTCTATTTACGCCAGTTTAATGAGTTTCCACCCACCATTAAGTTTACCTTCTGTTAGAGACAGCTGTGAACATTCAGTATTAAAACCAGTTTAAACCTCGTAGGAAACCAGTTTGAAAACAATCTCTCTTTTGTGGTACAGAAATTACACACTTGACCTATAAAAAGCTATTGCGCTGCTTCTACTAAGTAAACCATATAAGACAAACAAATCATTGATATCAGTCATCTAATCACGATTTTACAGCATGCAGCAGTAGCTGAAAAGCTTGGTAAATGTAATTTAATATGCAAATGAAAATCCCCCATGTTCTAGCCTGATCCTCATGCTACCCTGATGTTTTTGTCCCAGTAAAGCAGCTGGTTCACACAACATCATAACAAAATATCAAGAGCTTGACTCCGTTTAGTTTTAATTTTTGTACTGTCTCATTTAGCCTCATATTACTGAGATGAACAGTGGATACACAGAGTTAATCTTCAAAGCACAAGTTTTTTCCCCCGTCTCCCCTCCCCCATACTAGCGCTAGTCTTGGCAACCTCTGGGAGCTCGCAGTGGTAATACATCATCTATATTTTAAAGCTTCTGGTGGAGAGAAGGCGGGGGAACCTCCATCTTAAGGTACAGCAGGCTTTTCGCTGACCCAAATTCCTCTCATAGTTCACAAAAGCTGAAAAGAATGAAGATGAAACCATGTGTCTGCTAGGAACCACCCCGGCAAAACACAGGTTTTTGATATGTCTGCATTTGAGTTAGTCTCCTTAGCAGGTTTTAGCCCCATCCGTCTCTACAGAGAGATCAGGCGTTATCCTGGATATAAATCAGAGTGAGTGAGAGCTAGATCAGGCAATTTAATCTATAGTGCCGAAGCTTCGAGTTAGCAAACACTTACTAGAAATGGTACTTTGAGATGTCCTTCGTGCTGGAAATATTAATAAAACAATGATTCCCAACAGAAACCTTTTAAAAACAGACACTTTTGGCTTCCATGTACAAAATCAAATGTAAAAAAGTGTCAGTTCCACTGGTTTGATTCATTTGCATGAGCATTTTAATTCTACACCATCAGAAAACAAACCAGCTACACCATCAATGAAAAAATTATTTGTATTTCATATTCTGCTCTTCAATTCAAGTTTTATTTAAACTAAAAATAAGAGAATGTACTTTTAATCTACTTTTTATATACTCATCAAAATATACTTAAAATGATACTTAAGTATTCTTGGCTTATGCTGCCAAGTATACAGAAAAGTATATTTGACCTATATTTGTACTTACTCTTTTGATCCAGATATACTTAAAAATGCATGATTAAGTATCTTTGATAATTATTAAAGTGCACAAATAAAATATAAACTGAAAACTACAAGTCTGAAGTTACGTTCACTTAACTTGCAGTATAAAAACTCTTAAAAAATAGTATAGGCCTAATTCATAGTTATTCAATATATTCAATATAGTTGCCATAAAAAAATAAAAACTTTAGATGGAAACTAGTAATGTAATCAGAATTTACTGTTACAAGGAAAGTACACTCCTTCGTTCACACTTGCCCCTCCTTGAACTGCCACCTTAACGTGGTGGAGGGGTTTGAGTACCCGAATGACCCTAGGAGCTATGTTGTCCGGGGCTATATGCCCCTGGTAGGGTCTCCCAAGGCAAACAGGTCCTAGGCGACGGGTCAGACTAAGAGCGGTTCAGAAAACCCTTATGAAGAGATCAAATCATAGGACCGTGACGTCGCCCGGTATGGCGCAGCCGGGGCCCCACCCTGGAGCCAGGCCCGGGGTTGGGGCTCGTATGCGAGCGCCTGGTGGCCGGGCCTCCCCCCACGGGGTCCGGCCGGGCTCAGCCTGAAGGAGCGACGTGGGGCCGCCTTCCCGTGGGCTCACCACCTACAGGAGGGACCGTAAGGGGCCAGTGCTTAGAAAATCGGGCAGCAGTCGAAGGCGGGGGCCTCGACAGCCCGATCCCTGGACACGGAAACTAGCTCTAGGGACGTGGAACGTCACCTCACTGGCGGGGAAGGAGCCCGAGATTGTGCGTGAGGTTGAGAGGTTCCGACTAGCGATAGTCTGGCTCACCTCTACGCACAGCTTGGGCTCTGGAACCACACTCCTCGAGAGAGGATGGACTCTTCACCACTCTGGAGTTGCCCATGGTGAGAGGCGGCGGGCTGGTGTGGGTTTGCTTATAGCCCCCCAGCTCAGCTGCCATGTGTTGGAGTTTACCCCGGTGAACGAGAGGGTCGCTTCCCTGCGCCTTCGGGTCGGGGATAGGTCTCTCACTGTCGTTTGTGCCTACGGGCCGAACGGCAGTGCAGAGTACCCGGCCTTCTTGGAGTCTCTGGTAGGGGTGCTGGAAAGTGCTCCGACTGGGGACTCCGTCGTTTTACTGGGGGACTTCATCGCTCACGTGGGCAACGACAGTGATACCTGGAGGGGCGTGATTGGGAGGAACGGCCCCCCTGATCTGAACCCGAGCGGTGTTCAGTTATTGGACTTCTGTGCTAGTTACAGCTTGGCCATAACGAACACCATGTTCAAGCATAAGGGTGTCCATCAGTACACGTGGCACCAGGACACCCTAGGCCGTAGGTCGGTGATCGACTTTGTGGTCGTTTTATCTGACCTCCGGCCGTATGTCTTGGACACTCGGGTGAAGAGAGGGGCGGAGCTGTCAACTGATCACCACCTGGTGGTGAGTTGGATCCGATGGCGGGGGAGGAAGCTGGACAGACTCGGCAGACCCAAACGTATTGTGAGGGTCTGCTGGGAACGTTTGGCCGAGTCTCCTGTCAAAGAGATCTTCAACTCCCACCTCCGGCAGAGCTTCGACCGGATCCCGAGGGAGGCTGGAGATATTGAGTCTGAGTTGACCATGTTCTCCACCTCCATTGTCGAAGCGGCCGCTCGGAGCTGTGGCCGTAAGGTCTCCGGTGCCTGTTGAGGCGGCAATCCCCGAACCCGGTGGTGGACACCGGAAGTAAGGGATGCTGTCAAGCTGAAGAAGGAGTCCTATCGGGCCTGGTTGGCTTGTGGGACTCCTGAGGCAGCTGACAGGTACCGGCAGGCCAAGCGGACTGCAGCCCGGGTGGTTGTGGAGGCAAAAACTCGGGCCTGGGAGGAGTTCGGTGAGGCCATGGAGAAGGACTATCGGTCGGCCTCGAAGAGATTCTGGCAAACCGTCCGGCGCCTCAGGAGAGGGAAGCAGAGCCCTACCAACGCTGTTTACAGTAGAGGTGGGGAGCTGTTGACCTCAACTGGGGATGTCGTTGGACGGTGGAAGGAATACTTTGAGGATCTCCTCAATCCCGCTGTCACGTCTTCCATTGAGGAAGCAGAGGCTGAGGGCTCAGATGTGGACTCGTCCATCACCCAAGCTGAAGTCACCGAGGTAGTCAAGAAACTCCTCGGTGGCAAGGCACCGGGGGTGGATGAGATCCGCCCTGAGTACCTCAAGTCTCTGGATGTTGTGGGGCTGTCTTGGCTGACACGCCTCTGCAGCATCGCGTGGCAGTTGGGGACGGTGCCTCTGGGATGGCAGACCGGGGTGGTTGTCCCTCTTTTTAAGAAGGGGGACCGGAGGGTGTGTTCCAACTACAGGGGGATCACACTTCTCAGCCTCCCTGGGAAAGTCTATGCCAGGGTACTGGAGAGGAGAATCCGGCCGATAGTAGAACCTCGGATTCAGGAGGAACAGTGTGGTTTTCGTCCAGGCCGTGGAACACTGGACCAGCTCTATACCCTCTACAGGGTGCTGGAGGGTTCATGGGAGTTTGCCCAACCAGTCCACATGTGCTTTGTGGATTTGGAGAAGGCATTCGACTGTGTCCCTCGCGGCGGCCTGTGGAGGGTGCTCCGGGAGTATGGGGTCCGGGGCCCTTTGCTAAGGGCTATCCGGTCCCTGTACGACCGGAGCAGGAGCTTGGTTCGTATTGCCAGCAGTAAGTCAGACTTGTTCCCGGTGCGTGTTGGACTCCGGCAGGGCCGCCCTTTGTCGCCGGTTCTGTTCATGATTTTTATGGACAGAATTTCTAGGCGCAGCCAGGGGCCGGAGGGGGTCAGGTTTGGTGACAACACGATTTCGTCTCTGCTCTTTGCGGATGATGTTGTCGTGTTGGCCTCATCAAGCCAGGACCTTCAGCATGCACTGGGACAGTTTGCAGCCGAGTGTGAAGCAGCTGGGATGAGAATCAGCACCTCCAAATCCGAGGCCATGGTCCTCAGTCGGTAAAGGGTGGCTTGCCCTCTTCAGGTTGGTGGAGAGTTCCTGCCTCAAGTGGAGGAGTTTAAGTATCTTGGGGTCTTGTTCACGAGTGAGGGAAGGATGGAACGGGAGATTGACAGACGGATCGGTGCAGCTTCTGCAGTAATGCGGTCGATGTACCGGTCTGTCGTGGTGAAGAAAGAGCTGAGCCGCAAGGCGAAGCTCTCGATTTACCGGTCAATCTACGTTCCTACTCTCACCTATGGTCATGAGCTTTGGGTCATGACCGAAAGGACAAGATCCCGGATACAGGCGGCCGAAATGAGCTTTCTCCGCAGGGTGGCTGGGCGATCCCTTAGAGATAGGGTGAGAAGCTCAGTCACCCGGGAGGAGCTCAGAGTAGAGCCGCTGCTCCTCCACATCGAGAGGGGTCAGCTGAGGTGGCTCGGGCATCTGTTTCGGATGCCTCCTGGACGCCTTCCCGGGAAGGTGTTCCGGGCGCGTCCCACTGGGAGGAGACCACAGGGAAGACCTAGGACACGCTGGAGAGACTATGTCTCCCGGCTGGCCTGGGAACGCCTCTGTGTTCCCCCAGAAGAGCTGGAGGAAGTGTCTAGGGAGAGGGAAGTCTGGGTTTCTCTGCTTAGACTGCTGCCCCCGCGACCCGGCCCCGGATAAGTGGAAGAAGATGGATGGATGGATGGAAAGTACACTTAAAATGTATACTACCCAAAGAAATTTTGACAAGTATAATGCTACAAGTATACTATGTTTAAATTAATACTACTATATTAGTATATTAATATAGTGCATTTGAATTTATATTAGAATGCTTGCTACATAATAAAATGAACTTCTAAATTATCTAAGCTAACAGAGTGTGTTAAAAATGTAAAAGATTGGATGACCAATAATTTTCTCTTATTAAAGACAGAGATATTAATTATTGGACCAAAAAACAGTACACAGAATCTTGTAGATTACAAACTGCAACTAGACGGATGCACTGCTACTTCCTCTACAGTCAAAAATCTGGGTGTTATATTAGACAGCAACTTGTCTTTTGAAAATCACATTTCCCATGTTACAAAAACTGCATTCTTCCATCTTAGAAACATTGCCAAGCTACGAAACATGTTATCTGTTTCTGATGCAGAAAAGCTAGTTCATGCATTCATGACCTCTAGACTGGACTATTGTAATGCACTTCTAGGTGGTTGTCCTGCTTCTTCAATAAACAAGCTACAGGTAGTCCAAAATGCAGCAGCTAGAGTCCTTACCAGGTCAAGAAAATATGATCATATTACCCCAATTTTACAGTTTCTGCACTGGCTACCTATTAAGTTCCCTATCAGTTACAAATGATCATTACTTACCTATAAGGCCCTAAATGGTTTAGCTGCTGCTTACCTAACTAGCCTTCTACAACGTTACAACCCATCACGCTCCCTAAGGTCACAAAACACTTTGGTAGTTCCTAGGATAGCAAAGTCCACTAAAGGAGAGCTTTTTCACATTTGGCTTCCAAACTCTGGAATAGCCTTCCTGATAATGTTCGGGGTTCAGACACACTCTCTCTGTTTAAATCTAGATTAAAAACACATCTCTTTCGCCAAGCATTCGAATAATGTATCTCTTAAATTGTGACTGCAGTTGTATCTGATCAAATGCGCATTATTATTCTTTAGCTTGGGTTAAACTAATTAATTTTACTTTGTTGGAACAGCAGCTATGCTAATGATGTCTCTGTTTGTTTCTATGTGATGATGCTAACCCTGAATCAGCAAACAGAACTAACAAATATTGCTACAAGTGTGACTGCATCATATAATAACTGCTGTTAATAATGTTCATCGTCTGGCTGACTACGTCCTGTATTAATATTTCTGAAAATCCTGTCATACGCGCACAAACTGACAGTCACCACTTATAAGGTACTACTAAATCTTGTAGGAACGTAATTTTCTGTTAATTTGCTTTGTAATGATTTGTATTGTAAAAAGCACTATACAAATAAACTTGAATTGAACTTGAAGTATACTTCTTTGTTGTTGTTGTTGTTAATTAATTGAATAGCTGTGCTTTTCTTCAGTAATTTTGTTAGAAAGTACCTGAATCAACTCCTAATCAACTAATATCCTTCTAAAAAATTGGATCACTACACCTCACATCCAAACATATGGCCAGCTATGATGCTTTTCCCCATCATTTGTTGAATTACTGCTGCTATAGAAAACATACACACTTTGGATTGCAGGTGGTTTCCGAATAAGTTGCGGGTTTTTGCACTCCCTACTGTTTTTACATCCACTGCACTAACCACCTCCAGCTCCACCTCTTCCCTTGCCATTTCTTTCAGCAATATTACGCTCTGTTTTCTGAGTAACCATGAATGATATGGATCTTCACTGGTGGGCTTCAATGGGAGTATTGTCTTGATGGGGGGATAAAAGAAAATAGACTTATCAGCATATTTTCCTGCAACAGAGCACAAAGTCTATCAAGTCAGACAGTAACAGCAGCCCACATTCCCCAGTTACGCTGTTGGAAAAACAAGTCTACGATATCTTTCTGGACAGCTGGAAGGTGGGAAAAAAGAACCGTGGTAAATCAAATGAGTGCAGGCACTCAGAATCAAAATATTTTGGTGTGAAATCTAATGAAGATCAGCAAGCGCTGCTTATTTTTGGTTTCACAATGAGGCGTCTTGTGCAAATAGAGAACAAAATGTCTTAGTGTGAAGTGGAGAGTAAAAGTGTAAATGAGATTCAGAGCAAAGGGAAGAGAAAATGTGACAGGACTGGTAAATTTGTGAAAAACATCAGTAAGATTTGTGGTGCTATGCTGAGACTGCTATGCAGAATTGCCTCTGTTGTGTTTTTCAGTGCATTTTTACACACAAGCGTTTGGCCAGGATCATTAGACTAAGTGCTTTGGCAAAGCGACATGCTGCTGTCACCCTGCTGAAAATGTTAGTGTGTGTGTGTGTGTGTGTGTGTCTGTGTGTGTGTGTGTGTGTGTGTGTGTAATGGAGACTGACTCACCAGTGGGGGGAGGAAACACACGCCTCTCTTCCTTGACCTTGAGACTGTGAACAAGTCTGAGACTCACATACACACTTTTAAAGGCGGCAGAAAACCGTAGGGAAGTCATTTTCTTTTAGTTTCTGCTAAGGGTTCCGGGCGGCCCGCTGACAGCCTCCATCTGAAGGCCTTATTGATTCCTGATGGGTCTTATCACTTTGGTTTAATTAGATTTGGAGATTAATCCATCAATACTTGCAGCGTTCTCTCTTTTCACTCTTCATACTTGACATTTTCTCTGAGAGTTTTGCTTTCTTTCTAAATATCCGTCTGTGGAACGATAACTTGAAACAACCATATTTTTGTTGCTTAACATTGTGCATGTATTCACACACGATCTAGATGGTAGAGTATGTACAGTATTATGCATCAATTGCATTAGCTTCACTCATGAATATTAATTAGATGATACTATGCATCGTATAACAGCTTTGTTCATTTAGTCATTAATGAAAAATAAACTTTGACAGGGTGATGTGAAGCAGAGAGTCACTATACTGAAGAGGTTTATTTTACAACAATGAATTGCTGATTTTACATTATCTCACTTATTAAATGCTTATTTTTCAGCACGTAAAATAAACAAATGGCAAATTTCTTCATTGAGAGTAAAAATAAATGTATTGTGGCTTTATAGCATAATTGGCAATTGTGGCTTTATTTCAGATTAATTTAACTTTGATTTAGACTTTATGTTTCACAGCATGCCTATATTTCGTACAATGGTGATATTTTTACATTTTCTTTATTTTTATTTTCTCACTCTGAGGCAGAGTATTTCAGAGATCTGTATAATAAAGCCTTTTGGTTGCTACTTTCCTGGTATTCATCAAACATATAATTATTATTATCAATATCATTATTTTTATTTTGGTCCATAAATTAAAAGTTAATAACTGTTAATAATCCAGCATTCAATAATAGTCGTGTTAATAACCCAACATTCTTCAAAATAGCATCCTTTGTGTTCCATGGATGGAAGAAAATCATATAGGGTGAGAAAATTTGGGGAGAACTGTGCCTTTAGATTGTACACAGTTAATGAAATAATCCAAAGTACTGTATTCTCTTTTATAACAAGACTCGTGGTGTGGGCTACTGTGCCACATTTGTATTCTTCCTCCCCCTCTCATGACTCATGTTTCTTCTCAGGCATTACTGAAACATAAATATGCACACAGACATCCCACAGAAAGTGTGGGTGTGCTGCCAGACCTGGACAGGTTAGAACATCTATTGAATCTGAGGCGAGACCCTGAGTAGAACACGAGGCAGCTCAGAGTGGGTGTGCTGTTTCCTCTCCAACTGTACTCACTACCTCATATTCATTGAGACACAACTGGATAAGAGAGATTTCCTTATTTGAAGAAACTCACTGGAATTAAAGGAATAGTCCACCACAAAATTACAGTTCTTTCATAATTTACTGAACCTTATGTTTCTCCAAACCTGTATGACTTTCTACTTAAATTGAAAAAGACAAAATAATATATTTTTTTAGAAATGGTTTTGTGTTCAAACAGTGAAAATCAATAGACAGAAACTTGCAGAAATTCTTCAAAGTATCTTATTATGTATTCCAGAGAGGAAACAAAGTCATACTGCTTAGTATTCCTCCTTGTACAGACTCTGCACTGGCTGTTTGAGGTGCAGTCCATAAGCAGACGTTGACATGAGGTGCTTTTTCAGTTCCTCTTAGCTCTTATGTCTATGAATCACGACGTGGCAGCCTTGAGCGAGGACTTGAGAACTTCATACAGCACAATATGTCAAAACTAGACTGCTCAGATGCTCTGTTTGGACAGAGATATGAAAGCCTGGAGGTGTTGCGAGGTGAAGGCTGTCCTGAAATATCCCCTGATCTGTACCCTGGAAAGTCTCGAAACCACAAATCGTCCCAAGGTTACGTATGTAACCCTAGTTCCTTGAAGGAACGAGACGCTGCGTCGAAACGCTTTTGGGGAACGTCCCTGACGAGACCGACTCTGAATATCGTGTGCAATCAGTCCATCGGAAAGGCGTGACGTCACGGGCGGGGTGACGTAGCGACCAGGAAGCTATAAAAGCACGTACCGTGCAGCTGGCTTCAGCTTCGAGTAGGGAAGCAAGCGCCGGCAGGGGTGCCGGGAGTATGGCTCTGCGACGCAGCGTCTCGTTCCTTCAAGGAACTAGGGTTACATACGTAACCTTGGGACGTTCCTTTTCAGGAACTCGAGCTGCGTCGAAACGCTTTTGGGGAACGATGTGCCAACGCTGCCAGACTTCCAAATCCCTGCCTAGTGTGTAGTCAAAAGAGCACAGCTAAGACGAGAGGACAGAAGAGCCCGGCGTGGCTCGCATGTCAAGATCG
Source organism: Carassius carassius (assembly GCF_963082965.1). NCBI lineage: Eukaryota > Metazoa > Chordata > Actinopteri > Cypriniformes > Cyprinidae > Carassius > Carassius carassius. Next base: position 14,593,808 of record NC_081792.1, read on the forward strand.
TAAAATCGGACAAATGTGGAGGGCATGGACCACCCCGCAGCGTTGCAGATGTCCAAGAGGGACACACCTGCTGAGAAGGCCTTGGAGGCCGCCATACTCCGAGTAGAGTGAGCCTTGGCCCCCAAAGGGGGGGGGAAGACCAGAGGACTCATAGGAGAGGTTGATAGCCTCGACTATCCAACGACTAAGGGTCTGCTTGGTGGCAGGAGAACCCTTGTTAGAAGGACCGTAGCAAACAAGCAATTGGTCTGATTTTCTCCACAGGGCAGCTCTGTGGACGTATGCGTCCAGTGCTCGCACTGGACACATACAGTTTAGCTTCTCTTGGTCGTGCTCCCGAAAGGGAGGAGGACAGAAGGCCTGCAGTACGATAGGCTGTGGTGTAACAGAGGGAACCTTCGGAACGTAACCCGCTCGAGGGTATAAAAATGCTTTGGCCATACCAGGGGCAAAGTCTAAGTAGGTAGGGGCCACCGAAAGGGCCTGAAGATCTCCAACTCTCTTTAGTGAGGTGATTGCCAGTAATAGGGCAGTTTTAAGTGTCAGATGTCTATCTGAGATATCTTGTATAGGCTCGAATGGAGCTTTACAAAGAGCCTCTAGAACCACAACCAAATCCCAGGGGGGAACACGGGATCGTACTGGAGGTCTCAGCCTCAGCGCACCGCGGAGGAAACGTGTAACTAGGGGGTGTCTACCCACTGACTGACCATTGAAAGGGACGTGGAAAGCAGCTATGGCCGCCACGTAAACCTTTAAGGTGGAGTGGGATAACCCCGCAGAGAGCCTGGCTTGTAAAAACTCCAGAACTGTACCAACTGGGCAGTCTGCTGGGTCAAGCTGGCGGTCTCTGCACCATGAAGTGAAGAGCTTCCCCTTCAGGGCGTACAGTTTCCTCGTAGAGGGAGCTCTGGATTGGAGTAGGGTCTCAACAACCTCGGTTGAGAGACCGGCTGCTAACAGCTGTGCCCCCTCAGGGGCCACACCCACAGCCTCCACAACTCCGGGCGAGGGTGAATTATCGTGCCCTGCGCCTGTGAGAGTAGGTCTGTCCTGATCGGTATCTCCCACGGAGAGCCGTCGAGGAGCGAGACTAGATCTGAGAACCATACTCGGCCCGGCCAGAACGGGGCTACTAGTAGTAGACGGGCCCCGTCCCGGCGTACTCTCGCCAGAACTCCCGGGAGCAGAGCGATAGGGGGAAAAGCGTACAGACGAAGCCTCGGCCAGGTCTGTACCATAGCGTCCAGTCCCAGAGGAGCTGGATGAACTAGAGAGAACCAGAGGGGACATTGCGATGTCTCCTGAGTCGCAAAGAGGTCCACCTGAGCTGTACCAAATACTCTCCATATCTGCTTCACCACCTCGGGGTGAAGCATCCATTCCCCGGGCCTCGGCCCCTGTCTCGACAGTATGTCTGCTCCCACATTCAATCTCCCAGGAATATACGCTGCTCTGATCGAGAGGAGCTTGCCCTGGGACCACAGAAGGATCTGGTGTGCCAGCTTGTACAAGGGGCGCGAACGCAGACCCCCCTGGTGATTGATATAAGAGACCACTGATGTGTTGTCGGTGCGCACCAACACATGGTGACCTCTCAGGTCCGGGAGGAAATATTTCAATGCTCGATAGACCGCTAGTATCTCTAGGCAATTGATGTGCCATGTTAGATGGCGACCACTCCACAGACCGCGGGCAGGGTGGCCACTCATGACCGCACCCCAACCGGTGAGGGACGCATCTGTCGCTAGCGTTACACGGCGACAAGGAACTCCCAGCACCGGGCCCTGATTCAAGAACCAAGGTTTCCTCCACATGTCTAAGGCACGAAGGCACCGCCGCGTGACCTTGATAACTCGACGTGGATTTCCCCTCGGGGAAAAACCCTTGGACTTGAGCCACCACTGTAGGGGTCTCATGTACAGCAGGCCAAAAGGTATCACGTTGGACGCAGCTGCCATCAGCCCTAACAATCTCTGGAATTGTTTGACAGTGAGTGACTGGCCTTCTTTGACTCTCTCGACTGATGTGAGGATCGACTCGATCCGAGCAGGAGACAAGCGTGCCTGCATCGTGGTCGAATTCCACACTACGCCTAGATAGGTGGTTCTCTGAACTGGAGAAAGTACACTCTTCTTGGCGTTTAGTCTCAAACCCAGCTCCCCCATGTGTGCGAGAACGACATCTCGATGTCAAGCCGCCATCTGCTCTGATTGAGCTAGGATCAACCAATCGTCGATATAGTTCAGAATGCGGATGCCCTGCATACGGAGGGATACCAGAGCCGCATCCATACATTTCGTGAACGTGCGGGGTGAGAGTGCGAGGCCAAAGGGAAGTACTCGATATTGATAAGCTTTGCCCCCGAAAGCGAACCTCAGAAACTTCCTGTGTTGTGGAAGGATGGATATGTGGAAGTATGCATCTTTGAGATCTATTGTGACAAACCAGTCCTCGGATCTGATTTGAGCTACAACCTGGTTGACAGTGAGCATCTTGAACTTCAGTGACATAACTGAGCGGTTCAGGAGACGCAAGTCCAGGATCGGACGCAACCCCCCATCCTTCTTTGGAACTATGAAATACCGGCTGTAAAATCCGGATTCCCTGTCTAGAGGAGGGACCACCTCGATGGCCTCCTTCCTTAATAGGGTATTCACTTCTTGTTCCATAACCAGAGCCTGCTGGGGGCCGACCACAGTCGGTGTAACCCCGTTGAACTCCGGTGGTGGATGACCGAACTGAATGCAATAGCCTCTTTCTATTGTACGCAGGACCCATTGAGATACATTTGGCAGTAGCTTCCACGCTGCTAAATAATCTACTAAGGGAATCAGTCTCTCGAGACTGACCTCTGGTGTAAGAGGCCCCCGAAGGGGCGGCGAGCATCCCAGCTCCGCTACGGTCACGGGCGGAAGTAACTGGGAGTGGTGCTCGCTGGAGGCCGCTGCGCCCTGAAACTCTGGCAGGGTTGGCAGACCGACCTCCTGAGGGTACTGAGGTGAGACGGGCACCGTGTAATGAGGTGAACCGCGCTCTACCCCAGCAGGGGCTACCCTCTGGATCCTGGCGTCAGGATCATTTCGTCGAGGACTTCCGGGCTTCGATGACAGATCTTAAATCGGCTTTCGCCCTAGAAGCCCCCGACTCAGAGCGTCGTTGCCCTCGGTCCCGACGTGGGGGAGCACGAGTGGCGACGCTCTGTTTTTGCGCTACCCGGTGTGAGGAGCCGGTATGTGGCGTGGTCATCTCCCGCCCAGATGTACCACGAGAGCGACGAGGGAGGAAACTCTGGAACGCCGCCGCCTGCTTGTGCGCCTCCTGGAACCTGTCGACGACAGTATTAACTGTGTCGCCGAACAGGCCCGAGGCTTGAAGCGGGGCGTCCAGGAGGCAGACCCTGTCCCGTTCTTTAATTTCTGACAGGGTCAGCCACAAATGCCTCTCCGCGGCCACTAAAGCTGCCATAGACCGCCCAATTGCGCGAGCGGTCTCCTTAGTGGCGCGGAGGGAGAGATCAGCGGTCTTCCTGAGTTCTTCAATCTCCTCAGACTTAATCCCCTCCCCCTCATCGATATCTCTCAGCAGGTCAGCCTGATAAGCTTGCAGGACTGCCATAGTATGAAGGCACGCCCCAGCCTGACCTGCTGCCACATAACCTTTGCCCACTAGCGATGATGTAACTCGAAGCGGCTTAGTGGGCAATGTCGGAGCCTTTAGAGACGAGGCCGAACCGGGTGACAGATAGCTCGCGAGCGTCTGTTCAGCCCGTGGCATCGCTCTATAACCACGCTCTCCCAGCCCCATCACGTTGCCATAGTATAGTGAATCGGGGCCAAAGAGGCGGGTCGAATACGGGTGTTTCCACGATCTCGATAACTCGTCATGGAGATCGGGAAAATATGGAAGGCTCCGACGTGGAGGTGGTTGCTTCGGCCGCAGAAAGCGTTCGTCTAATTTGCTTCTCTGCGGCTCAGTCTGTTTTTCAGCAGGCCAGTCAATTTTTAATTTATCTACTGCCCGCGTGACCACCTCCAACAGCTCCTCATACTGGGGCGACAGGGGTGGCGAATCCCCAGCAACAGTCTCCACATCGACCTCCTCGGAGGACGAGAGGTGAAGAGCTGATCCCTCACCCTGGGGGGAAGAAACCGACGAGCGTGCTTCCGAACCCAGGGTTTGGGCGCCGGATCTGGCAGATGAGGAAGGAGATAAGGACTGGCCCGTCTCCATTCCTTCTGACAGATCCACCTGCGAACCCCACGAGTGCAGCAGCCGCTCTGCCTCGGCAGAAGCGGGGCCAGCACCGCGAGGAACGCTGGTGAAGGCTCCCTCCTCGAAGAGAGCCCTCCGGGATCGAAGCGTCCGCATTGGCAAACGATCACAATGCGGGCAGTCGGCCCCCTCGAGAGCCGACTCAGCGTGCTTCGATCCCAGGCAAGCCACGCACAGCCTGTGTGTATCCCCACTCGTAATGTAGCGAGTGCAGGGAGGAACACACAGTCTGTAACGCGGCTTGGAATCGCCCTTCAAATGTTTGGTCTTTTGCTTTTGTTTAGGCATATTGTAGCTGTTTTAGCGATCTTTTTAAGCTAAGGGACAGACAACAATAAATAGGACCAACAGACAGACTTTTGCACATGCACACACAGAGCGCTTGCTGACAGATTCGAAGCTGAAGCCAGCTGCACGGTACGTGCTTTTATAGCTTCCTGGTCGCTACGTCACCCCGCCCGTGACGTCACGCCTTTCCGATGGACTGATTGCACACGATATTCAGAGTCGGTCTCGTCAGGGACGTTCCCCAAAAGCGTTTCGACGCAGCTCGAGTTCCTGAAAAGGAACCATATATTCTGTTCTTGTGCTGTAAATATAGAAAAGGGACCATCTTTATCGGCAGGTGATTGTATTCACAGTATATTTGTATCAATGGTTATAAACTGGTGGGTCGTGATCTGTCTGTTCTAGATAAATATATATTAATAAATGCAATTTATGAATTAAATTTAAGAAACGTTGATTTTCTAGAGTTCTCTGTATGTTTTATATATATATATATATATATATATATATATATATATATATATATATATATATATATATATAAATATAATTTTCATTTATGAGACTATACTTTATGTTTCATTATTTCAGAAATATATTACAGAAAACCGTTTAATGCTGTTGCATCAGTGTTTCTCAATGGCTGAAGAAGGAACAGCAAAGTTCATGTTTTTCTCTCTTCTGACCAACATAATCATTATCTGTATTTTTTCCTCTTAGTCATAGAAATGCTATTCTGCTCTTATTGGGGCAAATGGGAATACAAAATTATATTTATTGCAGTTTCTGTTCATCACTGAAATTTAATCAACTATGGTGACTTACGCTTCTGAGAACCCCAGAAATGTGAGAAGAGTTCATATAGGCCCGGAAGTAAAACCAGCTGAGAAGCACTGTTAAATCATTCCGACATACTCCATAATATATGATAAAAAGCTAGCAAATAGCAATAACATCAAAACATTTTAATGAAAACTTCAAAGGATCTGGGCTCTCTGGGCCCTGCACTCTGCTCATTGCATGATGTTGTAAAGAGCAGCAATGATGTGACTCACTGCCTAGATACAGCTCAACCAATCAAATCCAGAGCCATGGTTTCCTTAGCAACAATGTCAGAGCTCACTCTAAATTAAATGAGTCATTCCCATGAAAAGCAGGAGCACAGCAAAGTTCTGTGCCATTCATTGTTCATTTCCAAATGTCACTAAAATCTGGAAAAACTAAAACCAAACACACTAATTAGCTCCTAGCATGCAACAATAGCAATCAAAATGGGCAAACGACTGAACCTCACATCTGGTAGTGTGGACAAGACACCCATTAAACGAAAAGCTGTGAACTGTATTTATGTTTGGGCTTTCTTAAACTGGTTCCCTGTTGAAACTTGCTGTCAGTGAAATGCAATAATGAACAACTGAAGTGAAAAATGGAGCCATACTGACTTTAGCTCTACTGACCGAATGACATTGAGTGATCTCTACCACTGTAAAGAAGCTGAAAAGAAGATTAAAAGAGGCGTAAAAGTATAGAGAATTATGGGCCACTGCATACATTTTTTGTCATCAACAGGACATTTTTTTGTCATCAACAGGATCTGCAAGGACCATGTGTGTGCAGCCGCATACATTTGTGGAAATTAACTGCATTAAACCTCCAGGTTACGACAAGTCCATCTCTTTAACCATTAGGCCACAACTGCCCATGTATAAAGCACATATCATACAGAAGTCTCTTAAAAAAACAGTCTGGTCAGTCTAGTGAATTCATGTGACGAACTCGAAAATTCATGAAATGTATGTGGGTAATTTTTTTAACCTTCACAGAAAACTCCCAACCACACACAATGTCCAAAACGTCAAATGTGACTGATTAAAAAAACAAAACAAAAAAAAGTCAAAGAAGTTGAAAACCGGCAGTAAACCCACAAACAATTTTTTGTTTATACAGTTTTGGTTTTTGTCTTTACCTTTATCCTTTACTATTTAAATTTAGTATTTCATCATGTCATATAATTTTAGTCAGTTTTAAGTCATTTTTATGGCCTGTTCACTCCAAGAACGGTAACTATCATCATCATACACACCAACACACAATAGCATTGTTTATTATAATCTGACACTGTTGTTATGTCATCTGCCCCTTTAGACACTCATGCTCTTTAAAATCAGGTGGATTCTGATTGGCCATCCTATTTTTATTATTTACTAGTTGGAAACTAATGGTTTTGGAAGTGATTTCAATAATATTGTTTCGCTGTGTCATTAAAGTTATTATTATAGTTATTGTCCTTGGTATGAATGGGCCTTTGCTCAAAAATGTAAATTAAATAGAATTTTTTATATATATAAAGATATGCATAACTCTTCATCCGTCACGGAAAATTGTACAAAAATATATAAAATAAGATAAAAAAGTGCAGTGCTTCAGGACATTGCAGACAATCATTAATCATGAGGAATGTTTGCATTATGATCAACTCAGATAAACATTCTTGATTGTGGTGTCATGATCTGTTACAGATAACACAAAGGTTTGATTGATTTCATTGCTATCGAAGCCACAGGCAATCCATGATTCATTTAGTTTATGGAACACAAGGGTGGGCTTCAATTGGCAAGCTCTTGGACGAAGCAAAATCTTCTTTCCTCGTTCTGTCAGGGCTTGTTCCTTATGTAAAAAGTAGTCTGACATTAACAGTGTGACATTTTTCTTTGCCGTTTTATGCGTGGGGATTCCTGAATGAGTGATTTCCTTTGTCAGGAGCACATGGGCCGTGTAGCTTGTAGCGTGACTCACCTTGTGCAGACAAACCTGTCAAGTTGCCTTCAGTAAGAACTAAAATCGCCATGATCTTTTCTTCCCGCTTTTTCTCTGAATACCACATGGTCCCCTCCCCCACTCTTTCCTTCCTCTGCAGGGAGCTGCTATGGGAAGCGTGCTCGAGAGAAAGCCCTTTCACCTACATTCAGCTCAGCTTGCTTAATGTGGCTGTGCAGCATGGGGCGGTGCAGGGCCGTGATCGCTGTGATGTTTGAGTGCTTCCTAAAACGCTTACCACTAGTCCATCTGTGCGGGCTGCTTATTCAACACTACACATGCATTCCTGTTTAGTTGAGCCCCGCCTCAAAATAACCAAAATGGTTTGAAACATAGTTGCCATTGCTCTGCTCATGACAGTCTGATTATTGTCTAATGTGTTTACTCTAGAGTCAACCTATTTATACTTTAATGTTTGATTCATAACATTATCATATGCTTTAATAGTGTAGTTGCAGCCCTCCCGAATGTTATGCATTGGCTAGTCTCCTAAATTATGGACCAAAATAAACCGTTGCCATAGAAACCATAACCATTTTTTGTTACATGAGCGATGAGTTCTCTCCATTAACATGTCTCACATATCACGATACATCCACTAACAGGACAGCAACATCATTACAAAGCACTTAGTTTTGTTTGTTTGCCTCTGTGATTCCGAAATTCTGCGATTTTGTCTATTTTTACACAGTGTTGGGGATTAAATAACAGAATATAGGGACTCTACTTAGAAAAAAGATTAAAAAAAAAGATAAAAAAGAAATACAATGATTTATTTAATCAAATTTATATATTTTCTGCAGGAAAATACACTTAAAATGTTTATTAAATATTGTTTTTCTTCTAAATAATTTTTTTTTAATCTAGATTAATCTCACTGTGATCTTGAAATTAATTTAGATTAATCTAGATTAAAACGGCTCTTTCGAATATGTGTGTTACCCAAATAAAATTGACACACAGTAAGTCTTTGAGAAGGGGTTTATCAAGCTAGGTGGTGCATTAGACCAGGGGCTCATCTCCTGTTTCCAAAATGCATCACAAAGTGCTTGAAAAAGCTGTAAACTAATTCCAAATTGCACAAAGTTCTAACAACCTTACACCTGTTTCACACATACTCCATCTGCAGTGAGTATGCGTTGTATATTTTTTTACGCACCCATGTTAACGGATTCCAGTTGCGTTTCAGGAGCGGTGCGTCTGCAGCAGTGCAGCGATCGTTTACGTACCGAGTAGCGAACTGCAAACGCGTCCTGTGTGAAAGCACATCGAGTCCGTGCTGCACCACATACGTAACGCACACAGACTGCATACGCACTGCAGACGGAGTATGTGTGAAACAGGCGTGAGCAGGACCGTAGCTGGGGTCAGCGGGGACCCGGTGAAGGTTGTACCAGTGGGCACTGTTTGAAAGTGTTTAAATTTGTATGTTTGTTTCTTTTTATTTATTTGTGCTATTTACACAATGTATAAGTTTTTTCAAGTTTGTAGGTGTCAAGGTACAGAAACCAAATAATTAAATGTAAAATAGCACTGGATAGTCTTCAATGTAAAAATGAAATATACAATCAAACCTACATTTATTCAGACAGCTTCAACATTCCTCAGATTATTACAGTTTTGCTATACATATCAAAAATTATATCTGGTGTCTGAATAATTTTTGGTTTGACTGTTAAAACTACAAAGTAATTCAGTCAAGAGCAGTGAGTGACTTTCATTTTCATTTTCTTGGATTAACATTACAGCAGTCAGTAGCTAAATTAGGCGTGGTCACTTTAAGAGACGATGAACGCATCCAAAATAATACACATCCCATTTTTTTCCTCAACTGTTTACTTTCACTTAAGAAATAACTGACAGTTATTCGAGCATAATTTCCAAGGTGGATATTTTGACATATTTTGTATGTATTTGTCAGCACAAGAGCAAAAATAAGCAAATTCCATGTTCAAGTGTTTTGAGACGCCTTTCTCTGCGTGAGCCCTGAACACCAGAACACCGTGAGTACTGAATTGGGCTCTTTCACATCTTTTTGTTTGTTCAAACTGCGATTTGTATTTGTTCGTTCAGGTGCAGGAGGGACTTCGAGGAGAACTTCGCAGAAGAGAGCTCGGTTCAGTGTCGCTGTCCGTGATACGCGGCTCTCGATCTCTCTCGTGCGCACCGAGCACAGCGCGCGAGTGACCAGCTACTCTGTTAAGCTTCTCTGCGTCTTGTGTTTGGATGCTTTAATGTTTAAATCGACAAGCGGTAAGGTTTAAAAACACGTGAAAAATATAAGCTTTCGTGACGATGCCCAGCAGTGGCCCGTCAACTGTCCTGAGCATCTTTTTAGTCTGGCCTCAGCCAGTCGGTCAAATTAAATATATAAGGTAAAAGTCATCATAGCTTGCTTAGTATAGACCCAGCTCCCAACCCAACTTTGAGAATAGATTAACGGCGATATTTTTTTTTATCGCCTGATAAGAGGAGCAGTTATATATATATATATATATATAACATTTTAATTTTAAATTCATTTATTGTGTTTTTATCATTTATATTATTATTTTTATTTTTCAAATATATTTATGCAGTGTGTATTAATTTTATTTCGATTTAGTTTTAGCATTTCAGCACACAGATTCAAATAAAAGTAAAGTAACAAGCTTGAAGATTTCAGTTAAATTTTATTTTATTTCAAGTATATAATATTATTGTTATATATATATATATATATATATATTTTTTTTTTTTCAATCTAGTTTTAGTTTACTAAAATAACCCTGATCCTGAAAGGACATTTTGTTTAATTGCTTGGTTTTTATTTCTGCAGCATAATGTTAGTTAGCCCAGCCCACTGTCAAAACTTATTGGTCCAAAATCCTGCTTTACATGACTTGTCATATCATGACAGTGTTTGTTCGTAGATTCAAAATAGTTGTGTAATTAAAAAACACTATAAATCTGTCAGCAATAACACCAATGGCTTTTTAATTTGATCAACATCTATATTACATACAGCACCTTGAAATCTAATGCCATTACATCAATAAACACACAGCCAGTATTCTGAGAGGGGTTCCTCCAGTTAATGCAATTTAAATACTGCAAGTGTCAGGCAACCATTGACTGCAGATTTCATCATGAACCTTGAGTAAGTCCACAAGAACCATAATAACCTGTGAAAAATGGACTTTGTGAGTGATTACGGCAAAGCATGTTACAACCCGAATTCCGGAAAAGTTGGGACGTTTTTTAAATTTTAATAAAATGAAAACTAAAGGAATTTCAAATCACATGAGCCAATATTTTATTCACAATAGAACATAGATAACGTAGCAAATGTTTAAACTGAGAAATTTTACACTTTTATCCACTTAATTAGCTCATTTAAAATTTAATGCCTGCTACAGGTCTCAAAAAAGTTGGCACGGGGGCAACAAATGGCTAAAAAAGCAAGCGGTTTTGAAAAGATTCAGCTGGGAGAACATCTAGTGATTAATTAAGTTAATTGATATCAGGTCTGTAACATGATTAGCTATAAAAGCTTTGTCTTAGAGAAGCAGAGTCTCTCAGAAGTAAAGATGGGCAGAGGCTCTCCAATCTGTGAAAGACTGCGTAAAAAAATTGTGGAAAACTTTAAAAACAATGTTCCTCAACGTCAAATTGCAAAGGCTTTGCAAATCTCATCATCTATAGTGCATAACATCATCAAAAGATTCAGAGAAACTGGAGAAATCTCTGTGCGTAAGGGACAAGGCCGGAGACCTTTATTGGATGCCCGTGGTCTTCGGGCTCTCAGACGACACTGCATCACTTATCGGCATGATTGTGTCAATGACATTACTAAATGGGCCCAGGAATACTTTCAGAAACCACTGTCGGTAACCAAAATCCGCCGTGCCATCAGCAGATGCCAACTAAAGCTCTATCATGCAAAAAGGAAGCCATATGTGAACATGGTCCAGAAGCGCCGTCGTGTCCTGTGGGCCAAGGCTCATTTAAAATGGACTATTTCAAAGTGGAATAGTGTTTTATGGTCAGACGAGTCCAAATTTGACATTCTTGTTGGAAATCACGGACGCCGTGTCCTCCGGGCTAAAGAGGAGGGAGACCTTCCAGCATGTTATCAGCGTTCAGTTCAAAAGCCAGCATCTCTGATGGTATGGGGGTGCATAAGTGCATACGGTATGGGCAGCTTGCATGTTTTGGAAGGCTCTGTGAATGCTGAAAGGTATATAAAGGTTTTAGAGCAACATATGCTTCCCTCCAAACAACGTCTATTTCAGGGAAGGCCTTGTTTATTTCAGCAGGACAATGCAAAACCACATACTGCAGCTATAACAACAGCATGGCTTCGTCGTAGAAGAGTCCGGGTGCTAACCTGGCCTGCCTGCAGTCCAGATCTTTCACCTATAGAGAACATTTGGCGCATCATTAAACGAAAAATACGTCAAAGACGACCACGAACTCTTCAGCAGCTGGAAATCTATATAAGGCAAGAATGGGACCAAATTCCAACAGCAAAACTCCAGCAACTCATAGCCTCAATGCCCAGACGTCTTCAAACTGTTTTGAAAAGAAAAGGAGATGCTACACCATGGTAAACATGCCCCGTCCCAACTATTTTGAGACCTGTAGCAGAAATCAAAATAGAAATGAGCTCATTTTGTGCATAAAATTGTAAACTTTCTCAGTTTAAACATTTGCTATGTTATCTATGTTCTATTGTGAATAAAATATTGGCTCATGTGATTTGAAAGTCTTTTAATTTTCATTTTATTAAAATTTAAAAAACGTCCCAACTTTTCCGGAATTCGGGTTGTATTTCTGGCCATCTATGTGGAGGAACTGGCATGGAGACCATGGTTCCACAGCCCTTACAGAGGCGGTAAAGCAGGTCATTATGGACTCAGAGAGCGGGTGATGGATGCGGAGATAAGGGCACTGGCGTGTCCCTACACGCTAAGAAGGATGGTGTGAGTCAGCATTTATTTCCCCTCGGGGGCCCATTTCATTGTCTGGACCCAAATAGCCACAAAACAGCAACTAGTCGTGTCTGCCGAGACCACCGCACATGTCACAATGGTTCTGCTGTAGTGTGATTCAAAGTCATTTCCAACAAATCACATCGGAGACTCTCACCTCTGTAATTTCCTGAGCTACATCAATATTAGGTCATTAAATGTCTTCATAATGAGGCATACTGTGATTATTAACTCTTGATTTGTTTTCCTGGGAAGCTGTTGGTGAATTCTCACCTTTCTCTGTTGAATTCATATATGTACTTTTTGCCAATTAAAGCAGATGGTCAGTGACACGTGGAAGCACAAACCATATCCATAGCCTCTAAATGGATTTTAGGCATTATTATTTGCAAACTGTTATTATGTCAGGAGAAAGGCTATGACTTTTCCAAAGGTACACTGTTAAAAATTTACTGTAAATTTAACAGTAAAATACTGGCAGCAGGGTTGCCAGCCAGTTACTGTAAATTTTACAGTAGTCTTACTGTAATTTAATTTACAGATTTTTACTGTATTCTCAATTATAGTACAATTCTGTAAATTAAGTTACAGTAAGACTACTGTAAAATTTACAGTAACTGGCTGGCAACCCTGCTGCCAGTATTTTACTGTTAAATTTACAGTATTTTTTTAATATTTTGTATACTGCATTTTTACCAAAAATAAATTATATACTGCATTTTTAATATATTGTATATGGCAATTAACATAATTATTATCATAAAATACACATATGCTTTTTTCAAAGTATGTAAAATGACAGCATTCAATATATTTTCCCTATTGCTGACTTAATGACTGGCAGCTGAATTTTAAATTTAAACTATTAACTGCATATGCTTTAAACAATTTTTATCTACATAGAGTGTTGTATAATGCATAACTTAATTCACCAAAAAAATAAAATAAAAAATGCCATAAAAAGTATATTATTTTGAACTCATTTTTATTTTTTAAAATTATTTCATTTTTTTTTAATGGACATGAAAATTTTGGCATGATTTTTTTTTTAATTACTTGGAACATATTGGCCATCATGGACCTTGACACAAAGAAATATTCAAACTGCGTTATAACCAAAACATGACCAACATGGTCATATTAAAACAGTTCACCCAAAAGTGGTAATTCTGTCATTTCTCACCCTCATGTCATTCCACACCCTTAAGACCTTTGTTCTTCTTCACAACACACATTAAGATATTTTTTATAAAACCTGATGGCCCAGTAAGGCCTACATTGCTAGCAAGATCATTTCCTTTTCCAATGCCCAGAAAGGTACTAAAAACATATTTAAAACAGTTTATGGGACTACAGTGGTTCAACCTTAGTGTAATGAAGCGATGAGAATACTTTTTGTGTGCCAAAAAACAAAATAATGACTATTCAACAATATCTCGTGATGGATGATTTTTTTTAAAAACACTGCTTCATGAAGCTTCAAAGCTTTATGAATCTTTTGGTTCAAATCATAGCATATCAAACTGCCAAAGTCACATGGTTTCAGTAAACGAGGCTTCGTTACGTCATAAGTGTTTTGAAATTTCAATAGTTCATGTGACTTTTGCAGTTTGATACACGTTCCGAGCAAATGATTTAAAAACAAAAGGTTCGTAAAGCTTCTAAGCTTCATGGAGCAGTGTTTTGAGATTGCCCATCACTAGATATTATTGAATAAAATCATTGTTTTGGGGGGTTTTTTGTCGCACAAAAAGTATTCTCGTCACTTTATAATATTTAGGTTGAACCACTGTAGTCACATGAACGGTTTTAAATGTTTTAGTGGCTTTCTGGGCATTGAAAAAATAAATGATCTTGCTAGAAATGCAGGCTTCACTGAGCCATTGGATTTCAACAAAATATCTTAATGTGTGTTGTGAAGATGAACAAAGATCTTACGGGTGTGGAACGACATAAGTAATTATTGACTGAATTTTCATTTTTGGGTGAACTAATCCTTTAAAAACCACAAAGACGCTTTCAGATAGCTTTCATCACTTAAAGAATAGACCGATATGGCCAAAGAAGTCATACAAACTTTCCATCAAAAACAGATAAAAATTGACCAAATAACAATTATGCTCCAGATGACTTTCCATCCCAGGATTCAAAGTGTGACTAGAAATATTGAAAAGAGCAAAGAGGACAATACATTAGATATATTACAAAACATAATAATACTTTCAGAAACAGATAGGGGAGGACAGATACAGTCAGAGACAGATAGAGGGATGACAGATACAGTTAGTGACAGATACAGGGATGAGAGGTACAGTCAGAGACAGATAGAGGGGTGAGAGGTACAGTCAGAGACAGATAGAGGGGTGAGAGGTACAGTTAGTGACAGATGCAGGGATGAGAGGTACAGTCAGAGACAGATAGAGGGGTGAGAGGTACAGTCAGAGACAGATACAGGGATGAGAGGTACAGTCAGAGACAGATAGAGGGGTGAGAGGTACAGTCAGAGACAGATAGAGGGGTGAGAGGTACAGTCAGAGACAGAGGGGTGAGAGGTACAGTCAGAGACAGAGGGGTGAGAGGTACAGTTAGTGACAGATACAGGGATGAGAGGTACAGTCAGAGACAGAAAGAGGGGTGAGAGGTACAGTTAGTGACAGATACAGGGATGAGAGGTACAGTCAGAGACAGATAGAGGATGAGAGGTACAGTTAGAGACAGATAGGGGATGAGAGGTACAGTCAGAGACAGAGAGGGGGATGAGAGGTACAGTCAGAGACAGATAGAGGGTGAGAGGTACAGTCAGAGACAGATAGAGGGGTGAGAGGTACAGTCAGAGACAGATAGAGGATGAGAGATACAGTCAGAGACAGATAGAGGGGTGAGAGGTAAAGTCAGAGACAGATAGAGGGATGAGAGGTACAGTCAGAGACAGATAGAGGATGAGAGGTACAGTCAGAGACAGATAGAGGATGAGAGGTACAGTTATAGACAGATAGGGGATGAAAGGTACAGTCAGAGACAGATAGAGGGATGAGAGGTACAGTCAAAGACAGATAGAGGATGAGAGGTACAGTCAGAGACAGATAGAGGGGTGAGAGGTACAGTCAGAGACAGATAGAGGGGTGAGAGGTACAGTTAGTGACAGATACAGGGATGAGAGGTACAGTCAGAGACAGATAGAGGATGAGAGGTACAGTCAGAGACAGAGAGGGGGATGAGAGGTACAGTCAGAGACAGATAGAGGGTGAGAGGTACAGTCAGAGACAGATAGAGGGGTGAGAGGTACAGTCAGAGACAGATAGAGGATGAGAGATACAGTCAGAGACAGATAGAGGGGTGAGAGGAACAGTCAGAGACAGATAGAGGGATGAGAGGTACAGTCAGAGACAGATAGAGGGATGAGAGGTACAGTCAGAGACAGATAGAGGATGAGAGGTACAGTCAGAGACAGATAGAGGATGAGAGGTACAGTTATAGACAGATAGGGGATGAAAGGTACAGTCAGAGACAGATAGAGGGATGAGAGGTACAGTCAAAGACAGATAGAGGATGAGAGGTACAGTCAGAGACAGATAGAGGGGTGAGAGGTACAGTCAGAGACAGATAGAGGGGTGAGAGGTACAGTTAGTGACAGATACAGGGATGAGAGGTACAGTCAGAGACCGATAGAGGATGAGAGGTACAGTCAGAGACAGATAGAGGGATGAGAGGTACAGTCAGAGACAGATAGAGGAACGAGAGGTACAGTCAGAGACAGATAGAGGGGTGAGAGGTAAAGTCAGAGACAGATAGAGGGGTGAGAGGTACAGTCAGAGACAGAAAGAGGATGAGAAGTACAGTCAGAGACAGATAGAGGATGAGAGGTACAGTCAGAGACAGATAGAGGGGTGAGAGGTACAGTCAGAGACAGATAGAGGGGTGAGAGGTACAGTCAGAGACAGATAGAGGGGTGAGAGGTACAGTCAGAGACAGATAGAGAGACGAGAGGTACAGTCAGAGACAGATAGAGGGACGAGAGGTACAGTCAGAGACAGATAGAGGGACGAGAGGTACAGTCAGAGACAGATAGAGGGACGAGAGGTACAGTCAGAGACAGATAGAGGGACGAGAGGTACAGTCAGAGACAGATAGAGGAATGAGAGGTACAGTCAGAGACAGATAGAGAACAATAAAAGGAACATGCAATCTTGATGTGTGTGTGTATCCTTACATTTCAGAAATTCCATTGGAAATCCATTACTTTGCACAGAAGAGTGGCAACATGTGGGTTGACTGCCACACGTTTTCCTCTGTATCACTTGTCCTGTTTTTGTTTTTTCAATGGCACTTTTCCCTTGGCTTTGGTTCCTCTCTCACAAAGCATCTAAAGCATCACAAAGCACAAAGCTCTCTCACAAAGCATCTAATATATATAACATAACATTATTAAAAGGAATGTTCTGATATAACTTATCTATAAAATGCTGGTTCTGAAGTTGTTAGAATTCATTACCTCACCATTACCTCACCATTACCTTTGAATGAACTCCAAGGTACACACTGCTTCCTCCTGGTACTCAAGATTAAACAAGTAATAAGCAGCAAACAGAGTGGCAAGGCCGGACAGGAAACTGGGCCCTCACACACAACCTCGCCTTCAATACTCAGCATCCAGTGCCCACTTGTCAAAGTGTCTCCTAAAACAATCAATATCACAATAGTAATTTTTACCTATACCATTTTTTTTTTTTGTACTTCAGATTTTTACATTTACATTATATACTATATTTAGTAGGGGTGGGATAAAAGTGTGATTCTTAAATGTATCGCAATGCATAAGCAGACGATTCTGAATTGATTCACAAATGTCAAAAATCTATTTTCTAAATATTAATTGATAATGTAATGTTGACAGAAAGTAAAAGGCGGATCTCTGAAATGTGGAAGTGCATGCCCGGACAGTCAGTGACGTGCACATAACTGTGTGTATCCACTGGCGCAGAGCGAGCTTTTTCAGTTCATTTATGGAAGTTGAGCTTCCATAGTTGCATATGGTCAGTGGTGCATCGATTATGCAGCAAAATGCCTCCTAATGTGAAACATTAAACCTTCGGGTTGATCGTTCTTTTGTCCCGTGACAACAATGGCTAGAGTGATTAGTTAATTTACAACCTTTTTTTTATAATAATTATTATTTACTCTTACAGTTATGTGATGCATTTCTGGTTTCAAATTGTTGCTTTTAATTTCTGTCATGATGGTACTTTTCCATAACAATGAATGTGGAAATAAAGAGTTGGTTATGCTTTATATGATGGCAAAATCACTTTTATAAAGAAGAGATATTTTTTTCTGTCTGTTTTTTTTTTTTTTTTTTTTTTACAGTGGATTCAAATCTTCAAAAATGACCTTGTTGTATGATTTAGCTCTTTTGAGTTCACCCTTCAGATTAGACTATAGAACTGTAGTGTTTAGGATTCAAAATGTTATTTGCTTTTAATTTATGTCATAATGTCCTTTTTGAGCAATCATCTTATACATATATTAGACCAATAGGTCAAGTCTGCCTAGGAAAAGCAATTATTATACCAGCAAACTCAAAATTGGAGTAAAAATTAACAAACTAGGCTATAAATACTTTGTATTGTAGGCTAGGATTATTATATTATTATAGAGCCTAGTGTTTATTTACTAGACAGTCAAAAAAACAAATTAATCAATACTTTATTTATAACAGGGTTTTATTTCTTAAAAAAATGATAACACACCACAGATCCTCAAGAAACGGAAACAAAAACAGTGACAAATGTCAGAAATAGTGTATGTGTCTGTCACATGATTAAGGAACGACTTAAACCCGAAGACTTGTCAGACAAGAGGTGAGGTGAGCTAATCACAGACTGAAGACCCAGGTAAAGAATTAATTCATCTTTTCTGTTTATTATAGCATTTTAGTTTTGTATCGTTTGTAGTGTGAACGTTTGCGTAAGTACTGGATGTGTTGGGGAAGTAACACGTAACATTTAATTACATTTTGCTAAAATGAACGAAATGACTCGGAAAAAAGATTCGGAGTCGGTAAAATGATCCGAACTTCCCATCACTACAACTGATGAGAAGATTCAAGTCAAAGGTGCAATAAAACTTAAGAAAAAAAGAGAAATATTCTACAACTACAATAAGTCAAGTCAAGTCGTTTATTTATTGGTCAGCGTCGCGCATGATCAGTTCATTTGTTCAAGTGTCACCGCACTGATAAGGTGCCTTTGTGCACCCTGTGCAAAAATACACACAAGATTTGCCTGCCGACATAAATATAGACACATATCTATAAATAGCATATTTAATAATTTCAAGGAAAAAGTATTTGGTTGCCCTATGGTAATAAATTAGGCTAACTATACAAAGCAGACTTTATATCAAACAGATATGTTAAAGTTTTCACATTACCTGAAGTTAGCAAAGGCTCAAAAAATCTACATCTCACTGGTTAAGTCACGCACCACTGAGAATTTATATGACACACATCCTCCGTGAGCGGCCTGACTGACCGCGAGGCTTTAGAAATGCGTTTTATTTCGGCGCCCGTGTTAACAGCTGACTGCCAGTGCAAAGTTTTACATCATAAAATAATCACGATGAAGTGTGCTGATAAACACGAAGTTACCGTGAATATAAACTATTAGCACTGAAACATGTCATTCATAACGAAGGAACCCAGAGATTTTCTGCCCATAGCCGCTATAGCGCCGGGGGATGTGTGAAATCTTACCGCGACCACGCTACTGAAACCCCGCTTAAGTCTGTCTCTCGCCCCGCGGACGGATGATGCTTGAATCTGGGGTTACCAGTATAAACCGCGAATGTAGATACCTTCATATACTACAAGTTACCAAACAAGAAAAATAAAAAACTGAAGTCAAGTCACTTACCACAGTTTTGAATCACTCCTCTTGCCTTTAACGTTAATCTCCTCGACCGTTGAAGACCTACGATGCGGCTCTGAAGATTTGAAATTTACAGCAAAATTCTGTAAATTTGAGTCAGACCTACACGTGACCCCAGAATGCATTGCAGTTTACAGCAATATGCTGTATTATTAAAAAACAGCCCGTGGCTGTAAAATAATGCTGTAATTTTTACAGCAATTCATTACAGTGTATTATCTTGTGAGACAAACACATCTGGTACAAATGAAAACATTCAGACAAAGACTGTGCCTTTAAGAAGGATTTTACTCTTTCTCCGTTGAGCTAGAACAGCTGCAGTGACAGTTGCGGCATGTGTCCAAACCACACTCCACTTTTTCCTGGCAGACATTTTTTTTTCCATACACCTGGAGAATCTCTCTCTCCTTCCACTGCCTGTTACGCTCCATGTCTCAGAGTAAGATCAGATTTTCTTGACTACATATCGCAGATGTAAGAACTTTATATTCTTTTATTGTTTTGCTGTCAATTACCCATCTAGTTGTGGGGGGGAAATCATGTTTAGAATAAAATTTTTATTACTATTTGATTGATTTCACACTGAAAAAAAAATTAAACAAAAAAACGAATGCCATTTATCTCTGTGTGATCTACAGAACTGAAGTTTTATCAACAGGACTGAATTGAAAGGTCAAATACTTGAAATAGTTGCAAATCAGATGACGAAGTCACAAATTAGACATACAGATCATTCATGAAAACTGTATGCATATGAAATACTACCTGGGAGAAAACTAAAAATAGATCAAGGGAGGAAGTGTAGCCTGAGAAAAGAGGAGCAGAAACAAAATGAGGAGATTAAATTAAGTTATAGTCTTCTTTCTTTGTAGTTATCACTGAACAAATATGCCTTGTATAACTGATAAAATAATATTTTTCATAATTATAAGAACATTATTTAAATATCTTCTAATTGTCAGAGCAGTTAGCCTCATATAGACAGGAGATATTTTCTTTTAAAGAAATCGCTGTTTAAGGACTACAAAAAAACAACAACAACAAAGGCTGGTAGGGACTACAACGAGCTTCTCGGGCTGGTGGCATCACTAACCCCGATGTTTACATAAACCCTGCCCCCGGGAACATGCAACAAAAAGGGTAGCTTTAGAGAAGTGGAAGAGTTTTTGTAGTAGACTTTTGTTGCCATGCTGTCAAAATGCGGTTATTTATGAAAGTGACAAGACATACAGCCAAGTATGGTAACCCAAACTCAGAATGCTCTGCATTTAACCCATCCAAAGTAAACACACACACACGTTTGTTTTTGTGAAAAGTGGGGACATCCATTAGGTGTAATGCTTTTTATACTGTAGAAACTGTATATTCTATGGCCCTACACTAACCCTACACCTAACCCTCACAGGACACTTTGTGCATTTTTACTTTCTCAAAAAAAGCGTTTTGAAAAATGGGGACATGGGTTATGTCCTCATAAGTCGCCCTCTCCTTGTAATATCTGTGTCATACCCATGTCATTATACAAAGTTGTGTCCTGATATGTCACAAAAACACCCCCCCCCCCCCCCACACACACAATGTCTAACCATTAGGCCACGACTCCCTTATTTTTTATTTTTATTAATAAAATAAAAATACCTATACAATAAAAATGAAATGTCTTGCAAGAGCCGTGCTAGCACAGTTTCTGCTCAATCCACTTCACTGAGATTCTCTGGCTTAAAATGATAATGCAATATTGACGCCATATCTTACCTTACACCAGAGCACATGCCATTACCCGTAATGGTAAGGGGAGTGACGTTTCCAGACAACGTGCACTAGGTTTTTAGCAAATCACAACACACTGGGCCAGCTAAGCAATCTGAGCCCATTGCGTATTTCTGAGGGAGTGACTTCATAGAACCAGGAACTCAACAGACTGTATGACGAGCAGTTGTGGTTGTGCTGTGGGAGATCTGAGTTCGAATCCCAGCTTGGGGACCTTTCATGATTAAAAATTCTAATTACAACGTAATAATAATTGTTAGTAAAAGTAAAATAAGAGGACTATATATAACTCTGTGTACTGAGTAATGTCAGGACATCCTCAAATAAGAGGAGGCTGACTCTAGTAGTATTTTAGTTGATTTACTCTTGCCAAGCTCTGATTTCTGAGAGACACACTCAAAGAGGTAACAGCAAAATGGCTATTTGATGGGATATTTCATTCATATTTACACTCATTTACTTCACAAACTCAGGTTATGTATAATATCATTCTTACCCCGGATCACCTGTTATCCAACAACACTAGGAGCGACTTATCAGCCTCAGCCGAATATTATTCTGCATAATTATTCATTATTCATTTCGAGGCCATTATCCGTGGCTTTCTGAATAAAGTATTCGGCTTTGGGCATACCCCAATTTTCTCTATTCACCGGCTGTTTTCATATTGCCACACTCCAGAATGGAATGTCTGGTGCTCTATTGCATTTGAAAATAACGTACCACCTACACTACACCTGACTAATGGTGTTACCATGCCATTTTTATTTGCTTCTACAATTCTTTTATTCTGACTCACAATTGTAATTCACAAGACTCATATCAGTGTCTGCATCTGTACTAGGTGAGCTACCCAGCAAGTTCACTTTTTCCGTTTGTCAGAAAAGTCATTTGGAGATGGTTATTTGATGCAAACATAAAAGTGTATTAGTTTACAAATCATGCACTGTCGTAAATGTGTTTTGAAGTCATATTGTGCAAGGAACTATGTGAAAATAAGTTTTTATGCATTGATAATCTGCCAATCATAATTTCTGTTAAAAGGAATAAATGTTGTCGGTATTTTACTGCATCTAGTGTTAATTTCAGCAGGAAACTGCAGTGAATTGCATGTATAGGCACTTTTGGATTTCTGCAAAAAAAATAAAAAATAAAAATTGGTCGGTAGAGGCACATTTTCCATTGAGCTGGGGAGTAACTTTCATAGATTTCAGTACATTGGAGTTACTTTCATAGATTAGAGTACATTCCTCTTCCTGTCATTCCAATTCCAATTCAAATTCAACTTCCTGTGGGGTGTGAAAAATGTAATTCTCGTTCTAACTTATGAACTGAAAGGGAGCCAGTTCTTACATGCTGAATTTTAGCTTTGCGTATGGAAATTTACTGTAAGAAAACTCACTGTTGACATTTTGGCTTGATACTTCCATTTTATCCAACACTAAAGTTGGATATGGATAATATCCCTGGGGATGGATATTACTTGGCAGAGACAGACCACTTAGAATGATTATGCCCAACACAGGACAAAGAGACAGAGCTCACAAATACACAAGATAGCAACTGTTACTAAGGGGGAGGAGGGATAAACAGCAAACAACAGAGCAAGACAGAGAGTAAAAGAAGAGAAAAAGCACAACAGAGAGAGAGCGAGAGAGAGGGGAGTAGAGAAAGAATGAGCTCTTTGTGCTCAGCAAGGGTGAATAATGAATTGTGACTATGTGGAGGTTATCTGAGGGCACTCTGTCTCTATAGGCTGGGACCTTGGCTTGCAATTTTTTTTGCAAGTAGCATGACCGTCCATTGGATGCTTACATAAATAAGTCAGATAGTTCTGTAAGCCCCCTCTTGCTTTCTGAGGGCTGCTGATAGGCTTTTTGTGTGAAATGGCACAGGAAATGACTCACGAAGTGCTTGTAATTCAGGTCACCTTGAGACGTGGGCTTTTTATACAAGATTCTTCTATGAGCCATTAAAGTGAGAGGAAGATGCAGGGAGGAAGAGGCTTTTTGTTTGTTTTGGCTTCATATTAGAGGAATGAACAAGAACTGTGGTATTTTCAATCCAAGACAGTTTCTTTCTCTTTGTGTTAAAATGCATGTTCCAAATTCAACACAAGTTAAGCTCAGTCGGCAGTGACAAAACCTCTGGAACTGACAATGTATCATAAATTGCCATCTCACTTTAAATATAATTGAATATTATTAGTGCACTTATTATTATGTATTATTAGTGATTACAGCTATTAACTTAATATTACAACTACCTTGCCATTAAAGTTTAACACTGTGCACCCAAAAATGGCTGTAAAAATCTAAATGAGACAGCCACACAGCTCTAATGATAAACAGAAAAGGTTTTACAAAATCATAAGCTTCAAATGTTTGCATTTAAAACCTCCGAAAATGGGCCCTATTGTGAGTGCCTCACAGCTATCTTGATTTTCACCTTTTTTTAAAAGATAAGGAGGTACAAGTTGGAATAATATTTTTTGTGCTAATCAGCATTATTCACAAATTTTGTCAATTGAGTTTGACTTGTATTGAAGCCTGAGTATTCCTTTAATCTCCATTTTTTCTTTAAACATTCAATTTTGAGCATGTGTTGGTCTGTAGCATGGTGGAGTGAAGGAAACATGACTCCATTAAAAAGAAGATTGGATTGGGATTTTCTCCAAGCATTTGTTAAAATGTACACTGCAGCAGATACTATGCTGCCAGGGAGTTTGCCCTTTAGCCGTGCTAGAGGACCGGGCCAAAACAGGGGGAACACCCAAGACAGATTCAGTTTATTTGACCTCATTTGATACGTACTCATTTAGTACTCTGAGGACCCTTAAAGACCACTCAGAGGAAAAGTAAGATTAACGGGATGTAAATCCCGTGGCAAAACATAGAAACAAATAGAGACATCATTAGCATAGCCGCTGATCCAACAAAGTAAAATTAATTAGTTTAACCCAAGCTAAAGAATAAAAATGTGCATTTGATCAGATGCAACTACACTCACAATTTAAGATACATTATTCGAATGCTTGGCGAAAGAGATGTGTTTTTAATCTAGATTTAAACAGAGAGAGTGTGTCTGAACCCCAAACATTATCAGGAAGGCTATTCCAGAGTTTGGGAGCCAAATGTGAAAAAGCTCTACCTCCTTTAGTGGACTTTGCTATCCTAGGAACTACCAAAAGTCCAGTGTTTTGTGACCTTAGGGTGCGTGATGGATTGTAGCGTGGTAGATAGCTAGTTAGGTACTCAGGAGCTAAACCATTTAGGGCCTTATAGGTAAGTAATGATAATTTGTAACTGATAGGGAACTTAATAGGTAGCCAGTGCAGAAACTGTAAAATTGGGGTAATATGATCATATTTACTTGACCTGGTAAGGACTCTAGCCGCTGCATTTTGGACTACCTGTAGCTTGTTTATTGAAGAAGCAGGACAACCACCTAGAAGTGCATTACAATAGTCCAGTCTAGAGGTCATGAATGCATGAACTAGCTTTTCTGCATCAGAAACAGATAACATGTTTCGTAGCTTGGCAATGTTTCTAAGATGGAAGAATGCAGTTTTTGTAACATGGGAAATATGATTTTCAAAAGACAGGTTGCTGTCTAATATAACACCCAGATATTTGACTGTAGAAGAAGTAGCAGTGCATCCATCTATTTGCAGCTTGTAATCTACAAGATTCTGTGTAGTGTTTTTTGGTCCAATAATTAATATCTCTGTCTTATCTGAATTTAATTGGAGAAAATTTGTCATCCAATCTTTTACATTTTTAACACACTCTGTCAGCTTAGATAATTTAAAAGTTAACAGTAAAATCATTTAATTTGGTTATATGGCATATTTTTGGGTGAAAAATCAGTATACAATATAAAAAAAAATAAATGTCTAATTTTTATTAATAACATAATGTTTACCCAGTAGTAAATTATTTGATGAAAGTTGTCATTAACTATCAAGTCCATCTTTGAGTTGTGAAATTTAATTATCATAGATGCGTATCAAGTATATAATAATGCATTTCTGAACAAATATTAATTAGAAGAGCGACAGATGGCAGTCTCAAAAACATAAATTCACGTGTCTATCCAGTTGCTATGTGTACCAAATTACTTTTTCTACTTTTTCTCTTTCTACTGAGAGCTCTAGTCTCATTTCATCAGAGGCAGTTTATTTGTTGTCTATTAATTTCCAGATTAATATACAAAAAAAGAGAGTCTGCAACTGTATCTAAAACCAAAATATTGGGATCAAGAACTCTACCAAATGGCAATTCTGCTTTGATTACAGTAGCCTTAATAAATAGTAAGACTGGGTATATCAACTTCTTCTATATCAGATCTTAGGTTAAGAATATGAAGAAATGGCTTTTACCATTCTTCAGACCAACCCAAATGTGAAACTCGTGAGATTTCGAGAGATTGTTTTAATCACATTGATTTGTACCTGTGAGAGTGAGAGTCACTGTGAAATAAGAGCAATTCAGACGTACGACACAAAGATGGATGAGAGGAGATATTGAACTGTCCACTGTCCACCACAGGAGCGAAAGAGAACTGAATTAGAATAGTGCTGAGCATGAATACTTCATGAGCTCATCATGTGGAATAGAGAACAATGGTTTGAAGAACCATACAGACACACACACACACACACACACACACACACGCACACACACACACACACACACACACACGCACACAAACAAAACATTACTCACACACACTTTTAGCAGGGCAAAGGGTGATCATATTACCTGTAAGCAGATAATTGTCTTACACTGAAGAGTAAGGTGCTAGATGTTTGATTATGTGATGGATGAGCACTAGAGATGAGATGATTAACCTTCTTATTTTCAGGGGACTGATGATAAAAATTTTAACAGTTGGTTTGATTACAGTAGCCTTAATGTCTAAACCACTCTATAACAGTCCAGGTTTCACACACCACCAAAATGAACCAAACACCCCCATTTATAGATACTTTTCAGAGAAAATACACTAATGTCTGAGAGAAGAAGAACGGGGCTGATTTGAATTTAAATTGAAGCCCCGCTTCTCTAAAAAGCTACAAAAATGTGTCAGATGGGGCTTTAAGTATCAGAATAAAGCAGACCACTCTGAATGAAAAACAGACAGACAGGGCAAGCAAAAGGTGAGAAAATATGTTTATATATATATATATATATATATTTTTTTCATTGTATAATAATGGTGTAGAACCCTTTAACCTTAAAAGTATTAAAGGTTCAGATCAGTGGGCCTAGTACTGATATCTCATACTCATAAACAAGCATTTGTATAGTGGTAAAATGGAATCAGTGATGGAAACAAACAATGTTTGAATGATAAAATGGTGTTTGCAACCCATTTTTCTTAAACCCATATTTCTGAATGAATATACAGGAATATCTCTCTGTGTGCACATAATATTTTACAGCTATACGGAGACAAGTTATATAAAGATAAGAATAGCATCATTTTGCAGATGAACAAAATAGATTTTTCTTACCTTTTCTTTTTCAGCCTTTCCCATTATCCTAAAAGTTTTGCTCTGTACTTTGGGGCCACACCCCCCAAAAATCCTAGAACATACATTTGGTGATGATGTGGAAGTGGGCTGATATTTAACTGTTGTAAACAGTTAAATATCAAAAGCCAAAATGGCCTGTAATCGACCTAACAAAAAAAAGTGCACGTTGACATATCCTTTGTAGAAAAAATATTGACTCTCAAAATGGCTGGGATAAACTGGCAGAGATTTCTCTTTTTGTGCTTTCTGTTTGTTAAAAAGCTAAAATTAAAGATATACTTTAAAGTCAATAAATCACTAGCGGACAACCTGACAAATACCCTAATTATAACATCTTCAGTTAAAACACTACTATTTATTTTGTCTTATTATTTTCTAATTGCATTTTTTATTTAACAATAATAATAATTTAACATTAATTTTCGTTACACTCTGAACATTTTTATAGTGTAGTGCTGAAGAAAAACAGTACATATATTCCAAAATATTATGCATAACTTTGAAATACTACAAGATAAAATAAACATTGTCTCTCTCTACATGAGTGATTAGAAGCGTCCTTGGCATGGAGGTCACTGCAGCTTCAAGCAAACTGGATGCTGAGAGCAGAAAATCGATCGCAACAGCATGAGAGATCGATTTCTGTAACAAAACACTGAAATTCAGAGAGACAAGCACACACACAGAGAGAGAAAGAGATGAGAAAGGAGACACGTCTGTAATACTTGTGTCATAGACCCTCAACATGCTACTATAGGAGAGAGTGGATTCATATGAGATGCAGGATTTGAGACTGAGATTACAGTGTTGTGACTTCAAGGAATAGATCAACCAAAAATGGACCATGAATCTTGTAAAAAACAATTTAAATCAATTTGATTTGGGAGCTACAATGGATCTAAGACTGTCGATTTGGCCTGATGATGACAGAAATCATTTACACCCCCAAAATCTGTCTCAGATGCCAAAATTGTGGCCAAAATCATCAAAGCACTATTTATCTGTCTGCATGTGTCACCTCCTCTCTTCCAGTATATTGTTAGTGAGCAGAAGAAGAGCTGTATAATGAAACACACTCAAATGAGAGTTCTAGATTTAACTTTACACATTACTGGCAATGAATTTCAGATGGAGACAGATTGTGCTGATTTACCGCTCTGCAACTTGGAGTGCAGTCAGCATGAAATGGTGGGCTTCTCAGATGTCTGCAGAAATGACAACAGGAAGAGGCCCCTGTGAGGACAAACATTTATCGTCTGGAGTCCACTAACGTCTCAAGCACATCGCAGGTCTGAACAAGCCATTCTTACTCAATAACATGAATTAAGTTGCACATTTCCAATTTCCATTTAAATGTATGCATTTTTCAGATACTTTCATCCAAATTGACTTGAAGTTCAAGTAAATGCATTGCCTGGGAATCAAACCCATGACCTTGGCATGGAAACCTCCAGCGATAAACTGAGTTTCACACTTGATATAGTAGAACAATTAATGTGCATAAACCTTGATATACATTTTTTTTCATACATGCAAACCAATAAATAAGTGTATAGCAATCTGGGTTTGACTGCAAACTTTGTTCCCTTAGTTGATTAAGGTTGTCTCAGAGATGCTATAGGTTACAAAAATTGTAGTTTTTGGATGTTCTTAGACAGAATAGGCTGTAATGTGCAGTTCTGCAGATCTTATG
Source organism: Carassius carassius (assembly GCF_963082965.1). Taxonomy (NCBI): domain Eukaryota; kingdom Metazoa; phylum Chordata; class Actinopteri; order Cypriniformes; family Cyprinidae; genus Carassius; species Carassius carassius. Next base: position 14,622,089 of record NC_081792.1, read on the forward strand.
ACCGCACAGAACATATAAAAATGCAATAAGAATCCTTCTATTCAACTATGGAAGAGTAAATTTGCCCCAAAAAAAGAAAAAGGGAAATGATCCATATTTCTAGAGGTTGACATTTGAAAAATAGACAGTGGCTCAGAGCAGCAAATCATGACAAACCTTAACTTTCAAACGGTCAATGATCAGAAAATACAGATGTGAAATATAAAGACACTTTCACAACTGTACAAAAAAAAATCCTAGTGAGGAGTCCATTCAGACTATTATTAAAGTGCCCCATTATGCCTTTTTGATTATTAGCCTACCTTTCCTGAACTGTGCCATGTAGCTGTATGTGAACATAAACTATCTCCAAAATTGTGAAGCCAACAGTGCACAATAAATAAAGTTATCTGTCAAAAAAATAAAAATAAATAAATAAAAAGAGTCAGCTCTCAATCGCTTAAACAAGAATCTTATTTTGTTTTGGCTCTACGTCATGAAGTACACACATTTGCATAATGTCCAGCCATGTTTTAGGTCACCAACTTGCCTGCCCACAAACACAGTAAAATTGCTATGCTGTTAACATCATTTCGAGAAGATGCTGTGAGAGTAAATTTGTTTGATCACATATCGTAATTAGCACAAACTTGTCAACACTTGACACTTACCACTGAGAAATTTCCTGCTCCAGTCATGCTTATGAATCAGTCTCTTGTCAATAGACTACTTCAACAGTTTCATCATCAGATTCCGGCTTAAACTGGTAAACTACAACCAATGCCATCTTTATTAACAAGTCTCCAGGGCTGTCATTCTGTCATGGCAATTAACGTTTCTTTCCGACACGTGCTGTACGTGGTACACCAATCCAGAGATCTCTCTACGGCTCTGGACCAATCACAAAGGACTGTGACATCTGACCAATCACAACAGTGAGGGCTCATGGAAAGGAGGAGTTTAGCGAGAATAATTTCTGAGAAAACTAACATGTTTTTTGACCTTGCATGAATGTAAACCTGTTTTAGGATACTCATGAAACAATATCAGCAACCTTAAAAATGGCATAATGGGGCACTTTAAAGCTCATTACAAATTTTATTCAGATAGCAATATAATTCTGCCTGTCTATCCTAATTTTATAGCCATAGGCTAAACATATATATGAAATATTACACAAGCCATTAGCCATTATATTAGCAAATATGTGTACCTATTTTCAAATAACAAGCCAAAGGGATGCTTTTAAATCTATTTTGCTGGACTTTGATAAGCTGCAACCCTCTCAAATGAATTGACCAACTATTTTGTTTTCTTAAGGGAGAGTTCATCCAAACATGAAAAATCTGTCATCATTTACAGTCTCAGAAAAGGCTGTACCTTTTCAAAATATGTACCATTTAGGTACTAATATGCATCCTTCAGGGGTAAATAAGGTACAAATATGTACATGTTGGAAATGTAGTGCACAGTGACAACTTTTGTATCTTTTTGTCTGAGACAATACCCACTCTCATGTTGTATTACTTTCTTTCCTCTGCAGAAAAAACAAAAGAAGATATTTTAGAATATTGGTAACCAAACAGTTTCAGTTACCACTGTACCACTTGGATGATTAAAAAACAAACTAACAAAAAAACATGAATACATCTTTTTCTATTCCACAGTAGACAAAGTCGTAGAGGTTTAGAATGACATGAGGATGTGGAAAATACTGGCAGGATGTTCATGCCCCTTTAAGGATGTAATGTGCCAGTTAAAATCTACTCCTGCGAGGTGCTACAAAAATGTTTAAGCTAAAAAATGTTTTGTGGACCAAAAATGTTGAGAGCCCCTGCTGTGTGTGATTATGTCATGAGGATGGGAGTTGGCCTGGAAGAAAAGGAAAAGAACGGAGGCAGAGAAAGACAGAGACCTCCAGCACACTCACCGGCAGATTTGAAGTGTGTGCTCAGCAGGGCTATTTTTAGCATGAGGAAATGGGCAAAAGTCACGCAGGAACACTGCAGACAACAGAAAAAAATGATACGCTCTAATCTTCCATTACAATGTGGCTGATTGCCTTCTGAATGAAGATGACTCTATTTGTCCCTTCTTCTCTCTCTCACTTCTCTTTCTCCATTCTGTCTGTGATGCATAAGAAAAAGACAATTGTGTTTAATGCTACATTTGTTGTGCCAGTGCTCCTGGCTTAACGCTGCATTAACGCGGCATTGCATATGCCTTGTGGAAGGCAATATATGAATATAAAAAACAGATGCTACAACATCTAGCAGCTGTGTGGACTGCAGCAGTGAGATCACCATTGCATAAGCATCTAACAGGGAAATGGAGCCCTGAATTTTTTTCTCTGAAACTGGATTGAGCTGCATAATAACTATGGAATTTATTTTATTCCTCTGCTTGTAAAATCAAACACAACTCTGCTTGTTGTAAAACTCAATCACTTTGACACAAATTAACTGTAAAAGTTCTACTTGTACATCTAGCATAGACACAAGAAACAAACCATCTATCTAAATGTAATAATATGATATTTAATGCAGGTGGAAGGCGCTCAACACAATAAAACAGAAAGCATAAAAATTCTAAAATTTTCCCCATTGCAAGACAGATCTGTTTATTGATTTATGAAACAAGTGTATGCAGGCCATTAAAAAAACAGACATAACATTATTATTATTCTTATTATATACTTTTTTTTGTTAATGTATTACCTTTATAATATTTTCATACACAACAATAAATTGAACAAAATAATAATTATAATAACTAGTATAAATCAATATCATAGTAATAGCAAAAATAATTATATAATTAGCTATTCTTGTTCATATTATCAGAATTTTATTATTTAGTATTAATGTTTATATGTGTGCATGTGTGTTTGTGTGTGTAAAATTTCCGGTATTATTTTTGTTTTAGAATTAATAACAATAATTATTATTATTATTCATATTTTCATATTATCTGACCTCAATTATTTTATTAACCTTAGTTATTAACCTCAATCTCTCTCTCTCTCTCTCTCTCTCTCTCTCTCTCTCTCTCTCTCTCAGTAATCAAAGCGAAAGGTGGCTACTTTGAAGAACCTAGAATATGACATATTTTCAGTAGTTTCACACTTTTTGGTTATGTATATAATTCCATATATAATTCCACATGTGTTAATTCATAGTTTTGATGCCTTCAGTGTGAATCTACAATTTTCACAGGCAGTTATATTATTCCTTTCGGGTTCTCCCAGATTTACAGCCTTTTACAAGAATACAAGTCTTAATTACTCTAAAAATAACTGAGCAGAATAACCCTGTCAGATTTGACAGATTCAACATGCTGGCCCAGTTACTCCTTCAACACTCACAGAAAAATGGGAGAAAAAATTATGGAAAAGACTGAAATTTCCATATGTTTCAAGAACATATAAGAAAAAAAGTAAGAATGAAATAACAACTGTCAACAATGGTAATAATAGTCATAATTTTGACTTCCATTCCTCTGTTGGTGTTGGTAGTTTGTCAGGTCTTGGAATGTCTGAGAAGTGACACACTGCGTTTGCTCGACTGTTGACGTTGGTCTGCATCTGTCGATAAACTGTGAATTGGCCGTAAGAGTGAATGTTGAAATGCAGTGCAACCCAAGACCAGTGCAATAAACTATATTGCCATAGTTGAACCAGAATCAGTTTTGGATATTTAATTATTATTACTATTTCTCTTTTTTGTACCTATAGACTCCATAATGTGAATAAAACTTTTTGTCCTTAGTCCAAAAGTGTTTACAAATCATCATGATACAGAGGAAACCACACAGGAAGCTGTATAATCATTATCTCTATTCCTTTTCCTCCTTTTCTTGTTATGTTAGTTTAAAGGCAGAGAGAGCCTAGCTGGATAATTTCCTAGTGAATCTGTGCTCACTAACAACTCACAAAACACAATCACTCATAATAGAACCAAACACTTAGCAGGTGTTAAAACCCTCTCTGTCTTCAATTTCTCACCTTTTTTTTTGAAAGGTGAAAGGTTTCCGAAGGTCCCACTAAAGAACTGTTTTACATGCTGTCTGTTCTATTCACAAACGCTTCCCACATCTGGGTAAAATGGAGTGTGTGTTTGACTTGGCCAACACCACTCCTCTATGGGCCTGCTGAGCCAAAGGATCTCTTTGACACCCAAAAATATTAAGCAAAAAAGTGCTTATGTACCAGCCATGCAGTCATGCAGTCACTTTTTTTTTCAATCATTTGAGCCTCATATGACCCCTTTCTATGTGTAACCCGTTATAAAACCATCTGAGTTTGAATTTTGGACAACTGACTGCTGCGAGAAGGGCATCTTTGTCGTCCAGCACACCGCCAAAACGAGTCTGGATAGCCTGAAAAATATAATTGATATGTTAATGCATACAAGGCCTACTATTTATTATGTCATTGAATTAATTACAAATCATGCCTAATGTGGGATCAATATTATGGATTTAATTTTGTTTTAGGTTACTTACTGACATTTGTATTTTTTATTTTATTTTATCTTCTTTTGCAATGATAATGTTCATTCTGTTCCATGTTCATGACTAGTGTGATACAAGAAATTTTAACTAGTTTAAAAGAGGGGAACATACCTGCACTATGGCATCTGGAAGGCCTGCAGTCATGCTGGATAGGGCATCTTTCACATCCAGGGTCTTCTGCATCAGAACTTCAAGTGTGGGCAGTAAAGTCCCATAAGGACAGTCACCTTATAAAATATCAAGTGCTGCATGTATTTATTTACATCATTTGTGGAAATTAGGTTGATGGTGTGTGAAGCACACCTGTGGTGTGGGGGAAGAGACAGCTGGCATTCACTTTCATCTTCAGCTGAGAGGATTTCTGACATATCTAAAAAAGTGACATCATCATTTGTGGGGGTGGACTCTCCCTCCTCCGTCTCATCATCGGACTCTGTGACAGGCTGATAAACATTAAACGCCTTGACAAAGTTTGATCCATTATCAGTCACTGTTGCAACGACTTTGTGTAGTAATCCATACGAAGAGTGAATGTTTTCGATTTCTGCACCAATAACATCATACGTGTGTCTGCCGCGAATTCTCCTACATGCCAATGCAGCCTTGTTGCGCTCTAATGTGGATCTACTGATCCAGTGGAGCGTTACTCCCATATAACTTCTGTTGTTAGCAGTCCAAATATCCGCGGTAGTTGACACAAAGTCGACCTCATTCAGCGCGGCCTTCAGATTTCTCTCCATCACTGCATACTCCTCCTCCATGTAAGAAGAAAAAGCTGTTCTGTGAGGCAGCGCGGCATTGACAGTAGTAGGGATCTTGTTTATAATGGCACGAAACGAGGGCGAGTCAACCGTATTTAATGGCAGCATTTCCTCCACAACAAACTGCCCGACTAACTTCTTCAACTCTCCCCCACTTACGGGTTTTGCACCGAAGTCCAGCTTTTGTTGTTTGGGTGGTCGGGGACCTCCTGCGCTCTGCTTCGCATCACCTGGTGTGACTTGCTCTATAAGTTTGACGGTGCAGTGCTGCGACTCCAAATGTTTTTTCAAATTCGACGTAGTGTTTCTGTAGCTAGATAGCACTTTGTCGCCGCCAGCACAGAGTGTACAACGGACCTTAATGTTGTCATCTTTAGCTGACACAAACTCAAAATAGTGACTGTATTTCCATCTAGAAAATGCGCATCTCTCGCCACCCTCCATTGTTTACGTTTGTGTCGCTGCGTGATACCTACACGTGACGTGAACCTCATGCATGCTGAAAACGTGACTTGTCGCATACGTGACTTCACTCCCCGAGATGCAAGAAGATATATATTTTTATTAAGGAAAATGACAAAAATAGTAACGCACAGTGCTTGGTTAAGTAACTTTAATCTGATTACTGGTTTGGAAATAGTAACGCGTTAGATTACTCGTTACTGAAAAAAGTGGTCAGATTAGAGTAACTGGCATCACTGTTTGAGACAGCAATTTCACTACAACTTGTGAAAGGGAAAAAAATTATATTGTATTGTATCAATATTGTCAATTGAACAACAGTTGAAAATATACCGTAAGTATAACAGAGTAAATACAATCAGGCCTGTTTGTTATGACAAAAAAAAAATGTTTTTCCAAACACAATTCAGAAAGTCTTTCCATTATGTTTTCAGTTGTCCCTTTGTTTTCTCCTTAAAAGTCTTATCCTTCCGGAAAAAAAAATTGAAGAGGTTGAAAAAAAAATAGAAAGAAAAAGGAAAAAAAAACAGTAGCCACGTGACAGAAGAAAGATTTACTACCCGGGTAGTTTTAAACTCAGTTTCACTCAAAATATCTGAAATGTGTGTGTTCTCTTATCTGTATCCAGGGGTTGATAACAGATTAAGGATACTGAATTCGCTCCAGAAAATCAGGATGTTGCGTCGTGACATCAGTTAGGCACTGTTGGCTCGCCGTACACTCGTCCAAGGTTGACTCCAGAAGTAACTTATGCATCAACCGGAACAAAAAAAAAAACAACCTGCATAATGCAGAGAACCCATCACTCATTCACATTCACTTAATCTGATAACAGATATAAATCACATGAAATTTCAGATGAAATTACAGAATTATTATTTTTTTTACCTTTATTTAACCAGGAAAGTACTCGTTGAGATTAAAAATCTCTTTTTCAAGAGTGTCCTGGCCAAGATAGGCAGCAGTACAACCATACATACAACACAGAATACACAATAACATAAGACAACTAAAATAGCAGATACAACAACCACAAGTCCTTAGCATATCATGCAGAACAACTACAGCCAGATGTGGCTGCTTCCAAGTCAGTTAATATCCTCTTAAAAGTAACCAATGAGACAAGCTTATTAAGTTAAAAATTTTCTGTAACTTGCTCCATGCAAAGGGAGCAGCAAAGTTAAACGCCTTTTTCCCCAGCTCAGTTCTAACATTTGGTACAGACAGAAGAACAAGATCCTGGGACCGAAGATTGTAAGTCCCAATATTTTTTACACTGATGTAGGTCAGAAGGTAGGATGGAAGAACCGGTAGGATGGACCTAAAATAGCCTTATATATAAAAACATACCAGTGTTGGAGTCTCCATGTTGACAGAGAAGACCATCCAACACGTTCATACAGTTCACAGTGGTGAGTGAGGACTTTAAGACCAGTGATGAACCTCAAAGCTCCATGGTATATGGTGTCCAGTGCATGTAAACTTTGAGATGAAGCGTGCATATATAAAACATCACCATAGTCAATAATAGACATAAAAGTACCAGCAACTAACCTCTTTTTAGATTCGAATGAGAGACAGGATTTGATTTTAAAATAAAACCCTAGTTTAAGTTTTAATCTTTTTGCCAGCTGCTGAATATGAGAAGTAAAAGAAAGAGATTCATCTATTAAAATACCGAGACATCTGTATTTAGAAACACATTCAATCTTCTTACCCTGAGAAGTGATGATTGAAGGCAGATTTAATTTGGATTTTGAATTTGAAAAAAGCATTACTTTTATTTTTTCAGCATTTAAAACAAGTTTCAGATCATAAATGTTCTGTTGAAGCATATTAAAATCAAATTTTAATTGGGAGAGGGCCTGGACTACTGTTGGTGCTGAGCAATACAGTACAGCGTCATCTGCATAAAAATAATAATTTCCTTTCAATATGTTATGATTTATGTCATTTAAATATAGAATGAAAAGCAGTGGACCCAGCACTGATCCCTGTGGCACGCCTTTTGTTATTTTGAGATAGCTAGAGGTATTTCCCTCCGCCTGCACACACTGAGTTCTGTCTGTAAGGTAATTAACAAACCAACTTACAGTTTGTTCAGAAAGTCCAGCCCTCCACAGTCTGTGCTTAAGCACTGTCTGGTCCACTGTATCAAAAGCCTTAGAAAGGTCAATAAAAAGTGCTGCACAATGCTGCTTTTTTTCTATGGATTCAATTAAGTCATTTAAAACCTTAAGAGCTGCAGATGTTGTACTATGTCTTTTTCTAAAACCGGATTGAAAGTCAGATAGAACATTTTTACTGTCTAAAAAAGTCTTTAATTGATCACTGACAAGAGACTCTAAAACCTTGGCCGGGACAGACAATTTAGGGATCGGTCTATAGTTATTTAATATAGCAGGGTCACCACCTTTTAACAGGGGAACCACAAAAGCTGATTTCCAGATGGACGTAATGACATTTGTGTTCAAGCACCGATTAAAAATATTAGTTAAAGGCATGTAAATAAAATTAGCTGCTAACTTTAAAAGTAAGGATCCAATTTGTCAGGGCCTGTAGATTTTGTTGTGTCCAAATGTTTGAGGGCTTTATCTACATCTGAAACTGTAATAGGACTAAAACTAAAACACTGAGTAGAAGGTTTGGAACCAACAGTCTCCACTATAGGGGAACACTTATGTTGAGTATTTAGTGACTCAAATAAAAATCCTGAGGCTATGAAATGTTCATTGAAACAATCAAGAATTTTGGTTTTGTCAGTAATTGTTTTAGAGTCTATCACAATGCTTGAAGGAAGCTCCTGACCTTTACTGTTTTCTGATAATGATTTGATAGTTTTCCAAAATTTTGATGGGTTATTCAGGTTATGAGTGGTTTGAGAAAGAAAATGATCAGCTTTGGCTTTTCTAATTTTGAGAGTACATGCATTGCGCAGCTGCCTGAAAACCAGCCAGTCAGAGTTCTCATTAGATTTTCTGGCTTTTGCCCATGCCACATTGCGGTCATGGAGGATATTTGCTAAATCCAGAGAAAACCAAGCATTGTTTCGGCCTTTAACTCTGTATTTAAAGGAGCATACTTATTAATTATATTTACAAAGCCTTCATGAAAGAGATTCCAGGCACTATCAACATCTGCACTGTTATAAATTTTTTCCCAGTCAAAATTAGATAAATCATGGAGAAAGTCTTGTTCTGAAAAGTGCTTCATATTACGCTTGACTATAATACATGGTTTGGTTTTTGTAACTGTAGCCATGACACAGTGGTCACTGATGTCGTTTGCAAATATGGAAGCAATGGAGTACTTATGAGGAACGTTAGTTAAAATTAAATCTAATAGAGATGATTTTTCCGGGTTTTTAAAGTTTGGCCGTGTGGGACTGTCAACAACCTGGAAGAGATTTAGTGAATCACAATTAGCTCTAAAGTCATCAGATATGGGTTGTAACCAATTCCAATTTAGGTCTCCGAAGGCTACTAATTCCTTAGAGTTAAAATCCGAAAGGATTGCATTAAGGAGGGCAGAGCACTGTTAACAGCTGAAGGAGTCCTGTAACAACCAATGACCGTTATACAAAGTGATTTTGAGATTTCAAGCTCCAATGCTAAAAATTCAAACTGTTTAACTAATGATATTGACCACAATACATTAACATGATACTAGTTTTTGATGTAGATTGCTACACCCCACCTCTATTAGGGCGGTCAGTCCTAAAAACATTATAACCGCTTATATTGATTACTTTATCTGAAACCGATTTACTTAACCAGGTTTCAGACAAGACAATTACATCGGAATCTGTAGAGTGAGCCCAGATATGCAACATGTCCATTTTAGGAACAAGACTGCGAACATTCAAGTGAAAGAAACCAAGACCTGATCTTTCTTTAAAATCTGCCGGGGTGTTAAAGCCTATAGGGGTGTCTGGGCCTGGGTTTAGCTGCACATTTCCTGACATCAACAGTAATAAAGCAATTAGACATTTTATCTTAAGTGATTTCTTGTACGATTCATTGCTTCTACTTTTAAAATGGGAGTCATCATGGAGCAAACAAGAAACAGTGGTAAAGTTGTCATATAACGTCATGAGACTAGACAAACAAACCAAGTCAACTGTGTCATAAGGGAAGAATAGGCAACATGTGACATTTAGTGAACAGTCAAATGCACACGTGCCCTTATGTGATTTACATGACATTGGGAACGCTGGACTGGAATATCTATTCCAGTAATAGGTATCCCCAGAGATAAATAAGGACAATAAAAAAATAAAACAAAGAGAGGCAAGGAGCAACCACTTCTTTCTCTCCATATCCATAGCACCACTCAGACGTGTAAAAGACAAAATATTACTTAAGAAACAGAACAAAAATAATAAAACAGTCCAGGTCAGCAATGGAGAAGTCCAATATGGGTTATCTGTTTTCTCTGCAGCGACCAATGATGTTACATGTTGTCACTTGTAAACAGGAAGCCCAGTGAGTGAAGCAATGCTGCGGGTAAAAGAGTTTAATCAAAACCAGACGTCTCTAAAACATCAAGCTATATCTTAAAAACCAGCAGTAAGAACAAAGAAGCACTTTCCTTCATTGTAGGGAGATCAAGCCCATCAAACTCAGTGACATGTCTGCACTCGAGCTCCAGTAGATAAGTAGGCTCCCGGCACCGACCAGTCATCATGAAACAGATCCTCCAAAAACAGTGCAGTTCCAGGTAGATTTCTGTGCCAGCTTGGTGGTTCAGACTGGGATTTTATGGATACCGTGTGTTTGCAGACAGCACTGCTAGGATTAGCACAATGCCAGTACACTGAGGGTATCAGACCCGACCTAAACTATACGGATTTGTGTCATAAAACAACCATCTAGTATGACAAATACCGACTCTACATTATAGTAATATTGTAAAAAAGCTCATAAAATGATCAATTTGCTATTTTCCCATAAACAAACTAATATCAATCACAGACAGAGAGACAAGCTGCCATCTTGGATTGAACTCTTGAAATGACTCTTTTCTCTCTTCAACTGCATATTAACTCAACTTATTTTACAAAGCACACTATCAAAAAATGGCCCCGTAGGCATAAACTGAATGCACATCAATCAGTTTGTGACGCAGTTAATTTTAACATCACATTTGGATTAACTCCGATTGGTTTTATGACAAAACAATCTTTATATCTCCATAACAACATGTATATTTCAAAATTCATTTATCATCTTTTTCTTATCAATCATATGTCTTACCATAAAGCATTAATTGAACACATATGCGCAATCACAGAGCAACAACAGAGGAAAACACTCACCGGAGTTTCTTGAAACAAAAGTATTTTTTCACTCTATTTAAACATTTTTTATAGTAGTTATGCTCTGAATCAACAGTTGTTCTCTTTCTCCACTCTCATTTGTAATAAAATGGCTGCTTGCTTCCTTTGTCTATTATTACACTCACCACGGAGAAAAACCATTTACATTTTTTAAAGGGGGTTACATATGTGACAGTGAATTCTTGAACTCTAAAGGTCAAAGTAAAAGTGTTACCCCTGGAAAATGGTCACATGGTTGATGAGATTTTGTGGCAGTGAGATAACAGGTCGCACATTGATTCTCACACCTCTTTTCTACAAAACACATATTCAAGAAGCTCAGTAACGTCATGTGCATTATACACTATGTGATTCAGTGACTTTGTGAGGTAGGCATTAAAGGGGTCATATGATGCTTTTTTAAAGATCATTATTTTGTGAATTTGGTGTAACAGAATATGTTGACATGCTTTAATGTTCAAAAACCACATTATTTTTCAAATACTGTACATTAATGTAGGTCCTCTATGCCCCGCCTCTCTCAAACACGTCGTTTTCTACAAAGTCCCACCTTCTGACAAGCGCAGTCTGCTCTGATTGGCCAACTGACCCAGTGCATTGTGATTGGCCGAACACCGCAAGCACTCATCGTAAATGTAACGCCCCTTTCCATAATCGCAAGCTTCATCTTTCAAAATAAATGTAAAGACATTTAATAATGTATTTAGTTTTTTATGCTGAGTTAGACATGTGCGGGCGTGTTTGAATGAGCCATTTTAGGGGGGCGTGGCAAAATCTTAACTTTGATAAAGAATATCTCTTTGTATTTGAGACTTTAGTCTTTGAAACTTTACAGATCTTCATTATGCATCAAGAGCTTGTAACACTCCAAAGAGAAAGGAAAAATTTAAATCACATCATATGACCCCTTTAAGAATAAGCAACTCAAGACAATATGACAATATGAGAAGAAGTAAAATTTAAATATACATAAAAGACTACTGATACAATGTACAATTGTTTATTTGAATACATGATTGTCACTTTGTTAAAGGGATAGTTAAAAAAGAAAAAATCTGATTATTAATTTACCCACCCATTTTTCCTCTGTGGAACATAAAAGAAGATATTTAAAAAAAAAAATTCTCAGTTTTTTATTTCAGTTTTATTTTATTATTATTATTATTTATTTAGTCCATGATAAGTCAATATAAGTAAATAGTAACCAAAGCTATTTGGTTACTAACATTCTTTAAAATCTTTCAAAATATGCTCTGCAGAAAAAAAAAAAAAGGAACTCATATGGGTTTGGAATAAAATTATGAGTAAGTGATGACAGAATTTTAATGGGGTGAACTATCCCTTTAACCAAAGAAAAAGGAAAAAAATGTCAAAATCAGCCATAGCAAAATTATTGTAAATGATGTTTATGCTAAAATGCGCTTATCTCTACATAATTCAAAGGTTTATTTTAAAAACAAATATATATATATATATATATATATATATATATATATATATATATATATATATATATATATATATTTGCTCACATATATATCCTCTTCTGCTCACAACACTTGAAAACTCAAATGTTTCCCGGCCTTGACTGTAAACATATTTAGAAATGAACTAAACAACAAGCAGACTTCTAAAGCCAGTTTTTGTAATGTCTATTCAATTATTTATTTGTCTGCACTGCAATGTAATGTCTTTCAGATATCTGCATTCTGAACTTTTTTCAACAATCATAATATATTTGATGAACTTTAACTCATTGACAGCCCAAGGAGAAACATGTTAAAACACTCAGATGGACCAAAGGGACATGCTTACTGCCAAAGAATATGCAGACAGTGAACAAACTATTCTGACTTTGCATTCAATAGCTATCAGCTTAGAAACCCAAATATGCAAGCTGGAAAATCTGAATAGACATGTTCTGGAAAGAGAGCCAAACCCTGTTCTTTCTGCTGACTGAAACACATGCACATTCTTGTATGTCACTTTGGTAAGGAAGCGTCTGGCAAAAGAAAATGTGCAAACACAGGGCTCGTTGTTCAATCCAGATTTTTTCTTTGGTTGGTTTATAGCATTTGCGTTTATGTGAATTTAGTTAGTGATTGTGTGTCAGTAGGCGGGTGGGTACAGTGTTTATATAATGATAGTTTCAAAGGCAGATTTTAAAACAAATAGAAGCATGGAAAACTGAATAAATCTGCTCCAAATATAAGATGGGAAAAAGCCATAATGGTGGGGGATTTATATTGTTTGTGAGGGAAAGCTTTGTAGCTGATGTGGCACCATTAATCTCGGAAACAGATGGCTCAAGTATGACAAACACAGACTCATGTCTATGGTGCTAAAGTATTCACCCCCTTTGGAAGTTAATTCTTTTACTCTTGTTGATTCTAAATCAGGGTTTTAAAAAGTTTAATAAATTCTCAGTTGGTTGAGATCTGGACTCTCTTGGACATTAGGGTTAGGGTTTGGACATTGTTGTTTTTATGATAACTTATGCTTTTGTTTTGGGTCATTGTCATACTAGAAAACAAATTCTCCAAGTAACTGGTGTCTTGCAGATTCCATCAGGATTTCCACCAAGAATTAACTCTGCCCTCTTAAGCCTTCCAGGGCTGCGGCAGAGAAACCTCAAGCTGCCGGCACGTGCTTCACTGTGGGGATGGTGTGTTTCTGATGATACAAGCCTTTGGTTTACGCCAAACATGCTGTTTACTTTGATGGCAAAATGCTCAATTTTATCAGATCATAGAATGTTCTTTCAGTTGGCTTCAGTGTCTCCCGCACGCCTTCTAGCAGACTCTACCTTTTTCAGTAGTGGAGAGTCTTTGCCACTGTAGCATAAAACTGTCACTGGTAAAGCAAACCGGGCAACAGATGTGCACACAGTCTCTGCAGTCTGTCACTGAAGCTATACTGTAGCTTCTTCAGAGTTGCCGTTGTTTTCTTGTGGAATCCCTCACCAGCCTTTTTCAGTGCTTCATCAGTGCTAATTAAGTGTCATATTACAATGAGTAATCATAGGTAATTATGCATAAGTTGTGGATCAAGACCAGATACATTTTTGTATGTTTGCAGAGAGTCATTATTGGTATATTAACAATATTTAAAATGTAAACATTTCACATGGTTTTTATTTAATTCATTAAATATGTTTAATGTCATCACATTTATTTGACACATTCACTTAATTTGATATAATTGGCTTGTTTAACTTTAAAGGGATTCTTTACTTTATTCAAAAATATCTTTATCATTGCAAAATGTGCACTATACTTCAAAAGTTTTTGTCATAAATATATATATAATAATATATATATATTATTAGCATGTGTTGAAAACAGTTGTGTTGCTTAATATTTTAGTGGAAACAGAAATCTTTTGTAACATTATAAGATTCTTTACTGTCACTTTTGATCAACTTCATGCATCCTTGCTGAATAAAATAAACAAATAAATAAATACTAAAAAACTCAGGCTTAATATTAAAGAGGCTGAAAATGCATGAAATCAATTATTGGTATTATTATTATTATTATTATATTAGACATCAGCAGTCCTGATTAATGTTCTGAACAGGTCTTTTGTTACGATCGGAACCCAGAGAAACGCAGGAGACGAGAGATCCAAATGCAGTGTGGTATTTAATGGGTAATCCAGCATCCAACAAGCAGGGGTCAAAACCAGAAATCAATCAAAACAAACAAACATTAGGGATAGGAACAGGAACAGGAATAGGAATAGGAATAGGAATAGGAATAGAAATAGGAATAGGAACTGGAACAGAAAAACAGGAAACTCGGAAGACGAGGAAACTGGGTGACGGAATGAAAGGACTACATGAAGACAAACAGAAAAGACCGGCTAATATAGGCAGGGTAATGACTATCCACTGAAGACACCTGAGTGCAATTAACAGGAGTGCAATTACTGTGATGAAGGGACAAGGCTTTGTGAGAATTGTAGTGCCTACGCTGAGGTGCCTATGGGGAAGTGAGACCACTAGCGGAGACTCAGGGAAACAGAGACCAGAAAGCGTGACATCTTTGGTACCTGGGAAACATCCAGCCAGTTTTATTCTGAGCCCCAGGCACCAATAATGATAAGCGTCTACAGAATCATTGAGAGCTTATGTGCTTTAAAATGGTAGGTGGCTAATAACTGTTTTAAGACATTGATTCAGAGGGGGCTTTCAGCATTCAGCATCATGAAGAAAGAGCATTACCATATTAAACATGTAAAATATGACTCCAGAAGAGTAGAGCCCGGCTAACTGTCAGGGAAAATGAAAGGTGCAATCAGTGGAATGCATAAGAAGTCTGCCCAAACCTGCCAACACTGCCAATTATTTACTACTTCTTAAACTGTTCAGTGCAGTTGTCCTGTTTATGGGCTAAATGTGTTTTCAGGAAAGAGATCCTACTGAAACATCTATGTATCATTACTCAAAACCACAAACAGCAATGCAGAGTTGAGATTCAGAATGTCATATATGCTTAAAAATAAGAGCTGTTATATAAATTAAAACTTTTAGGATTGAGACCACTGATACATTTAATATAAGATCATTATCCTATTATTTTATGATTTAAAAAAGTATTATACCAAATAATGACACCTGTATATACATTTGAGGTCAGTAAGATATATACTAAGATATATACTAAAATTGATCCAAAGTGACAGTAAAGACTTTAACAATGTAACAGATGTTTCGTTTACTTCAAATAAATACTTACTATTTATTTATCTCATTGATTTTTATTCCATAACAACATAACATAACAAGTTATTTTAAATTGTAATAGCGATCCACAACATAACAGATTTAACTGTATTTTTAATCAAATATATGCGAAATATATTTTACAAAGACTGTAGATCTAATTATGGCTGTATTAAATTATACTGATGACTGGGGCAGACATATTTGCATAAAATAACTTTGAACTTATGGACCTGTTGCTATGACAACAACTCCAGGATGCCCTTAGAAAAACAATTCAAGCAGCTATAGAAGTTTTATTTAGCTCGCTCATTAGGTTGAATGTTGTATGTTCACTTTTCAAAGTGTGTCTAGGGAACAGAAAAAAAGATCAAGAATAACTGAATAAACACAGCATAAATAACATGATTGGTGTTTACTAAAGAACATTTGACCCAACATCCCATATACAATGGCCGTTGATATGAAATGCACCATTCAATAAAGCCATCAAGGTTTCCCTAGTGTCAAGCTGAAGTATTCTGTCCCTAAAGAGTATTTTGTGGACACCACAATGTTATTCAATATCCTTTTTGTTTTTGTGTCTCAAAATCCAGCCCAAGGCTCTTCTAAAACAATCAAGCCAAGGATGAAGCTGTTGCCAAACGTTGAGGAGAGCTATATTTCCAGTGTTCTGCATTAATAGTGATTCAGTGAATACCTCCTCCATCCTGCATTACTGCAGCATACGCTTCATTGAAAGCCACAATGGTTTGGCTGACTGTGGCCTTTTCCCATCCTTGTTAAATCTTTTATAAAAAATCAGCCTCCTTGTTTTTGCCAAATATGAAGGATAATTTATCCACAACATTTTAAAACCCAGAACTGAGGAAGGTCAGTTCTTGGATGGTAATGTGTGCTTTGTGTCATTTCCACAGATATTTATTTTCTTAGTATGTGTGTGAAATGTGAAGGACAGAGGACTCTGCTGGGGCCTCATACTGCAAATACTCTTATTCCAGCTCCAAAAACAATCAGAAAGGGCCAAAAGATGTTATTACACAACACATTAGACCCTTTTCACCTTTTCAAACACTGAGGAATTTCAATGGGATGTTATATAATCTGCAATGAGTTCTTTTCCTGGAGGCACATACAGAGATAATATAATCATGCTCTGTTTAAGGATTTAAAAGTCAAAGTTAAATAAATAGTTACTTAGTCACCTTCATGTTGGTCCTATATGCTTTAACGCAAAAGGTGAAAGGTGAATCATTTTAGGACTATTTTCAGTGTATAACAATCTGATATATATTTAAAAATATATATTTTTAAAACTAGCATATGGGTTCAGAACATTTATTTATTTATTTTTGTAAACTAACTGTTAAAAATGCTACTCACTATTCTGGGTTTCAGTCCATGAATGTTTTGAACTGGACTGTGCGACCAGATCCTAGAAATTGGAGAGGAAATTAATGCATGCTTTTGTGTCTGAGCATTTCAGATATGAACAACTTCTGGACTTAGTGGCCAAAGCTGTTTGATAGCTTCAGGTTTTGATGAAATATAAAAATAATTCAAATGTAAATTTTATAACAGTCTGCAGTGTTGAAATTCTTCAGTTTGGCATTCAGAGCAGGAGGAGAATGATGCCATTTTTAAGGTTCCTAATGTTGTTTTGGGACCTCATACAGGTTATGCAAGGTCAAAAATCACTTTTGATTTCTCAAAATATGCATTTAATATCACCTCATTTTCCAACGATTCTCAAAAGATTCATTCTAAGCAGTTCTACGATTCACTCTCTCTAAACTCCTCCTTTCCGTGAGCCTACTCTGCTCTGACTGGTCAGATGGCCCAGTCTGTTGTAATTGGTCTACCACATACAGCGCATGCCGGAACGATAAACTGATTGTAATATTTCTGTATTTTGAACGTGTTATAGAAAATATAAACATCTATTATTTATCATACTTACAGGTTGTGATTAAGTGGAGCCAGCTGGTCCAAATAAACTGGGTACTGAGCCATCTTTCAAGAGCAAGCATTTTATGAATCCCGCATTGAGCTCCTCGAGATTAGTGAAGCAGTCGTCAGAAAAATGAAGTGTTTGAAGGGGGGTCAAGTTGTTCACTGCCAGCCAACATAGAACATAGGAGGGAATTATGCAAATGCATCACCCCATGACGTGTAGCCTTATGGGATAGTTCAGTGTCCATCAAATGCTCACTTCAGAATCGGAAGCAGTAGGTCATCCGGGTACTTTTCACTTACTGTTTTTTGAATACTATAAATTTTAGACATACTACTCACCTCACATACTTTTTTATTTATTCTTTTAAAAGTGTCTAAAAAGTGTCTAAAGCACCAATGCTATATGCAATAAAAAAAAAAAAAAAAAACCTACAACCCTGATAAAAATACTAATATTAAATGATATAATACAATATAAAAATAAAGATATAGAACAATATTGTTCAAAAATTTGAGGTTAGTTTTTTTCTATATATATTTTTTTTTTATTTCTATTTAGCAAGGTTGCATTAAATTGATCAAAAAGACAGTTAATACATTTATAATGTTACAAAAATGTCTTTAAATAAATAATGTTCTTTTGATCTTTCTGTTTATTAAAGTATCATGAAAAAAATGTATGACGGCTTTTACAAAAATGCAGCCTTGGTGAACATTCTTTCAAAAACACAAAGTTTTGAACCGTAATGTATAAATACAGTTCAACAATACATTCCCAGAAAACTAGTCTTAATGTGTTATGCAGTTTTGGGCACTCTTTTAAATAATGTTTACACAGAAAACCATAGATTTAAAAATGAAAATGTGTGTGTATGTGTGCTAATGGTAAATAACGTGCAGCAAACGATCAGTTCAGATACTGACTCCTCTCGTTCTCTTACCTCATTAAAAGTCAAATTCCTCAATAACCTTTGGCCAAAAAGAATGTTTCCTTGCATTACAGCAGCCACACCTTTTGATTTCCAGCCAACCCAGGGGGTAATTGATAGTTCTGCAGGGAAGTGAGATGGATGCTTGAGAGGTGCAGAGAGCACAAAGTGAGACAAGTTCAGTGTTTGAACATCTCACACACACCCACAATCTTAGAGATCATACTGCCACACCTACTGTATATAGGTACCTTCAGAGAGCAGAGAGGAAATATGTCCCTGATAAGAGTTTTCTTTCCTTCTTTTTTTGTTTTTTCCTCAGGAGAGCACTGATACACTTTAACTCACACAGTCCACACACCCGTCTACTGGTGGCCGTTCCTTTTTCATCGTTCTCACAAGTTCGACCTCTGACAGGTGGTAGGTGCTCACCTATTGATTACTGATCACAGGATGTCTTTCCAGCCCCAGAACTCACCATCCTGCTGCTGAGGTATTCACAAAATGCCAGCACAAGTTGAAGTCAAACACTCCCCCAAAACGAAAGACAAATCACAAGACACAAGATCTCTCTAAATAGCTAAAATGTTTCTCCCTGATGGCAACAAGATTCTTCAGCAGTGGTGTTCAAATGTGGGCCACGTGGAAGTGTTTCGATTTTACAAAATGTCTTTTTAGAGTTGTCAAAGTATTATAACAAATTCAAAAATTGCTGCATCAAGAAACTTTGAAGAAACTTTCAGGAAAATCAAACGCTCATAGGCACCTTCACAGATGGGATCAGGATAATAATCTGGATCATATTTTTCAGCAATTAACAACTTAATTCTGTTCTGTTCCTCACACAAAACTATTGTACTCTGCCAAAGATGACTGCAACTGCAACAAATCGTCATTTCTGACTATTTCTGGTACAGTTTTTGCAATAAATAAATTATTGCGATGTTTTTTTTTTCAAACTGTACATATTTGTAAGCAAATATGGTTATGTTTAGAGGTAGTAAAGGGAATATGCTATATTGTTACTGAAAATTGACATTTTACCTGCATATTTTGGTCTATTACATGTTATTTCTTTTTATATTCGCTGTAAAAAACTAAATAGATTATCGATACAGTGATGAAGATGCATTGATATAAAAATCTAAATGATATAAAAGATTTGTAAATATTTTACCTCTTTAAGTTGTAAACATGAAGCCAGTTTCCATTTAAATATTGTAATATGTCCAAGTTGTACCTTTCAGCATCAATAAAAACTTACAAAAATGTACGTTTTGTACCTGTGCATGCCTACTAATATATCTACATAAAAACAGGCTGGTATAACATGAATGTGTTTTTTTTTGTTTTTTTTTTTCAAAATCTCAGACCCTTAACGTTTGAAAGATTGTGTATAAATCTTTACATTTTAGCAAAGTAGTTAAGGAAAAAAATTGCAAGTGGATCATCACATCCTTGTCATCCAATTGTTATTTTTTCTTAATCATTGCTGTAGAGTTTCAACATTATGCTGAGATCTGGTAGTATACTAGTATAGTATATATGTATATATGATGTTTGACCCTAGCAATTGTAGTAACACTCACATTTTATTCAGAAAACGTAAAATTTCCGTTCTAAGTTTAAGTATAGGAAGTAAGCTCAGTGTATTTCAAACTATTTCTATTTCAGTGTCTATTTTTGTTTCTCCTAACATTATTTCAGGAGAAACATCTGTGACAAAAGCAATGCTTAAATGAACCATCTGAGATCATCCTTAGAGATGAAGGATCAGCCTTTGAGCAATGACATTTTCCTCATGGGTCCTGTCATCTTTATTAAGACAGGAGTAACTTAATATTAGCTTTCAGTTGACAGTGTCATGTTTACTAATCTGAGCACTGCTACAATGACCAAATGAAAATTAATATTTTTATCTCAGCGCTTCACGGCATCAGGATATTACCTCAATGGCTGTCACCTCTCGTATTTCATGTGAAAAAACGTGACAGCTTCAGATAAAATATTACACATATAATGAGGCAAGACAGAGATCTGAAATTAGCAGACTGAAGTGATAAAGAAAAAAATGCAGAATTCATTCCTTATAGCTCCTATATTTGAAAGCTGTTAGAGGTGCAAGCGCATCATTATATGAAAAGATGATCCAAAAGTTTAAAATACAGTATATCATCATTTACTCACCCAATGAAAACATTGTATCCACTTAAGTTATAAAAGATTATTATATTTCCATAGTTATACTGGATTATAAGTCTCATATATTGCCATTGTTTAAGATCTGCACAATAACTTAGTACATCATATTAGTGTTTTTACTATGAAAAAAGACAATACAAAGTCTTCATGAAAACATCAAAAGGGCTTTATAATTTGGTAATATTATTTCTTGGTGGGTTTTGTTTCTTTTGTGAGGCATTTACAAAAAAAAACCTATAGAGATGCCTTTAAATTATGTAAAAACACTATAAAACTCACATAGCAATGCAGGTTAAAATGATCTGAGGGTGAGTAAATTATGCCAGAATTTACTTTATTTTTTGGCGAACTATCCCTTTATCTCTTTAACTATCCCTTTGTTATTGCACTGTGTATGTGGAGATGTAGTACCTGTAGACTGACATCCGAATGTGACATGGAGCTGTAAGACTATTAGATGCATATATTCAGATATGCATCGATTGCTTTTATCCAGAAACAGCCCTAAGAGGTGGAGATGAGGGACAGGAGTGTGGAGTGTCTGGGAGTCAGCATGCATGTACGGTGGCAGATCTGATATAATTACATATGGCAGTTTCCAGGGCATATCTCTGAGTGATATTGATCCTGCTGGGTTCTTTTATTCTGCTCTCTCTCTCTCTCTCTCTCTCTCTGTTACTGAGGTGTACTGAGCAAGAATGGAAAAATGTCTGACAGTCCTTTCTGGTATTTAGACGCATTATCAGTATTTCGGTCATAATGAGAGGCAATGACTCATGGAATATTTGTCCATTATGTTTTTAAAGAGCTCTCAGCTATTTTGTTGCATAACATTTGGCTATAATATGCTTTCAGAGAATTAAATATCATTTTGGGATTAAAAACACAAAATTATGTTTTCACCATTTCCACTGAAATAGTGTCAGAGCTCTGACTACACTGTATTGTGTGCCAAAATATGACATAAATCGTATGCTCACACATAAACTATTTACAAACAATTGTGCAGTGTTAGCACTGTTTAGCCTTGAAAAGATAGTTCAGCCAAAAATGAAAATTCAGTATCCCTTAAAGGCTGTTGAACATTATCATTTAGAGAATGGTATAGGTTAAAGTGGCAGTAATGCATTTACATTTAATGTGAATTCTGGATGTCTTTATCGAAAATGATTTACATTAAAGGCATACATTTTAGCGGTTGTTCTCATTCACTGAGAATCAAATCCATTGTGGCCCTGCTAGTGCTATGCTCTACTCTTTTGAGCTTAATGTCACTGACCAATCAGAGGTGATTTTAATCACAAGCTATCAAATGACATTTAGCTTTTATGTGATAAAAACAACTTGAAGAATAATACTTACTGTTGCTAATTTTCCCCAGGAGAACATTTTACAGAGAAATAAACATATTATGTTGTTATTTTTGTTGACTATCACTTACATGCAACACTGAATGCAATAATGCTTTGAGCTGAACCAGTGTGGTCAATATTGCTGCACTTGCATTTTTATTATGTGATATTTTACTGGAAATCAAACTAATAATAAATAATATTAAAAACAGTTGAATATGATCCTTAATTCCATTCCATTTTGATCTATGTCAAATGTGAGGAACAAGGGTTGTATGACTAATTTTGGCTAATCGGGATACTTGTCAAAACAACAAGCGAGTTAGTCTAGTATTCGCGAATTTTCTTTCTATTAAAAAAAAAAGACATGAAAAAGAAGAGTTTGTAAGTGGTCATAAAACTGATATCCCAATGTTCACAACACTTATATCTCTTATATGTATTGTAAAAATATTTTAATTAGAATTTATCATATACAATGTAACACGTTACAGACTGAGACACAACTCCGTAATTTTAACATCTGCGTCTTTGACGTTGAAAAATATGTGTGTGCAATCACAGATCTGTACTTATATCACTTAGATCTCCCAAATTCTGTTATAATCAACAAAGCTTTTCTACACTGAACAATGAATCTCTTATTTACATTGTTTCTACCCTTTGTTTATTATAATGATGATAAGTCAATATACAGAGCTCTGCACTGGACAAAAACTGTTTTAAACTGTGAGTGGATTCTACCTTAAACGACTCTGATTGGACACTGCATTCCAAAAATGCACTAGAATTTATGAGCATCGCTAACTTGTGATTGTAGTAGTAAATTACACAACTAAAATCCATAGTCGCATTTATAATCATTCTACATATGTCTCTATAAATGATTTTGCCGCATTACATTGGTCAATAAAAACTGCTCATTATATTAACTTGAAACTATCGTGTGTGTGTGTGTTTGTGTGTGTGTGTTTTGAAAACTATCCTTGGTCAAGATATTATCCCACTGCCCAGCATTTAAAGGCGTCATATGATGTGATTTCAATTATTTATTTCTCTTTGAAGTGTTAAAAGCTCTTGGTGCATAAAGAAGATCTGTAAAGTTGCAAAGACTAAAGTCCCAAATCCAAAGAGATATTCTTTATCAAATTTAAGAGTCAACAATGCCCTCCTAAAACAGCTCATTCAAACACGCCTGCACATGTCTACGTCACGATGTGGGTAGATTTGCATAAAGCCACACAAATATTCACGCAAAGAAAGAAGGCTTAACTTTTATTCTCACTGTTGCCACCACCACCATGTTGTGGAGATGCTGTGTGTTTTGTTGTGAAAGTGAATCTACTTTGTTTGGCCGTCCAAAAGAGGTCACAACTAGAAATCAGTGGTTAATTTGTATCTACAATACTGTTCTAGAACAGTTCAACACAAATATTCAGATGTGTGCAGCACATGGAAGAGTAGACTACAATGGTGTGTCTGTTTCTATAAAGTACAGTCTGGTGCTTCTGACTCACAGTCTGTAAGTACATTTACATATTTAAAGAATTTGCCACTGATGATTCAAATGTGAGTTTTGAGCAGTGTAGAGTCTCGCTTGTTGTTTGTTGTTTTTCTGATCACAAATGCAGTCATTGGTTTTATGTTTACGCGGCGCAATACACAACGCAATGCATAAAAAGACAGTATAAGTCATTATAATCAGTAATTATGTCCCCACTGGATACAACAAATGCCACGTTTATAATGAGTTTCATTGTTTTTGTCTTGTCTTGCCGGGACACACAGTATCACAGTATGGTAAGGGGCGTAACATTTCCGTCACACATCTGAGGTATTTGGCCAATCACAACACACTGGATAGCTGGCCAATCAGAGAACGCTCGCTTTTCAGAACGACTGAAAAATGTATGCATTTCAGAAAGGCGGGGAGTAGAGGAGAAACAATAATATACAGTAAGTGGGAATTATTTATTTTTTTACCTTTAACCATATAAAAACATTGAATTACAACAAATAAACAACATAATGTTCTTTTTAGACATGTAATATGACCCCTTTAATGTTACTGAATCAAGACCAGCAAGTTTAAGTGGCCAAATGTGATTTTTCTAACCCAGAAGAATCTTTTCTGTGGTGGAAATGCATTGAATAGTTTCAGAATATCTTTGCGTCATTGGAAAAGGGGTATCCGTCTATTCTGAGGTTGGCTTAAGTCTTCTGTCACTGCTGCTTAAGTCTGTCTGCTAATTACTGTTATGCAATCAGGACACAAGAGCATTATTAAAAACTATAAATATCTCACCAGAATTGTTCTTGAGGTTTAATAATTATAGCACACAGGCTGCTGAGAATCTGCCAAAGGTTTGGTTTACATAAAAAATATTAATCGATCTGAGTTAAGACAGATCCTTGAAGAGCTGTCATGAATGTTTGAGACTTTACTACCCATCCAACCCTCAGTATTTGTCCAATCAAACCGATGGAATCTGGGTGCAGTTTAGCATGAAGAGTTGTTCATCTCTGGGGACAGACAAAGGAGAGCTGTAGTAGGGGAAACCGAATTAGATATTCTTTACCTCTCTCTGTTTCACTCCCTCTCTCTCTAACTCTTCCCTCTCTTCCTCCAGGGCTACTGTCAATTACTCAGACATTTAATCCCCCCTCTGCTCTGTGGATGTGTCCTTACATTGCACCCGGTGCTAGCTGGCAATGTCAGCTATAAATAACCCACCACAGGGTGCTAAGAGCCATAACAGCACAGCTCACTGCCTCTGCGCTTTTAGAGAGGCCGAGATACAGAAGAAATTTAGAACACAAGCATAACTCACTATTGTTGTCATCACTTCTAATTCCCGTCAACCAATCTAATCCAACCATCTAATCCGTAAAATTTGGAGAAAGCTTTTGAGATCTTTTTTTTTTCAGTTGGTTGTGCAGTCAGACTTATTAATTTATTCACAAGCAGATTTACACTCAATGAATGATATGATATGCACATGAATTATATGCATGTTTCTTTTTTTTTGTATAATGGGCATTTACCATTTAATTCGGTTCACAAATTGTATTTAGTGATTCATTCATGAAACTGACTTATTTGTTCAAAAATCAGAGTTCACCTCAATGACTGAATGATTTGGTTGGTACAGAATAGGTGAATGGATCATTCGCTCTCTGTTTTGAAATCACTGATTTGTAAACAAATCAGACTTCATCAGAATAAATAATTCAGTAAGTAGTTTGATTATTAAATTGATTTCAGCACAGATTTAGATGTACAGGATGCATTTCTGCTGTTATCTAATTTTCATATAACTTTTGATTTTTTTTTTATCAGGCACTAACCTATTTGATTACTATATCAGGCACTATATCAGCACATTCATTTAGAAAACTCTAAAGTTCTTGATGAGCCGGTAAATGGTTCTTCCAGGTGCAATATTCTTTGTAGCAAATCCCTTGCATGTGAGGCCATTTTGATGCAAAGTGATGATGGCTGCACGTGTTTCTTTGGAGGTAACCATTGCTAACAAGAACACAAAGATTGGAATTGCTTTTTTCCTCCTTTTATAGCAACCAGTACTCATTCACACCTTCACATGTGCTGCTGATATGATTAGTCGATTAATAATAGCTGGTCATTTTGTTTCAGGATTTAAAAAAAAATAAAAATTGTGGGGGGGAAAAGTACCATTATTTTATTTTATTTTTGGCCAATGAAGCTTTTAGCAATTATTTAAAATGCATCTGATCGCTCTACACAATAATAAAGAATCAATGTGAATGAACACCATAACAGCTTAAGCAGCAAACTTTGCAAAACACAACATTTGTCACTGCCAAAACGTTTGGCCATTACTATATTCTTGTGCTGACATCGCACTAGAGTGGAAGATTATCAGTAAATAACAGTTTTCATTTTTTCATTTTTGGGGTGAACTATCCCTTTAAAGCAGGAAGGGAACACATCTCTCAGGATTTAACAGGAATTGCTTTGATCCAGAGTTCTTTCTACTCTGTCCTTCTCATTTACAGGAGAGCCAGTGAGGTGGAGAGAGCATACTAATAAAGCAAAACAGAGAGCAAAGGCAAACAAAATGTATTATCCCCGAATTAAATATTAAAACATTAATAATAAGCAGATAGAGATGCAGTTGCATGCAGTAGCATAAGTCTTGGTCATTAAAATAAAAAAAGCCTACTTTAGATATTTATTAAAGCCAAAATTTATTTCAGTGATAAAATTACCATAAAGTAAAAAATAAATAAATAAATCACATGCAGTGCACCAAAGAGTCTACTGCAAACATGCTTGTTTAAAGTCCTACATGCTAAATATGATCTATAGCAGCGTGAAATCCGCAATGTTGCCTAAATTAGAATGAATAAATTCTGTTTTACCTTCCATATATTTTATAGTAAGCAATACACAAGGACACCAGAGACCACAGAGATTCCGCTGATGTCAGTACAAACACCAGCTGCTCACCAGAAAAGCATCTCAACATAGACAAAAAAACCAAAAACTTTATAATGCAAGTGTGCATTGGGGAGATGGAATCTAGGTCTAGGACATAGCACTTTTTATATCTGTACAAGTCAGTAAGTGCAATGGTTTCTGGGAACTCGGCCAGATTACTTTCTGTGGCTAACCTAGCAGATCTTTTATACAACAGCCAAAAAAACAAGCAGCTCTCACAATGCAGGCCATGATAAATCTACTACAAAACATCAAATTGGTGGGTGGACTACGCACAATGTGGTGCTTGTAACACCTGTGGTCTCTGCTTCCAGTGTGTGTGTTTATTTTGTGGCTGAACATTTCTGAGGTTTTGGACATGGCTAAAGGAACTGGTTGACCGCATTTTGTACTGCAAGGTTTCCCCGCCTTTTCATTTGACTCCTGTAAACGAAACACACATGCTGCCCAAACCACTGCATGATATATAAGCAATTAGCCAGTGAAATGCAAAGGAAACATCAGCCCACTGATTTACAGCTACATTGAATAAACACTAGATTCATCTTAGAGATATGTATTGTGTTTACACAGCTGACAGAGTCAAATGAGATTCATTTATTTTTAAACAGTTTTGTTTCATGTGCAACTTCTAAATGATCTCAAGCCAAGTGCATATGTAATCAAAAGCTGTTTTATTTTGATCAAATGTTATTGCATTTCAAACAAGCAGCTCATATTTCACTGGGAAAGTTCGAAAACTAATCCAAAAGGATGAATTGTTCAAACACAAAATGGTACACTGTGCGTTCATACTGTCGCTTTAAGGTTTTAATCGCTAGTACAGATCTCATTGGCTGTCAGTGGCTTTACACACTCTGTGTGTTGTGCTTTCATGACAAGTGTTTCTCCATTCATCAATGCTAATGAGGACCGACATGGAGATTAACACGACAGCCCCAGGGCTTTGGCGGAGAACCAAAGTCTTAACACCAGAACCAACACCCTTAATCCAAGGGTCGAGAGAGATTGCCTTGCGTGTACTGAATCATCGAATCTATGTTTAATCAAAGTGCTTTTTAAGAGTACGCATACAGCTGCCATTTTGGGATCACCCCAAGGCAGCTATTTCCAGTTTTTTTTATAAAATTTAATGTACTTTCTCACTTTGCTTCTCAAGTAAATGTATCATGATTTTAGAATGTTTAGATATTTGTTTTCTAAGATTAGAACTGTTGTGAAAACCAGAAAATGCCTTTGTCAATATGGCCATTGGATCTTTTAATTTAATTGTGAGACTTTCTTTCTATAGCTTCCATGTTGAGTTGCTTTTTAACAACCTTTCTCATTTTTCAAAGTTTGGCCTGTTTTCAAAATCCACAGAATATAAGTCAAGCTTTATTCAGACGATAAACATTTTACAGGAGGACGTAATGTCATTTCAGAAGGTGTCTGCGATTTTTCTGCCTTTCGACTTGGAAATGTTTGTGGGTTTTCTTTCACCACCAAGAAGAAATTTCCCAGTGGAATCATCGACTTTTGGTCAAACACTAGGTTTTGGGGTAAATTAATTCTCATCTGAGTTTCTGATGAAAGAGCTGGCACAAAAGTCTTTTCTAACCACTAAGTGTTGGAGGAAAGAAATTTTGGATATTTTGCACAATAACATTTTGTCACTGTCATGCAAGGTCCTATTCCTTCATGTCCCACCAGAATCATCTCCCTCCCCAATGCCTCATCAAAAAGATAATGAAAGTTAATGAAAACAGCTATGCTTTGCTAACAAGATAAGCTGTCTGCTTGTGAACTAAAGGCTAACTTCAAAAACAAAGACAAGAGAAGCATTTCATTTTACCATTTTTGCTTTATATTATCACAAATTAAAATACATTAATATATTTTCATGATTAGGAATAAACGTAAAGTGATTTTCAACCATTTCTTATCAGCCACAGAGTAAATTTCCTACAGAAGAGCAATGCAATGTGTAATGTATCCTTTGTCATGCAATTTATAATCAGTTACGGACTATAATTTGTAAGAAATCTCCCCATCTTGGTTCATACAATAGTGACAAACTGAAAAATGAAATGAAAATTTTGGTTAATTTGGTACAAAGTCTTCTTGTCTTATCAATGGTGGCCAGCTAAGGATCATTTGTAACTCTGTTAAGAATACAAGCACTTGATAACAACTCCTTGCCAGTTCTGAGAACGTTCATCCATTCCTGTCTGAACATGTCAAGCCCTTCAGGTTGAGGTCTGATCATTTAAATTGCAATCTTCAATTACAGTACTTTTTTATTCTTGACTCAAGGGATGGGCATACCACAACATCTTTGTATCTTTCTAGGCACCCAGACCTATACAGTTTTGATTCAAGGTCTCATCTCTCAGTACTCAGTGAAAGGCTGTATGTTCTAAAGAGTGCATTCTCAAAACATGAAGCTTAGGATTCATTCTGCTTATGAAAGGAACCAGATTCAAGTCGCACAGGACCTTAGCTCATAGAATGAGTTTCAAACCAACACACACACATATACACACAAACACACGGCAGTGAGTGGGAATGATTGGTTTGGCAGTATGTCATTAGGGGTGCTTGGCCGACCATATGTTCATCACGGCTTTGCATGTTAACTCATTGATTATTTCCCTACACTAACACACTCACAGCAAGAAGCTCAGTCTGCGTGAGTAAATCTTCTGCTGCAGGAGATGCTTTAAAACTGAATAGCTTAACACGTCGATGGCTGTACAACAACACAGAAACATGCTTTTTGCCAGTATAATGGTGTAATTATAGCATCTACCAGAAGCTACTGCTAAAGCTTACCAAAGCAAACCTGACCACCACCACTGAGGAAACTAACTTCAAATCCATCAGAACCAAACAATATAAGACCTAAAAGGTGTGTTTGAAGGAATAATTCACACAAATGTTGCTTAGCCTCAACCCTCAACTCACTTGCTCACTAATGGATCCTCCTGGGTGCCGTCAGAATTAAAGTTCAAACAGCTCATTCAATAATCCACAAGCAATTCACACGAGTACAGTCTATCAATGAATATCTTATGAAGTGAAAAGCTGCATGTTTGTAATAAACAAATCCATCAAGGCATTTATGATCAAACCGCATGAAACAAATCAGTGAAAAAGTTGTCTGGTCTTAATCAGGAGAGATACAGTATATGCACAGATCAAGTATGTTGTTATAAACAGATATGTGGGTGGATTTTGATATTATAGGATAACGGGATAGACTTATGAACTTGTATTATGGTTAAAACCTAATTAAGTTAAAACCTTACTGATAGATTTGTTTCTTACAAACACACAGATTTTCACTTCACTTAATTGATGGCTGGAGTCATGTGGATTACTTTTGTATTATTGTGATGTTTTTATCAGATGTTGGGGCTCTAATTCTGACGGCCCCCATTCACTGCAGAGGATCCATAGGTGAGGAAGTGATTTGTTTTTACATTTCTCCAAATCTGTTTCGATTAAGAAACAAACTCTGCATCTCGGATGACCTGAGGGTGAGAACATTTTCAGCAAATGTTTTTTTATTTTTGGGCGAACTGTTTCTGTGCTTTTCAAACTAATCTTATCTCTCAGCACACTGAATAAGAGGGCTTGTGAGAAATTGATTAATAATCAATCCTGTGGCAATTTTGGTTAGTGTACCTTTGTGTTAGCAGGTCAGAACACCAGAGGTGCCTGATATGACACAGCTGGACATTGAGCCATAGACCCCTGAAGCAGATACGGCTCTCATCACTGCTGTTTGTCTCCTGCATGTTGATTAACTGCTCTCTTTTTCCCTCCTCCCCCTCTTTAATTTGTTTAGCCCTACCACCAGTGTGCGTCGTAAAATGGAGCTGCCTCTGAGAACATTAACAGTAATTATAGACTAAATGACACAGCCAGGAAAAGTGTGCTCTCACTGGAACGCTGTGTTCTAGGGCCGTTAATAGAGGAGAACAGGCAACATTGCTCTATTAGACACGTTCCTGTGACAGACTCATTTAGCTCAGAGATGAGACCGTGTTTATACATGTTTGAATATTCTTCTAAACAATGTGAGTTACACATGGGATTTGTGATTGTGTGTGAAATAGCTCAGACTGAATGGTTTGTTGAGCTGTGAGTTTTCTGTTGTAGTTTTTAATGGGCACAGTGCTTCCTGCACATGCAAGCCAGACCAAACTTGATAAAGCGGCAAGTGATAAAAGGTTTAACATGTAAATCGCCTTGCAGTAACCAACAACAGGACATGATGGAGCATGCAATTAGCATGCTGACTGCAGAAATGTCCACCAGAGCTGTTGCCGTGAATTGAATGTTAATTTATCTACCATAAGCCATCTCCAAAGATGTTTTAGAGAATTTGGCAGTACATCCAACCGGCCTCACAACAGCAGACCACGTGTAACCACACCAGCCCAGGACCTCCACATCCATCATCTTTACCTCCAAGATCGTCTGGACAAACAAATTTCTGCACAAACTGTCAGAAACTGTCTCAGGGAATCTCATTTGCATGTTCGCTGTCCTCATCGGGGTCTCGACCTGACTGCAGTTCGTCGTCGTGACCGACTTGAGTAGGCAAATGCTCACATTTGATGGCGTCTGGCACTATGGAGTGGTGTTCTCTTCACAGATGAATCCCGGTTTTCGGTTTTCATTTCTGAATGAATCCATGTTTTGAACAGATCTGGTGAACCAATGATTCAATGGCCCATTCATAAAGAGAGTGATCCTTTCTTCATTCCTGAGTGAATCAGCCATTTCTTATTTAGTGTATCATTGCACAATAATAATAATAATAATAATAAATGTACATTTAAATATAAAATTATAGTTGGCTGAAATAAATACAATATTCTGCTGGACAATCCATCTTAAGCAGAAAGCATTTCTAGCTGGTTCAAGTTTGTAAATAAGTTATGGTAGAACATCTTGGACCAGAAACAAACCGGAAACCAGCTGGTCATGTCGGTGTAACGTGGTCAAGATGATTTTTGTAGTTACAGTTATGGCAGCTACTTAGCTGGCTAATAAGCATCTTGAACCTGATAATGATAAGCTTATAGCAGCTAGAATACAACTAAAGTTGTGAAAAATACAGCTACAGGCTGAGTATGTACAGTCTAAATTACCTGGACTCTGCCCTCAAATCAGCTTTCTATGCATCGAGCAGTAGCCTGAGCGACAGCGAGCATCATACTCAAACAGCTCCCACTGGAAAATAAAAGACATCAAAATTCAGCATAGTTATGAACATATACATGCAAAAAGCAGAATGTGATACTGTACGACTGTGTCTGATTTTACAGATAATGTTATCTGGGTCTGCTGTTCCAAATAGCTCAACTTTGGTCTTGTAACTCATCCTGCAAAACTTTAGTTGTTACATAACCATGAAAAAACTTTAGTGGAGTTGGAAGGGGTGGGGGGGGGGGCGGTCTGAATCTGTTCAATGCTCATGAAATCATTGATGTCTAGTCTGTTTCAGAGCTCTGCAGCTCTTGGCAGTTTTGTAGCTGTCCACTTGGTCAATCCTCTGATAATTGCAGACTTTGGCAGAATGGACTTGCCTTAGTAGTTTTGTTCATATCTGTTAAAATTGTATAACCTCCAGGATTTCTTATCTTGATGGAAGCAGAGCTGACATAGTCTAATGTTTTATCCCGTGATGTCTGCTATGAAATCAAGAGCTTATTTGTATGTATTTTCAAACGTTTTAACACCGCAAATTATAATTATAATATTATAAGTAAAGCCATTAAAGGGATAGTTCACCCAAAAATGTCAATTCTGTCATCATTTATTCACTCTCATGTTGTTCCAAACCTGTGTGAATTTCTTTCTTTACCCATTGACTTCTATAGTTTGGAAAAATATATACTATGTATATTATAACATGTACTAATATACCATGAAAGTCAATGGCTACCGTCATCTATTTGGTTACCAACATTCTTCAAAGATTTTTCATGTTTAGCAGAAAAAAAGAAACTCATACAGGTTTGGAACAAGCTGAGGGTAAGTCAATGATGACAGAATTTTCTTTTTTTGGAGGGGGTAAACTAATGTAAAACACACACCATGTCGCGTTCACTATGTCACGGGTGTTCGTAATGTAACGCAGGATAATAGGTGGGAGGTTTCACTTACCTGATTGAAGCACAGACCAGTCAAATCCCAAACAGGTGTGTTAAATCCAGTAATGAATGAGCGCGGGCTATAAGCGGGAGCGAGTATTCATTTTG
Source organism: Carassius carassius (assembly GCF_963082965.1). Lineage (NCBI taxonomy): Eukaryota > Metazoa > Chordata > Actinopteri > Cypriniformes > Cyprinidae > Carassius > Carassius carassius. The sequence goes on from NC_081792.1 coordinate 14,655,046, forward strand.
GCATGTTGTCTCGTCAGGAGAGATGCGCCACCGGTAAGCTGCTGTTTTTATCCATTGAGTTTGTTGTCTGTTGCGTTACTGCTGTGCTGCCGTTACATGTGCGCGGTTTGTATGATTGAAAACTGTTACTTTGGTCACGCTGATAAAACCTTGTGTGCGGTCTGATGTTTAATATTGTCGGCTCGATAGTATCCGTGGCTATATAAAAGGCAAATGTTTGAAATTGGAGCGTTTCACTGTCACACGAGTTACTTCCTGTTTGCAGTGCTGGATGGGTAATGTAGTTGATCACTTTACATTTTGTAATGGATTACTATGCTCAGCGATGCGACTTAGAACTACACTCACTGTTTTCACTTTGAGTCAACAGACTGAGAACGCTATTGGTTTAATGTGTAACATTGACATTGTATATTTGGTGTGTGTGAATTTGTTGCATTTCTGTGTTAATATGCATGTGCTTTGTGTAGTCATTTAGTTTAAATACTAAGTATATTATGATATTTATAAGATTAAATACTGACTATATTGAAATTTATATTTTACTTATATTTGTATATGTTATAATATGTAATATATATTTATATTCAGATTTTATGGTATATTATGTATGTGGCTATCAATATTGTTGTTTACATTGTAACCTCTCCATTTCTCCAGGTTTATAACCTGCTGATGTGTGTGGACTAATCAATTGTTTATGAAAAATAAATCAGGGTAAATAAAAACCCACAACGAGTTGTAACAACGTGTCCTCTCCTGACGCCCCGTTCGGTGGGGATATTCTTAAAGAACCGAACAGTTATAAACCGCGGCCTACTGCACTGGATTGAATGCAGCTAAAACAGCCACGGACTGCTTCATTAAGGAAGCTCAATCAACCCAGGATCAGCTGGCCTCTCACTTCTTTGACTGACCCCAAGTTTATCATTAATCAAACTGCCCGTTGATCAAGGATAAAGGAGCTCGTGTGCACATTGGCATTGACGTCTCTCCAGTCAACACAAAGGGAGTAACAATGGCAGACTTGGAAAAGCTTAAAAGTGTGCGATCAAGAGCACAGGCTTCATTCACCAAAAGGGCTCATACTCTCACCAAACCGGGACTCTTGGAACCGACTGAAGTTCTCAGTGAATGGAAGATTTTCAGGACAGACTTTTCTAAAGTCATAGATGCGGGACATGAGTATGCTGAAGCCCTGAGAGAGTCAACGGATGAGGAGGTCATAGAATCTGCAAACCAAATTGAGGAGAAGACAGCGGAGTGTGAGAACAGGTTCCTCGAGGTAAAGAATGCCACCCAGGAAACCTTTTGGGCCAGCTATGCAGAGGAGGTGTTTTTTAAGCAGGTCAAAACAGCTGAGTCGGCCATCACTCAGGCAGAGGAAGAGGAAGTTAACCCTCGGAAGTCAGTCAAGGACCGTAGGCTAAGAAATAGAGGTCTTGAGAGAGAGGTCATTGAACTCAGAGAAATGCTAGTAGAGTGGAAGGAGTTGGTTCCTGGTTCGAGGGCATTAGATCTCAGGACACGCCACAAGACACTAAAGAAGAGGGTCCTGGCGTTGTCTGACAAACTGGAGGAGGACGAAGCAGACCAAGTGAAGGGTAGAGAAAGAAACCTGGAAGATGAAAGCAGCGCGGTTGGTGATCCGATACGAGATGCTCCTTTCATCTCTCTCCCTGACATGTCTGCCGATCTCCAGCTGAAGCCCAAAACGTATGCGGGGGCATTGAACATGAACACACGGCCCCTCTCACAGCAGAGCAGCCCGGAAAGGACCAAAGGAAACTTTAATCTCAAGCCTCAAATCAGCCTTGAAAGAGCACGGCTACCGACTTTCTCTGGTGACATGAGGGACTATTACCGCTGGAAGACTGAGTGGGAGGACCTACAAGAATTGGGTAACCCACAAGGTGTGGAATGTATAAAAAAGTTCCACTTATTAAATAGTCTCCACGAAAAGGTCAAGAAGGATCTCGTCCTATCTGGCTGTGGATCCGCCGACGATATGTTCAGGCTGCTGGACAGCAAATACGGGAACAAAGCAAAAATAGTCCTAATGATCACCAACGAAGTCCAGTCTCTTCCCCCTGTCAAAGGAAACAATCCAAGAAGAACCATTGAATTGATCCAGGCTGTTGAAAGAGCACTGTACAACCTCCAGATTCTTGGTGAAGAGGATGCCGTGAAGAACCGTGTTGTTGCTCAATCTCTTGAAAGCAAGCTTCCCAGTTCACTCAAGAAGGAGTGGATTATGCACAAAACTGACCCAGCAAACAGGTTCTCTCCAAAGTATCATTTTGATTGCCTCCTAGGATTCTTGAAAAGGCAAGAGGAGATTCTTGAGGAATTGGATCAGTTGGAGCCAAGCCCTGTGGACAAAGGCCCTGTGGAAAAGGGTGCTGCAGACTACCCAGATAAGAGAGGGAGGAAGGCTTTCACTAAATCCACAGCAGGTCAGAAGGACGACTATCCCTGCTGTACTGTCTGTGAAGATGACTCTCATGCTGGCAAGCTATTTGCGTGCAAGATCTTCAGGGAGCAAGATCTTTGAAGAAAAAGGGCCCATGTGAAGAAGCTAGGGTTGTGCTCCAAGTGTTTGAGGCCCCACCCCAAGGATGGTAAAGGATGCACACCCAGATACCTCTGCCCAAAAGTAGACTGTCGGAAAGGAGGGGTGTCGGACCACAATTACCTTCTGTGTCCTAAGCCACCGACTCCAAGGAAGAACAACAGCAGTGAGGAGCAGAGTACCATAAAAATTGGAGGAAAGAAACTTGGCCTAACCAACAAACAAGAGGAGTTTCTGGCAGAACTTACTCCAGAACAAAGAGAGAAATACAAGAATGCATTCTCAAACAAAATATCATCAACTGTATGTGCCAAGGCTGGAGATGGACTGCAAGAACATCCAGTGGTGATGATGCTGATGGAAGTGACGACAAACTCGGGATGCCTTATTGGCTCCCTAATCGACCTCGCATCTGATACCAATTACATCACCAATGAAACTGCTGATCGCCTTGGACTGTGCGGTGAGAACATCAGGCTTATAGTCCATGGAGTTGGGGGGATGAAGAAGACTGTCCTGACCAAACGATATTCTCTGCGGCTGAAGGTGAAGACATCCAAGGGAAAAGTGGCAGAGCATAGGATTCTCTGCTATGGCCTGGAAAACATCGCCGAGGTGACTCAATTAGTCACTGCCGAGCAACTGCAGAAGTTTTTCCCAAATGTACCCAGAGACGAACTGGTCCGTCCCACAAAGATTGACCTTCTTATCAGTCATCGGGAAGGTCGTCTTGTTCCCCAGCCAATCAGGATTGTGGAAGACCTCGTTCTCTGGGATGGTCCGCTAGGAAAGACCGTTGGGGGAACCCATCCCGATCTCATTGAGACAGTTGACATGGCCGTGTACTGCTCCGAAACTCACCTTGCAAGAACCATGAGATCAGCCTCGATGGCGTATAAAGAGACCATCATACCTCGGGAAGAGGAAGGAAATGCGCTTATCCGGAGCACAGCAACCGCCAACAAAGAGGTCTTCGAGTGGTTCAGGTGGGACAGTATCGGAGCTGCGTGCAGTCCTCAATGTGGCGGCTGCAAGTGTGGTAGGTGCCCCCCTGGAGGAAAAGAAATGACCCTTAAGGAAGAGCGGGACCTGGAAAAGATAAAAGAATGCCTAACATACGTGCTGGCGGACAAACACAGCAACTCTCCCCACTGGGACACAGCTTATCCCTGGAAGACAGACCTCACAGCACTGCCAAACAATCGGCAGGCAGTGGAGGCGACCTTCAGAAATACTGAGAAACGTCTGGAGAAAGAACCTGTGTGGAAGGCTGCATACAAAGAACAAATACATGAAATGGTTTCAAGAGGGGCTGCTGCAAAACTCACAAGGGAGGAAATTAACAACTGGGAAGGACCTAAATGGTACATCAGCCATCTGGTTGCACCGAACCCTCATTCCTCCTCAACCCCTGTGAGAATTGTGTGGAATAGTAGCCAAGAGTTCCGAGGCATAAGTCTAAATGATCTCCTTCACAAGGGTCCTGATGTACTCAATCCCATCAGAGGTGTCCTTCTGAGGTTCAGGAGTGGACTCCATGCAGCACTGGGTGATGTAAAAAAGATGTATAACTCAGTGTGGCTGAAAGATGATGAAGTTCACCTCCACCGCTTTCTCTGGAGAGACAACCCTGAGGACAACATTGAGGAGTTTGCAGTCGTCAGAGTAAATATCGGCGATAAACCCGCAGGATGTATTGCCCAAGTTGCAATGAAAGAGACAGCCAACCTTCCTCAGTTTGCTGATATGATTGAAGAACGGCGAGCTCTGACTGAGGACAGCTATGTGGATGACATCCTGACCTCACACGATGACCTCAAGACACTGGAGAGGATCACCAAAGGGGTGGAGGAGATTTTGAGAGCGGGAGGCTTCTTCCTGAAACCATGGGTTCTGTCATGCCAAAGTGGGAGGAGTGGAGTCCCTTCTGAAACAACTGTACCCACGACCCTGGTACTGCCCAACCAAATGCATGATGGGGAGAACAAAGCGCTTGGGGTCGGTTACGAACCTGAGACAGACAAGCTCCGTTTGCTGACTTCTATCAACTTCTCTAAGAAAAGAGGGAAAATGAGGACAGGATTTAATCTGAGTATGGAGGATGTCAGGGAAGGAACACCAAATCCCCTTACCCGACGCATACTTCTTAGCCAGATTGCCGCATTATACGACCCGGTTGGTCTTGCCTCACCAGCCAAACAGAAGGGAGTGATGTTGGTACGAGAATCATTCCAGGAAGCTGGCAAGGACAACCCATCTAAAGACACATGGGATGCCCCTCTCTCACTAAAACTTAGAGAAGCCGCAATAACGCTCTTTGAAGAATTTGTGAGGCTTGGCCAGGTAAGGTTTGAGAGAAGCCTCACGCCTCCTGGAGCCATAGGCCCACCGACAGGGATCACGTTCTCAGATGGAAGCGAATCCTCCTATGGAGCCGTACTCTACCTGCGGTGGGAAATCCGAGACAAGGTGGTAATTAAGTTGGTGGAATCCAAGGCTAAACTCACCCCTCTCGATCAAAAGGGAGATGTGATCAAAGCAGAACTCTGTGGCGCGGTCTTCGCTACCCGCCTAAAAAAGTATTTTGAGAAGCACTGCCACATTAAAGTCAAGCAATGGATTCACTTTGTGGACAGCCAAACAATCCTGGCAGCCATCCAAAAGGACAGCTACGGCTTCCAGACCTTTTTCGCAAATCGAATCGGTGAGATTCAGAAAGCCGGACATGTGGAAGATTGGAGGTGGATTGAAGGCAGACGAAACATTGCTGACATTCTTACCAGAGGTGCAACTCCGGAGGAACTTAATGAAGGGTCAGAATGGCAGCAAGCCCCTGAGTTTCTGAAATGGCCTAAGACCGACTGGCCTATGAAGATGGCCAGTGAGATTACACCCTCTGCTGCTGAAGATGTGGGAAAACTTCAGCGGAAAGCCTTCTCAGCTGTGATTACCAGGGCCCAGTCAAAAGAAAGAACTGACCTTAACGGGCCTGACATCAAGGCGGACCTCAGACATGGGGTCAATGGTAGATCAACATCACCAGCTGTCCCGGGTGCAACATCAGTGGCAGGCAGACAGAGAAGGCCCTGGGCGATTGGTTTGGTACGTCTTGTGGAACCTCAACGCTTCAGTTCTCTGTCTAAGCTGTGTGGTTCCATAGCCTGGACTCGAAGGGCTGCGGAAACCTGGCTGAGAAAATGCCAGGCACCTGACTCATCAAAGTGGGAGGCAAACTGTTCTATCCTGTCAACTGAGGAGAGAGCGCAAGCTTTCCAAGACCTGGTCCTCGCAGCCCAAGATGGCAGTCAGTTCCTGGACTCAACACTGAACCGCTTGGTGGTCCACAGAGACGAGAGCACAGGAATCCTTCTCTGTGGAGGACGAATCCAGTCCTGGAAAGAAGATGGAACAGCTGTTCCTTTAATTCCATTTCGTTCATGGCTCGCAACACTACTGTCAAGAGAAGCTCATGACGAGAACCATGAAGGTGTTGCTGCCACGCTTCTGCGCACCAGGAGGAAGGCATGGATTGTGCAAGGTCGGAGGATAGTAAAGAAAGTTGCAAACAACTGTATTACATGTCGTAAACTGAAAGGGAAGATGTGCCAGCAGATGATGAGTGATCTGCCGCCAGAACGCTCACAGCGTGCTAACCCATTTGAGTATACCACACTAGACCTCTTTGGCCCCTTTGAAATCAAGGATGCTGTCAAGAAAAGAACAGGAAAAAAAGTTTGGGGCATAGTATTCTGTTGCATGGCATCAAGGGCAGTCCATGTGGACCTCGTTGACGACCAATCATCGGAAAGCTTTCTCCAAACTTACTCTCGCTTTGTAGCATTGAGAGGCAATCCCAGAAAATTGTGGTCAGATAGGGGAACCAATTTCATTGGAGCTAAACCTGCCCTACAAGACTTGCATAGGTACTTAGCTACCTTACGGGAAGCATCCATAGAAGACAAAGCCGCCAAGAATGGGACAGTGTGGGCATGGAACTTTCATCCGGCTGACGCACCTCATCGCAACGGGTCTGCGGAAGCTGCAGTTAAGCTCATAAAAAGGGCTCTCACTAGCCTCGGAGGGACAACAAGCTCACTCACCTGGGGTGAGCTCCAAACCCTCTTCTACCAGGCAGCTAACCTCACCAATGAAAGGCCGATTGACGCCAGGGCACAAGAACAAGAAGACTCTATAGAGTATTTGACCCCCAATACTCTGCTTCTCGGGAGGACCAGGCAAGGGGGAGATACAGGAGGAATTGACTTGTGCACCCATCCCTGGCGCCGTCTCAGATCCATCCAGATTGGTGTGGATATGTTCTGGAAAAAGTGGAGTGAACTGGCCGGACCTAACTTATTCATTCGGCCAAAGTGGCACCAGACCCAAAGAAATGTAGCGATAGGTGACATTGTTTGGATTGCTGATCAGAACGCACTGCGAGGGCAATTCCGGCTCGGACGGATCCAGGCCGTGTACCCTGACAAAAAAGGACTTGTGAGAGACGCGGACGTTAAGACGTGTGCAGGCCCCCCTGCCTCCCTAATAGTTGGGCAACTGAAGAGGAATACTCAGCAGCTGACGTCAGTCATCCTACGGCGAGACGTGAGGAGACTGGTAGTCCTCATCCCTGTGGAAGACCAGTGACTCCTAGACCTCGTCTCTTCGGCCACCAATTCTCCAGGCGCTGCCTAAACACCCAAACCCCCAATTCTGAAGGCATTACCTCAGGATACCTCTCTCTCTCTCTCTCTCTCTCTCTCTCTCTCTCTCTCTCTCTCTCTCTTTCTCTCTCACTGGTTGGTATGCTTCTATGCTGCCTTCACCACCACTTGCACCACCATTCACGAAGAATGAAGAGTACATACCCCATATGACCAAACCTGGCAGAACACCACACATCTGTCAGGGGAGGTGCTTGAACAATGACAATGGTGTCCTATTCTTCACAAAAAAAAAAAAAAAAAATTGTGTGTATTATATGGTGTAATGTTTTGCCTGTGACCGCCTTAAATCACATGATCAGTCAGTCAAGTGGGAGGTGTCGCGTTCACTATGTCACGGGTGTTCTGTCTGTGAAGATGACTCTCATGCTGGCAAGCTATTTGCGTGCAAGATCTTCAGGGAGCAAGATCTTTGAAGAAAAAGGGCCCATGTGAAGAAGCTAGGGTTGTGCTCCAAGTGTTTGAGGCCCCACCCCAAGGATGGTAAAGGATGCACACCCAGATACCTCTGCCCAAAAGTAGACTGTCGGAAAGGAGGGGTGTCGGACCACAATTACCTTCTGTGTCCTAAGCCACCGACTCCAAGGAAGAACAACAGCAGTGAGGAGCAGAGTACCATAAAAATTGGAGGAAAGAAACTTGGCCTAACCAACAAACAAGAGGAGTTTCTGGCAGAACTTACTCCAGAACAAAGAGAGAAATACAAGAATGCATTCTCAAACAAAATATCATCAACTGTATGTGCCAAGGCTGGAGATGGACTGCAAGAACATCCAGTGGTGATGATGCTGATGGAAGTGACGACAAACTCGGGATGCCTTATTGGCTCCCTAATCGACCTCGCATCTGATACCAATTACATCACCAATGAAACTGCTGATCGCCTTGGACTGTGCGGTGAGAACATCAGGCTTATAGTCCATGGAGTTGGGGGGATGAAGAAGACTGTCCTGACCAAACGATATTCTCTGCGGCTGAAGGTGAAGACATCCAAGGGAAAAGTGGCAGAGCATAGGATTCTCTGCTATGGCCTGGAAAACATCGCCGAGGTGACTCAATTAGTCACTGCCGAGCAACTGCAGAAGTTTTTCCCAAATGTACCCAGAGACGAACTGGTCCGTCCCACAAAGATTGACCTTCTTATCAGTCATCGGGAAGGTCGTCTTGTTCCCCAGCCAATCAGGATTGTGGAAGACCTCGTTCTCTGGGATGGTCCGCTAGGAAAGACCGTTGGGGGAACCCATCCCGATCTCATTGAGACAGTTGACATGGCCGTGTACTGCTCCGAAACTCACCTTGCAAGAACCATGAGATCAGCCTCGATGGCGTATAAAGAGACCATCATACCTCGGGAAGAGGAAGGAAATGCGCTTATCCGGAGCACAGCAACCGCCAACAAAGAGGTCTTCGAGTGGTTCAGGTGGGACAGTATCGGAGCTGCGTGCAGTCCTCAATGTGGCGGCTGCAAGTGTGGTAGGTGCCCCCCTGGAGGAAAAGAAATGACCCTTAAGGAAGAGCGGGACCTGGAAAAGATAAAAGAATGCCTAACATACGTGCTGGCGGACAAACACAGCAACTCTCCCCACTGGGACACAGCTTATCCCTGGAAGACAGACCTCACAGCACTGCCAAACAATCGGCAGGCAGTGGAGGCGACCTTCAGAAATACTGAGAAACGTCTGGAGAAAGAACCTGTGTGGAAGGCTGCATACAAAGAACAAATACATGAAATGGTTTCAAGAGGGGCTGCTGCAAAACTCACAAGGGAGGAAATTAACAACTGGGAAGGACCTAAATGGTACATCAGCCATCTGGTTGCACCGAACCCTCATTCCTCCTCAACCCCTGTGAGAATTGTGTGGAATAGTAGCCAAGAGTTCCGAGGCATAAGTCTAAATGATCTCCTTCACAAGGGTCCTGATGTACTCAATCCCATCAGAGGTGTCCTTCTGAGGTTCAGGAGTGGACTCCATGCAGCACTGGGTGATGTAAAAAAGATGTATAACTCAGTGTGGCTGAAAGATGATGAAGTTCACCTCCACCGCTTTCTCTGGAGAGACAACCCTGAGGACAACATTGAGGAGTTTGCAGTCGTCAGAGTAAATATCGGCGATAAACCCGCAGGATGTATTGCCCAAGTTGCAATGAAAGAGACAGCCAACCTTCCTCAGTTTGCTGATATGATTGAAGAACGGCGAGCTCTGACTGAGGACAGCTATGTGGATGACATCCTGACCTCACACGATGACCTCAAGACACTGGAGAGGATCACCAAAGGGGTGGAGGAGATTTTGAGAGCGGGAGGCTTCTTCCTGAAACCATGGGTTCTGTCATGCCAAAGTGGGAGGAGTGGAGTCCCTTCTGAAACAACTGTACCCACGACCCTGGTACTGCCCAACCAAATGCATGATGGGGAGAACAAAGCGCTTGGGGTCGGTTACGAACCTGAGACAGACAAGCTCCGTTTGCTGACTTCTATCAACTTCTCTAAGAAAAGAGGGAAAATGAGGACAGGATTTAATCTGAGTATGGAGGATGTCAGGGAAGGAACACCAAATCCCCTTACCCGACGCATACTTCTTAGCCAGATTGCCGCATTATACGACCCGGTTGGTCTTGCCTCACCAGCCAAACAGAAGGGAGTGATGTTGGTACGAGAATCATTCCAGGAAGCTGGCAAGGACAACCCATCTAAAGACACATGGGATGCCCCTCTCTCACTAAAACTTAGAGAAGCCGCAATAACGCTCTTTGAAGAATTTGTGAGGCTTGGCCAGGTAAGGTTTGAGAGAAGCCTCACGCCTCCTGGAGCCATAGGCCCACCGACAGGGATCACGTTCTCAGATGGAAGCGAATCCTCCTATGGAGCCGTACTCTACCTGCGGTGGGAAATCCGAGACAAGGTGGTAATTAAGTTGGTGGAATCCAAGGCTAAACTCACCCCTCTCGATCAAAAGGGAGATGTGATCAAAGCAGAACTCTGTGGCGCGGTCTTCGCTACCCGCCTAAAAAAGTATTTTGAGAAGCACTGCCACATTAAAGTCAAGCAATGGATTCACTTTGTGGACAGCCAAACAATCCTGGCAGCCATCCAAAAGGACAGCTACGGCTTCCAGACCTTTTTCGCAAATCGAATCGGTGAGATTCAGAAAGCCGGACATGTGGAAGATTGGAGGTGGATTGAAGGCAGACGAAACATTGCTGACATTCTTACCAGAGGTGCAACTCCGGAGGAACTTAATGAAGGGTCAGAATGGCAGCAAGCCCCTGAGTTTCTGAAATGGCCTAAGACCGACTGGCCTATGAAGATGGCCAGTGAGATTACACCCTCTGCTGCTGAAGATGTGGGAAAACTTCAGCGGAAAGCCTTCTCAGCTGTGATTACCAGGGCCCAGTCAAAAGAAAGAACTGACCTTAACGGGCCTGACATCAAGGCGGACCTCAGACATGGGGTCAATGGTAGATCAACATCACCAGCTGTCCCGGGTGCAACATCAGTGGCAGGCAGACAGAGAAGGCCCTGGGCGATTGGTTTGGTACGTCTTGTGGAACCTCAACGCTTCAGTTCTCTGTCTAAGCTGTGTGGTTCCATAGCCTGGACTCGAAGGGCTGCGGAAACCTGGCTGAGAAAATGCCAGGCACCTGACTCATCAAAGTGGGAGGCAAACTGTTCTATCCTGTCAACTGAGGAGAGAGCGCAAGCTTTCCAAGACCTGGTCCTCGCAGCCCAAGATGGCAGTCAGTTCCTGGACTCAACACTGAACCGCTTGGTGGTCCACAGAGACGAGAGCACAGGAATCCTTCTCTGTGGAGGACGAATCCAGTCCTGGAAAGAAGATGGAACAGCTGTTCCTTTAATTCCATTTCGTTCATGGCTCGCAACACTACTGTCAAGAGAAGCTCATGACGAGAACCATGAAGGTGTTGCTGCCACGCTTCTGCGCACCAGGAGGAAGGCATGGATTGTGCAAGGTCGGAGGATAGTAAAGAAAGTTGCAAACAACTGTATTACATGTCGTAAACTGAAAGGGAAGATGTGCCAGCAGATGATGAGTGATCTGCCGCCAGAACGCTCACAGCGTGCTAACCCATTTGAGTATACCACACTAGACCTCTTTGGCCCCTTTGAAATCAAGGATGCTGTCAAGAAAAGAACAGGAAAAAAAGTTTGGGGCATAGTATTCTGTTGCATGGCATCAAGGGCAGTCCATGTGGACCTCGTTGACGACCAATCATCGGAAAGCTTTCTCCAAACTTACTCTCGCTTTGTAGCATTGAGAGGCAATCCCAGAAAATTGTGGTCAGATAGGGGAACCAATTTCATTGGAGCTAAACCTGCCCTACAAGACTTGCATAGGTACTTAGCTACCTTACGGGAAGCATCCATAGAAGACAAAGCCGCCAAGAATGGGACAGTGTGGGCATGGAACTTTCATCCGGCTGACGCACCTCATCGCAACGGGTCTGCGGAAGCTGCAGTTAAGCTCATAAAAAGGGCTCTCACTAGCCTCGGAGGGACAACAAGCTCACTCACCTGGGGTGAGCTCCAAACCCTCTTCTACCAGGCAGCTAACCTCACCAATGAAAGGCCGATTGACGCCAGGGCACAAGAACAAGAAGACTCTATAGAGTATTTGACCCCCAATACTCTGCTTCTCGGGAGGACCAGGCAAGGGGGAGATACAGGAGGAATTGACTTGTGCACCCATCCCTGGCGCCGTCTCAGATCCATCCAGATTGGTGTGGATATGTTCTGGAAAAAGTGGAGTGAACTGGCCGGACCTAACTTATTCATTCGGCCAAAGTGGCACCAGACCCAAAGAAATGTAGCGATAGGTGACATTGTTTGGATTGCTGATCAGAACGCACTGCGAGGGCAATTCCGGCTCGGACGGATCCAGGCCGTGTACCCTGACAAAAAAGGACTTGTGAGAGACGCGGACGTTAAGACGTGTGCAGGCCCCCCTGCCTCCCTAATAGTTGGGCAACTGAAGAGGAATACTCAGCAGCTGACGTCAGTCATCCTACGGCGAGACGTGAGGAGACTGGTAGTCCTCATCCCTGTGGAAGACCAGTGACTCCTAGACCTCGTCTCTTCGGCCACCAATTCTCCAGGCGCTGCCTAAACACCCAAACCCCCAATTCTGAAGGCATTACCTCAGGATACCTCTCTCTCTCTCTCTCTCTCTCTCTCTCTCTTTCTCTCTCACTGGTTGGTATGCTTCTATGCTGCCTTCACCACCACTTGCACCACCATTCACGAAGAATGAAGAGTACATACCCCATATGACCAAACCTGGCAGAACACCACACATCTGTCAGGGGAGGTGCTTGAACAATGACAATGGTGTCCTATTCTTCACAAAAAAAAAAAAAAAAAAAAAAAATTGTGTGTATTATGTGGTGTAATGTTTTGCCTGTGACCGCCTTAAATCACATGATCAGTCAGTCAAGTGGGAGGTGTCGCGTTCACTATGTCACGGGTGTTCGTAATGTAACGCAGGATAATAGGTTGGAGGTTTCACTTACCTGATTGAAGCACAGACCAGTCAAATCCCAAACAGGTGTGTTAAATCCAGTAATGAATGAGCGCGGGCTATAAGCGGGAGCGAGTATTCATTTTGGCATGTTGTCTCGTCAGGAGAGATGCGCCACCGGTAATCTGCTGTTTTTATCCATTGAGTTTGTTGTCTGTTGCGTTACTGCTGTGCTGCCGTTACATGTGCGCGGTTTGTATGATTGAAAACTGTTACTTTGGTCACGCTGATAAAACCTTGTGTGCGGTCTGATGTTTAATATTGTCGGCTCGATAGTATCCGTGGCTATATAAAAGGCAAATGTTTGAAATTGGAGCGTTTCACTGTCACACGAGTTACTTCCTGTTTGCAGTGCTGGATGGGTAATGTAGTTGATCACTTTACATTTTGTAATGGATTACTATGCTCAGCGATGCCACTTAGAACTACACTCACTGTTTTCACTTTGAGTCAACAGACTGAGAACGCTATTGGTTTAATGTGTAACATTGACATTGTATATTTGGTGTGTGTGAAGTTGTTGCATTTCTGTGTTAATATGCATGTGCTTTGTGTAGTCATTTAGTTTAAATACTAAGTATATTATGATATTTATAAGATTAAATACTGACTATATTGAAATTTATATTTTACTTATATTTGTATATGTTATAATATGTAATATATATTTATATTCAGATTTTATGGTATATTATGTATGTGGCTATCAATATTGTTGTTTACATTGTAACCTCTCCATTTCTCCAGGTTTATAACCTGCTGATGTGTGTGGACTAATCAATTGTTTATGAAAAATAAATCAGGGTAAATAAAAACCCACAACGAGTTGTAACAACGTGTCCTCTCCTGACGCCCCGTTCGGTGGGGATATTCTTAAAGAACCGAACACACCACAAGCCTAAAGCTTCCATGCTAACAAGGAATGTTCTCAGAAGTCTGGCTAATGTTCTGGCAAGGATCTTTCAAATGTATAATTTTTTGACAAGTGTTCTTCAACTAGTGTTCTTAGAATGGTCATTCAAAGTCATCTGGTCTTTAAAAATGTTCTTAAAACGTTTGCACAAAAACATTATTTATGCATTGTTTTTTATATATATACATTATTTATACATTGTTTTAGTTAAAGCTAACCTTTTTTATGCAACTACTTGTTTCAGAATGTTCACAGAACATTCAAAAGTAAAGTTTCCGAGTGTGAGCAAGTTTCTTATAAAATTATTACTTCCCATTTTCCAAATAATTTATATATCTGGACCATTTCTTAAAGTATTGATTTACTTTATCAGTCTGATTATAAGACATTTTTTCAAATGCCGACACTCTACCTAGTTCTGTTAACCATTCTTGAAAAGAGGGGGCCTCCTCTGACTTCCAACTCCTAAGGATTATTTGTCTGCAAATCAATAAACTGGTTTGTACCCAGTGCATTATGTGCTTGTCTCTTATTGCATTATCTGACCATCCCCCTAAAATAAACAATTGAGGGCATAATGAAATATTAGTATCCAAAATTGTGCAAATGTGTTTATGAACTTTTTCCCAGAAATCCTGAATTTTTGTACAGGACCACAGAGCATGAATTAAATCTCCATCCCCAGTATTACACCTCCAGCAATGTGGTGTATCTTTTAATCCAAGCCTATACAGTCTGGAAGGAGTCCAGTAAAAACGGTGCACAATCTTAAACTGTATAAGACGGATCTTTGTATCCTTAGATGCCGTTTTGACATTCTTTAAAACTCTATTCCATTCCTCATCATCGAATATCAGATTCAGATCTCTTTCCCATATTTTCTTAAGAGCTTGTAAAGCTCCATCACCAAGACTTTGAATCAACCAGGAATAGTACACTGATGCTTCATGGCTCTTCCCATATGCCGACATTACCATGCAGTGTACATCTGATGACTTAGGAAGCTGTGAACTAGAACCAAAAGTAGTGCAAAGTAAATGTCGTAACTGTAAATACTGGAAAAACTGGGATCTAGATACACCATATTGCTGTTGTATGTGTCCAAATGACTTCAGACTGCCATTTTCATAAAGGTCGCTTAATATAACAATACCCTTCTTAATCCATTCCTTCCATAAAAAGGGGGTTTTATTAATACGCAATTTAGGGTTCAACCAGATGCTTGAGCAAGTATTTAGGTAAGGGTCACAGCTTCGCATACGGGACACTTTTAACCATACTGTCTGCAAGTGTGAAATAATAGGATGTTTTTTCAACTCTCCTTCCAGTTTAATAGACAGACTCTGTAACAATGAAATGGAAGGCAAGATAGATTGTTCTATCTTATACCAGGGGGGGGGCGCGCTCCGGAGGAAGTTACCAATGAGCCAGGTGTCTAAGACTAAAAGCATAATAATAAAACAAAATATTAGGCAGGCCTAGACCACCTTTCTCGACAGGTCTCTGTAGCTTATTAGAATGCATTCGAGGTCGCTTACCATTCCAAATAAAAGCCTTACACAATCTGTCAAACTGTTTAAAGTAGGAGAGAGGTATTTGTAATGGGAGAGACTGTAACAGATAATTCAGTTTTGGCGAACAGCTCATTTTGATTACATTGACTTTTCCAGCCTATCGTGTGGTGGAATATGTATGTATTCTTTTATTTTATTTTTTCCTTATCATTGTATGCCGGGAGTTATCTCAATTGTACTTATTTGTGTTGTTGTGACCGGGGTGGGGGGTGGGGGGGTTTCCGAGGAAAAAAGGAAAAAAAGCTGATTCTGTACATATATGTTATGTTGCATTCTGGAAAGTTTGAGAATCAATAAAAAATGTCAATCTGAAAAAAAAAAAAAACAAAAGTAAAGTTTCCATAATTTTTGCATAATGATCAAACTGAATGTTTCCTTAACATTTGCCTAGCTAAGAAAAAATGTACAAAAAAACAAAAAACTTTTGATTGTTCAGAGATGCATTTTTATTCCTATTTCACCCTAATACATCTAAACTGAATATTTTGTCATCTTTTATTGTCATCCTTCACTTTATGTTCACATTTTTGTTTGCAATATCCACTATGTATCTATCACCTTTACGCTTGGCCACAACTGTAATCCTTCATGGTCATGCCAATAAAGCTTAGCTGATTTTGTGTCCGATAAACAAAGAAAGCAAGAGAGAGAACTGAATGATAGCGAGAGAGGTTACTTAGCAACCACAAGTTAAAGCAAACCATAACACCATTGTGCGATGGTGTGATTGAATTCAGAGATAATCCGCCACAACACTTCTTCACCCAAAAGAACATGTTGTACGTGAACAGAAATACAATGTGATATTAAAGGTAAATACTCCAAGGTCTTTCAGTCCGATGTTTTAGCACCAGGTGACAGAGAAAAAGCTGCATCTCATTCCGGCTTCCTTGTAGGTGAGACATTAATAATTCATTTGATGTTTGCACACCTGCAATCTGGAGCCAAGAAAAAGGTGTTTCAGTGTTAAATTCACAAACGAATAAAACTAATCTTATTGAAACTAATCAAAACACAAATTCCAGAAACAGGTTAATCGATTAATCTTCATAAACACATCTTTATCCATTGTACATAGTGTGCTTACAATGATAAGTTACAACCAAGCCTTCATTAAATGCAGGACCCAATATAGGATTGTGTAATGTACGTTTGTATCAGAGCTGTATGACCAAATAGAGTCTTTTTTAAGATTGCTTTCAGTTTACACAATGCTTTGTTTTCTCAATATCCTAAATAATGATCATCTAACCTCATAGCAACCTATCTCCAAAAGCTTTACATCTCGAATGTTAATTTTTCAAGAGTGTACCTTGGGGTGAAACGATGACAGCTAGCAGGATGTGACACCAAAGATGTCCAACTGCATGTGTATAAGGATTACAAAATATTGACAGAGAACATGGGTGACATCTGTATGCAAACCCGACTGTAAAATGGATTTCTGTGGACAGTAGGTCATTTAAAGACTTATTTTTTGATAATATGGAAACAAAACGAACAACATATTGACCATTTTATGTCTATGCAATACTTTCATAAGCAGTAATGTCTTGTAGTAATGTAACAGTAATGTCTTTGAATGTTCTTCATTGGGGGGCTTTCAGTAAATCATAGTATATGAGATTAATTAGCAATTAATTAAAATATTGTGATTAATTTGAGTAAAACTTTTTGATTGAAAGTGCTAAAATAAACATAAGTACATAAGTAGCTGCTGGTTGTTGCCATGTGGCCCTCTGTGTGTGTGTGTGTGTGTGTGTGTGTGTGTGTGGTACAGGAGAAGTAGGTCACGCCACAGCCGGAAAATTATGCAATGCAGTAAGAATGTGCCTTTAGCTGAAAGGGAGCTGTGAGAGAAATAGTAGCTCTCACATTAATAACTGAGAGAAGGGTAACAACTGATCTGGCAAGCTAATGGATAACAAAGACAAGCTGGGTTGCTCCATTCATATATCAAACAAATCTGCCTGTGCCATTAAAATACCAAAAATACAAATGTGAGACTTTATGTCAATGGACATGCAGGTTTGGGAAGAAAAAGGTGAGCTGTTGATATTAAATAAAGGGCTGTATTTTGTAGGTGACTGTACTTCTCCAGCCAAGACTGTGAAAGCACAATGGCTGCTGAAGTGGGTCTCTGCACCATTCCCATGGCAACTGATCACATGGCTTCTGAGAAAAAAAAACAACGGGCACTGTGTGTTGTTTCATTATGATATGAACAGACTGTTTTTCTTTCTCTCCTCCTCGTCTCATACATGCTTTGTGTGTATGTACGAGAGACCCCCATCACTGCCCACCTGCAGCAATTGAAAATGTCATGGGCTTTTACCGGAATAGGGGAATTAAGATGGAGTATCGCTGATTAAAGTTATTTATGTGACACGAAAGCCGCATGTAATCATGAACAAGTGGATGGTTAGAACTGTGCTGACCGTTTCAAAGTAAAACAACAGATTAGAGTTTAATTGAGAGAAGACCCTTGAGAGCAGGAAATAAACAGCTGTGTTGATGACACACCAATTTACATCTAGTTACCCAGTCACTCTCTAACCTTGCGTTCGTTATAACAAACAGACAACAGGTTATTCGAGGGAAATAATGTAATATATACTATTCAGACATTGTAAAGTAAACACTGATGCCACTGATGGTGACGTTTTTTCACACATGCTGTCTGCGTAGTTTTAAAGGAAAAGTTCAGACAAAAACGATTGGTCATTTTCTCAAAAAAAAAAAAAAAAAAAACATTTTTATACTTTTTAACCACAAATGCACATCTTGCACCAGCTCTGTGATGCACATCCACAAATTCATGCATGACGTAATCACGTTGGGAATGTCATACAAGGTTAGCTCTTTGTCTGAGTGCTCCAGTTGAAAAAGGTAGGATAGGACAAATAAACTCCATCTCATTTTCTCCTGCAACTTCACAATCATCCAACGTTGTTGTTATACTTTTTTTTTTGTAAAGGACGTTTGACTTTCTTTGCACGTTAGCTTTGTAAACACTGGGTCAGTACTTTTGCCTATGTCACACGTGACCTTTCCAACATGATTACATAATGCGTGGAGTCAAGCTAGTGCAAGATGAGCATGTGTGGTTAGAAAGTATATTAATGTTTCTTTTTTTTTAAGAAAATTACCAATCGTTTAGCTAGATAAGACCCTTATTCCTTGGCTGGGATCGTGCAGAGCCCTTTGAAACTGGACTGAAATGCAATTTGGACCTTCAACCCTTTGGATCCCATTGAAGTACATTATATAGAGAAGAATCCTGGAATTGTTTCCTCAAAAAAACTTAAATTCTCTGTGACTGAAGAAAGAAAATCATAAACATCTTGGATGAGATAGTATAGGGGTGAGTAAATTATCAGTGATTTTTTATTCTGGAAGTCAACTAATCCTTTAATTTACTCACCCTCAGGACAAGATATAAATGAGTTTCTTCATCAGAATTGGAAAACAAAAAATAACATTATACCACTTGCTCACCAATGGATCATCTGCAGTGAATGGGTGCTATCAGATTGAGAGTTCAAACAGCAACGGTTTAATCATAAATGACTTGATGGATTTGTTTATTACAAACCTGCAGCTTTTCACTTCATAACATATTAATTGATGGAATGAAGTCATGTAGAATACTTGTGGATTATTGTGATGTTTCTTGAAGAAGCAGCAGTTTGCTGCAGTTTAGTGAAAAAACAAAACAAAAACAACCTTGACAGGAAACATGTTTGTGCTGAAAAGAATGACAATAGTTGCTTTACCACCTCTGAGACGAATGGTTCTAAGAATATTTTTTCCACTCGGGCTTGGTTGGGCATGGCATGTTTACAAACCGCACTATTTTAGCACATTTTTTTGCCTCGTTAGACTTCATTAAGAATCGTTGTAACCTTCTGGGCGGTCCTCCAAAACATTGCATGGTTGTGTTTCAGCCAACCTGAGCCTAAAAAAAGCCAATCAGAATCCAGTCAGAATGACTTTAAAGAGCTTGAGCGGTTAAAGTGACAGATAACAATAACTTCAACCTGCCACTTATAATAAGCAGGCCAGTTTTGTGCCTTGTAATTATCTTTAGAGTCATCATTCTTAGCGTGAATGGGAGTTATTGGTAAATAACCTGCAGGTTCTGGCACTAAAACACTGTTTAGTCACAGTAGTGAGTGAATTAACTAAATAATGTTGAATTACTGTGCATTTTTTGTTGTCTTGGATGTCCTTTAGATGAATTTCAGATACACCAGTTGCATTACTGTCATTTTGAAATCAAAACAATGAATCGTGTCTGAAATTTAAGTGTTTGTATTCTGTGTATACTTACATATTAACTGTAATTTTGTGGAACCGAAAACATATGGCATTGATGACTGTGCACAAAATTGTGTAAAGGATGATAACATCTGCCTGTAACTGAATGTCTGGCTTCAATTATTGGCAGTTTGTTTCAGAAAAGACCACCAGGAAATTTCTCAGTAAAGGAAAATGTATAACTATTGATGTAACATTACTTGAAAGGATTTTTTTTATGCTCTACCATGTGCACATTTTTTGTAATTGATGAATAGTTGATTTTACAAGACCCATAAGGTTCATTAAAAATTCTGCAACAGTGGAGTGAATTGAAAAATAATCACAAAGAGAATTGCTGCATGATGAATTGCTGCTCGTGAAGTCGAGCTAGTGCAAGATGAGCACTTGTGGTTAAAATGTATATACATGTTTCTTTTTTTAAGCCCCACACCCTACATTCACACCATTGGTTGAGCAAATGTTGGTGTTAAAACAGAACAATAGCAACATGGTTACAGTATTTAACCTAAGGTTGGCTTACTTATAGATTTAAGATATGAGAATGTATTTTAACAACAACAACCACAACAACAAACCATGCTTGAGCTTTAATAGATAATATGCTTGAGGCATTACTCTGTTTATTTCATAGTTCTTCCTGAATCCATGTCATGCAGTTTGACAGTAGAACATCAGATACATACACATAGCAGCAGCATCTTTATGTCATACTCGCTCCAAACTGCAGTTTTCATTACCGCAGGATAGTACACACACACATATAAACTGGCACACTGTGCCCCAATAGGTTTGCTTTGATAACAGCGAGGGCTTGACTTAGTTGCCATGCCAACAGGACAGAACAAAGACAGTAGCCATAATGACAGCAGCAAGATATGAGATATGCAAGATATGAGCAAGATATGAGAATCACAGCTTCATAAATTTATATTCACTGCCGTGATACAATTTACACACATAGCCTCATTTTCTGAGTTATACAAAGCAGACATTTTTTTGGCATTAGTGATGATAACAGATAAATAACATGCACATCCAATTATGCATCACATTTGCCGTCAACAACCTGAGACGCTAAATGCATTTAATAAACACATTTTTGTTGTTGTTGTTTCCTTTAAGAATTAGATCACCCATTTTATTATTACTGGTGCATTATACCATTACATATACAGAACTGAACAAGCTTACCCTTAAATATTAGTGAGGAGGCGGATTGATAAGAAGTAGAGGTGTCCTGTTACTTTTATAGACAGAAAAAACTATAGACGTATACTGAGGGATGGACCTGAGCTATTTTAAGGTACAATAGAGACATGAATCAGGTGATTTTGGGTTGAGTCAGAAGGCAACACCATCTAACTGTCATCCAGATAACCCCAGCTACATGCTAAAAGCAGCTCAGAACATTTGGAAATATTAGCATTTGTTAATATCAAAGCAGAATGTAAAAATATGAAATCTTTAAAATATATAAATAATGTATATATTTATTTTTCTCTTATTATAATTGTTATTAGTAGTAGTAGTAGTATATTTATTGAGAATAATTTATAAGTGACCCTAGCAAAGAGTCCAGACCCTGCCAATCAATAGATATGTACTGTATACACAGATGCCACATTCAACTGCTCCAGACAAATTGAAGTGTCTGCCATCTTGGAAAGGTCAACATGTCATCACTCACAATTCAAAATCAGTGAGTTTTCCAAGATTCAAGCTACAACATTACGCAGCCTCTGGTTGTAAAAACCACTGAGATTTAAACTCCCCATGAAATGGGAAAGCCTTTTGAAGGTGAGAATTTGTTGGTTTGCATTTTTAATATGTATTAACTCAATATTCCAGGTCTTTAAACTATGGTAACTTTTTAATTTTGTGTTAATTAATGGCTTCATGTTGAATTGTGTTAGTTTAGCAAAATAATCTGCCAAAGTCTATTGCAGATACAGATATTCATGCACATATATAAATATGGCTGCAGATACAAAGTCAACTTGCTCTGAAGTGTCCACAGACCGGCTCTGACCGCTTCAGTATGGTGGACAGTTTACATGTAGCAGCCCTTAAATTATTATTATTATTATTTTTAAAACTGCTAATAAGGCATATTTATCTATGTATCTATCTATCTATCTATCTATATATCTATATATATATATATATATATATATATATATATATATATATATATATATATATATATATATATATATATATATGTTTCCAATTGCTATAGAGACCACACAATGCCCACAACACCTTAGCAACTACCAAGAACTACATGCCCTATACGACCTAGACGACCTCAGCACTGTCCTAGCAACCACTCAAGCACCGTATTGACTGCCCAGAACACAGTAGCAACACTCTAGAGACCTTAATACTTTAAAATGCAATTCCTACCACTCAGTACACCCAAGTGAAGTGCCTAGCAACTAACCAGATTGCCCTAGCAACCACCCAAACATCATTTCCTACGTGATTTCCCAGAACATTTTACCAACACTCTCACGAACATGATATCCGAACAATGCCCTAGTTACCACTCAGAATACCCTAGCATCTGCCTAACAACTAACCAGAACGCCCTAGCAACATCCTAGCCACCATCCAGAAAATCTTATCAACACACTAGACCACAACTTTTTTTAACTAAGCATTTGCTTCCACCCAAATATACCAACAAAGCACCAATCAACTAACCAGAGCACCATAGCAAAGCCATATTAACCATAATACCACCCAGAACACCCTAGCATATCTTAACAATGCCCTAGTTACCACTCAAAACACCATATCAACACCCTAGAAACCATGATGTCTTAACAATGCCCAAGTTACCACTAAGAATACCCTGTCAACACTCGAGACCATAATATCTTAACAATGCTCATGCTACCATTCAAAAAACTCTACCAAAGCTCAGAGAAACCACCCAAAAATAATATCAGTGACTGCCCAGAACACCCTAGCAACACCCTAAAGACCATAAAACCGCAATGCCCTTGCGACCACCCAAAATACCACAGCAACCACCTAGCATCCAACCAGAGCATCCTAGTGGCCATGTCCTAGCTAAGACTGCCTCAGCAACCACCCAAACATTCTGTCAATTATTTTGTAGAGGCAAGCAGTCTGTTTCTGTGTTGTTATTATGCTGCAGCTACATATCTAGTGGTTGCTATTCTCTCCTTGGACTGTTGCCACTTAAATTCACTGTGTGGCAGCTCTTGTTCTCATTTCTTGACAACACAGCACATTCCCATCCTCCTCCTCATGATCCAGCATTTTATTCACCTGCCTGTGATCAGCACCATTATATTCTGATTCTCTTCATTAATGCTAACATGTTCAGGCACACGGGTGCAGTTGTGATCTGATCTTTCAGGTGTGACAGGATGAGGTCATATCCATATCGGCTCATATGGACTAAGCTCAGATTGCACTATAAAGCCTTTGCATGTGTCAAATCAGATGGCTATTTTAAGCCGCTCTATGTGGTCGGGAGTCTGGTGGGATTTGTAGATAGTGGCTCTCTCCTGCTCTAGGCTGGGAGACGGCAGGCAGGATGAGTAAAGACAGAACTAAACAGATTGATCCTATCTTCCCCACCCCCACTCCATCTCTCTTCCTACAACACACTCCCTGTTCCTTTCAGTCTGGAACGATTGATTAATCCCTTCGATTAAAGACCCCCACGGAGCTCCATTATCTGTAGCGGGTACGATTTCAGCACTCCGTAAGAATTTCGTAGATTGCACCAATTAAACAGCAAACCCTTGAGATTTATCGCTCGTTCTTTTGAGTATGCGGCCGCTACAATGTTAGTTATTCTAAGTGAATGTGTAATATAAGTAGCAATTAGCTGGGCTCCCCTTCCTGATGCAGCAGGGCAGACTACTGTACCTGACTGAATCAGTCATATAGATTGAGACCGACTCCCCGTTGAGAAACACAGCGGTCACCCCATATATGCTAAATATACTATAAGCAATTTTTGCAACTCCATTTTAGAGTATTTTGTCCTTTAGATTGCTAGTAAAAAATGGCAGGTTACAGATGGTTTAAAGACATGATTAAATTAGCTCGATGGCATACAATGTTGGCATGCAAAAGGATTATACTTGAATGTTTATTATTATTATTGTCTTTGCTGACTGTATAACAGTGCTTTTAAGCAGCATAGTTTTTCAAAATCATTACTCCTTTTAAATGTTAGAACTGGCTGTATAAATCTTAAATTTATAGCTTTTTAAAATTGGAAGGCAAGTGCCAAGGTAACATGGAGATAAATAGAGACGGAAGGATGGAGAAAGAGAATGTAAACATGAACTTCAATAGGTTTCTGTGTGAACACAGCCACCTAGTGGCTGAATATATTTATATGTATGTGCATATCCTGTACACATTCATAGGCAGTGTGTATCTGCTTGAAGAAAATCAGGCTATGACGGCTTAATAAAGGAACAGTTCACCCAAAATTTTACATTTGCTTAAAATTTACTCACCCTCAGGCCATCCAAGATGGAGATGAGTTTGTTTCTTCATCAAAGATGAATGGGTGCAATCAGAATGAAATCAAAACATCACAATAAACCACAAGTAATCCACATGACTCCTGTCCACAAATTAACATCATGTAAAGTGAAAAGCTGGATGTTTATAACAATCAATTTATGGAGTATGGATTTGTATTTTTGCAAGAATCAACAGTTTAGAACGTAAAAACCCCTTGATGGATTTGTTTATTAGAAAAACGCCGCTTTTCACTTTAAAAGATGCTAAATGTTTTTATCAGCTGTTTGGTCTCTCATTCTATGAATAAAAATATGACATTGTGATATACACTTAAATTAATGTTACCCAAATAATAAAGTTGTGTAATCATTTACTCACCCTCATGTTGCTTCAAAGCTCTATGACTTTCTTTATATTGTGGGACACAAAGGACAAAAAAATAATAATAATGATAATAATAATAATATAATAATAATACTGAAGATTGTCTGAACCCCGAAGAAAATCACACAGGTTTGAAATACCAACAAGGTGAGTAAAAATAAATAATAAGTTTGAGTTTTTAGGTGAGCTACATTGTAAAAAAAAAAAAAAAGAAAAAACGGTAAATGACTGGCAGCTACGGCTGCCAAACAAAACCCGTAAAATTACAGTAAAATATTTCTTAATTGAAATAACACAGTAATTTTACAGAAATCTTTCTTGAATGTTTTACAGGGGGAAAAAATATTTTACAGATTTTCCTCGTTTCAATTATGATATTTTACTTTCATTTTACAGTTTTTGTTTGGCAGCCGCAGCACCCAGTCATTTATAATTTTTTTTTATTTTTTTTATGGGATTAAAAAAGAAAAAAAACTATATTTATTTGAACTGCATTTGGATTGGATTTCACTGAATTAACTGTAAGGTTCACAGAGATATGAATTTCCTTGGAAATGGGGGAAAGAACTCCAAACCCACCTCTCCAGACATCAAGGCCAAATGTAAGGATTTGATGAAGTCCCTGTGCAGACGTGTATTTTTGTTGTTGTGGACTACTGTTCAGAAGTGAAGTCTGTGGCTCCCAGAGCTGCAGCTCTCACTCTGTTAGAACTGATGGAAGTGTTACATACTTCCTTCAGTTCTTTTCTCCTGGGACCAACACAAAGTGCTCCGTCAGAGAACAACACTACGGGGCAAGAAAGATGAAAAGAGAG
Organism: Carassius carassius; assembly: GCF_963082965.1. Classification (NCBI taxonomy): domain Eukaryota; kingdom Metazoa; phylum Chordata; class Actinopteri; order Cypriniformes; family Cyprinidae; genus Carassius; species Carassius carassius. Next base: position 14,680,406 of record NC_081792.1, read on the forward strand.
AACAGGGGTACGGTGATTTTTCCCTTTTACTTTTTCCTCTCTCTTTTACTCACTGTCTCTCAAATCTTGAGGAAACTGTTTGAACAGTTTGATCTGTTTTGATCACTGCAGCTCATGAGGCCACTTTCAAGGGTTTATAATAGATGATTGTGATAGGATGTGCAACTTAAGGTCTCTAACACTAGATGGCATCAGCAGTGCTGAAAATATACCCATCAGCCTTGGCTCTAGAATTTAGAAAATAAATACTACAAATATATGAAAATTAATGTATTTTAATTTCTCCTTGTTGTAACCTCGAGTATTTTACTTTCTCTCCTATGAGTCAAATGGTAAATTCCAAGGTAAAAGGGAATATAACAAACCATTAATAAGATGAAGCAAAAAAGGTGCAACTGCAGATTTAAGACTTTAGTAAGAAAAAAAAAACTTAAAAGCTGATTGAGAAGGTGACTAAATAAAACCCAGGTATACGGCACATATATACTTACAACTTAAAATAACTATTTTCAATGTTTCAAAATGTAATTTATTCCTTTATTAACAAAGCTGAATTTTCAGCAGCCATAACTTCAGTGGTCAGTGTCACATGATCCTTCAGAAATCATGCCAATGATCTAATTTGATGGTCAAGAAACAGTTCTTAATATTCTTGTTATTATTATTTTTGTGGAAACTGTGATAATACTTTTTTTTCAGGATTCCTTGATGAACAGAAATGTCAAAAGGACAGCAATTTGAAATTGAAATCTTTGTAACATTATAAATGTCCTCATCATCACTTTTGATCAGTTTTTCTTGCATGCTTACTGGAGAAAAAACAAACAAACATATTTTAAATGGTACTTTACTATTGTATTTCCCTTGCCAAAGTACCATGTCAATACCCATTTAGTATCATGGTACAATATATACCAAAAAATATTATATACCACGGTATAATCTACTTACACAAATGTTCACTCTAAAGACTGTGTCAATGTGTGTATGTTCACTTTTGAGCATGAGAGAGCTAGTGAGTCTATTATGCCTGTCACTCTTGTTGCACCAGCAGCTATCTGAAACATTTTGAGCACACGGGCTTACACTCAGAGTTAGCACGTCTCTCTCACTAATAGTGCTCCTCACAGACAGGCTTAACCTACAGAATATCTGCATAAAATTTGAAACTGCCACTAACAGACACAGTCACCTGCTGGGATTGGGATTATCAGCCATGTTATCCTTAAAGAGCAAAGACATCTGAAGGTAGGCTCGATTTATGTCTGTCAAGTGCAAGGAGTTTGATTTGATTCATGATACCCATGCTTTATCTTGGATAAGTTGTTGGTTACATTTTTTACTTTCCTTAAACATCTATAAAATGGTTTTGCTTTAGTGGGTGACAGTTTGTGTGAGGGGTTGTGGTGGTGGGGGGGGGGGGGGGTGTGAGTAAACATCCACAGAGATGTAACTTCTAGCCTTGAGACACTGAGGCGTTATCCTTCATTTAATGTTTAAATTGCATCCTGTTTATTTAAAATGTATTGGGGGTGTGGGTATAATGCTGTTTCATACATTCATAGTTGTTTACACAGTTAAAGAGTTGGATTCTTATGCTAAGCATGGACAAAGTTTCAAAAAACAGTTTGGACGTGTGACAGAGAATTTCTGTGCCAAAAATCTTACTTCAAGGTTCGTACAAGTTTCTGGGAGTTTTTTTCCGATCGAGGCTCTTGATGATGTAGACGAGGGTGGAACTCCTTATATGGGTATTTCTTCCGGAAAAAACCACCCGCGCACATATTGTCCGGAGTGAGAGCAAGATCCGCCCATCAACAAGCTTCATCCGGCAGCAACCAATCAAAGAATTGTGTTTTTGGTTGTAAGGGAACGATAATTTTGTTCAACTTCCTAAAGAACCCAGCATTATGTAAACAGTGAATACAGTTCATTTTTCCAGGGCAGCAACGGAGTTTTACAAGTATGCTTGTTGACGGATCATTTATAAACAAGACCCAGCTCTATGCTGGATTTGCACATCATTTGATACTGAAAGATAGAGCAGTCCCAGCTATAAAAGATCCTGGTCATGATTCAGAACTGCAAACGGTAAGTGAAACGTCAACAAATGTCTGTTTTGTTGGTATTCTGCGTTCAAGTGCTCATCACCCTTTAGCTCCGCCCAAGGCGCGCCTCCAGGAGCTCGGCTTTGTCCGGAGAGACTCGTAAAGCTGTATCTTTCTTTTATAAATATGATAAAACTAAATACTTTTTGGAGATATGAAGGGTGCATTACTACTCAATAGGTACTCAAGATTAACCTGAGATTGGGTGAAACTATGTGTGTTATGCCCCCTTTAAGGCTTTGAAAACAGCTGGGATTGCTTGAATACTACAGCAGACCCTTCAAGCAACCCAGGTCTGTGTTTTGGTTGCGTTTTCCTCTTGATTTATTAAAATTACCATCAAGGAATCCAAAGACAGTAGTTTATCACATAAAACATATGCTTCTTTGCTGTTACACTGGTGTATTTTTGTGCGTGAATTCCTGTTCTGACCTCTTGACCTGTATTTGGTGAAGGCCCACCAGCTGACCTTCAGCAAGAGCCCTGTTTTAGCCAGCAGGCAGCAAATCCATGTGCACTTTGCTCACATGGGAGAGAAGAGGGCTCACCCAGGGGTGTCACGACTCCATCATGCTTTCTAACGGGCTGTGAATCTATGTAACTATAAAGACAACAGATGCACCACAGGTGTAGATTTGAGTTTTTAAGATGAGTTGACACATGACCCTGGCAAAGTTAAGAGACTACTGAATGATACCACAATAGCGATTATAGATGTAAATAAATGATAGATAGATAGATAGATAGATAGATAGATAGATAGATAGATAGATAGATAGATAGATAGATAGATAGATAGATCGATCTAAAGAACAATTAATATGTTAAAAAAGTGTGAAAAATGAATAAAACAATGTAAAAAAATATGATTAAAATATAACTTAAAATATAAAGATATACATTTAAATTCATCATGATGATGATGATTATTATTATTATATTTGTTTATTATGATTATTAACTGTCTGCACTTGGGAAAATGAAAATGTTGGCAATGCAACTAAAAATCTGAACTGAAAACATACAGAAACACAGACCAGACAGACAGAACATTAGATAGACAGGGATGCAAAAAGATAAGGGTAAAAAAAAAAGAAAAAGGTGAGTACACTGCATGAATAGAGAACTTGCCTCAACTAGGGGGGTCCAGGGGATACTCCACACAGAATTCTTTTTTTAAAGATATTTACTTCACATGCAGGGCTGAACTGGGACAACAACAAAAAAATAACCCTAGTGTCAGGGTTTGCACTGACACTTTGTCTTGTGTTTTTCTTTCTTGTGTCTATGTTATTTCAGCACATGGCCTTGTTTTCCTTGTCCATGTGCTTCCTTAGCCCCTCCTCCTTGTTTCCTCTTTACCACACCCTCTTGTTAGCCTAGTTGGTCTAATTGTGCTCACCTGTCCCTCATTTATTTTCCTCCCTATTTCTAGTGCACCTTACCCTTTTGTGTTTGCTGGTCTGTGGTCATTATCACCCCCTCTGTCTCTGTGGCTAAATATATGTTCATGTCTGGTTGGTCTTTTGCCCGTGTCTCCCTGTCTGGTTGGTCTTGTGCCCTTGTCTAGTCCTTGTAATTCCATGTTCTTGTCTTGCTCCTTGTTTTAGTAATTTGTTTGTTATTGCCTTTTGCTTTTATTCATAATATTTATTTAGTTTTTCTAGTCTTGATTCTTGGTTTTGTTTGATTATTTGGAGTTGGTTAAATTGGTAATTTCTTATTTTGCTACTTAACCTTTTATTGGCTTATATTTTCCTTGTCTCGAGTTTAATTTGTGTTTTTGTGGAGCTTTGTCCTGTCTTGTGTTCGAGTTCCTGACCTGTCCCCATGTGTCCTGCCCCGGTTCTACCTGCCTGGCATTTGGTTTGTCTCAGTCTGTGGTCAACAAGTTCCTGAGCTCTGCTCTATGGTGTGGTCTTCTCTATCAACCTGGTCTTGCTGCCCCCTCTGCCAAAGTTGCCAAAGTATTCTGCCAGTTGTTTCCTGAAGCCTTCCCTGTGGCCTTCCCTAGCTGTTCCTGTTGTGGTATCTTTTGTGCACTTCACTACCTCTAGTATCAGTCTGTCTTGTCAATAAAACCTTATCTCACTGCAATTGGGTCCTCCTTCCTAGATCCCTGACACCTGGCATTTGTTTCAAGTGGCCCACCACTACGATCAGAATCAGTCAAGTTGGACCATACCCATATATTTACGTTGTCTTTGAAAATATACACACAATAACACCGTGTATACCTTTTGGTATCTGTTTAAGTGGATTGGTGTATTCACTCAGTCTGGATTTTCTCTTAAACGTCAAAGTTATGATGCTTTGAAAAAAACCATTGTTTACAAAAACTAGGCATGCACGATTATTATTTGTCATGACAAATGACATTGTTTGACCATGAAACATGGGACTTTCAACAACACAGACTCAGCTGATATTGTTTTGCTTGTAGCTGGCACTGTTATTAAGTTTAAGCCATGTAATTTTCCAGTGCATTTGCGAGCTCAAACAGAGACCCATTGATCAATGGAATGCTATAGTTATTTTGACCATGGGCTAAAATTTTGGAACATAAAATGCTAAGTGTGTACTAAAACAAACAGTGTGAATGCAAAAACAAATATATTAGGTACATAACATGATACAATCTCAATGTTAACTCAATCTAATGTTAACCTAGAAAAATGTGCGCTATTCAAGTGTCTGAACAGTTGCTCGTTCACAGCATGACAGATGGAGGCGCCGGTGCAGTAACTTGCTCTTAAAATACTACATAATTTTGGTCATACAGATTAGAGTAATACATCTTTCGAATCTGTAAAGCCTCTACATTTATTTGTGTCCACTCACTATAACAACAAAACATTGCGCTTTTGTAAAATAATGAAAGGAAACAAGATGTGCTTTCTACCTTTTCGGAGAGAAAAGAATCACGCTTTCTTGATAGCTCCATCCCCAAATTTAAGAAACATGCTATTCATCACAGGCACCTCCCCTATTACTGCTGGGCACACCCCTTACTGGTGGTTGGCTACAAGTGTGTTTTGGTGCTCGATTCGATCCACTTTCAACAGCGTTTCTCAGAAATAGCTTACTGCATCTTTAAGCCAAAATCACAGAAAACACTAGTTTATCAATAGATTATTAAAATGTTTATGCAGTTTAATCTTACGGTTTTCCCCTGACATGTTCGTCATCATTACTCCTGGCAAGCTTTATGTGTGCACTACAGCACTTATTAGGCTATGTAGGCAATTAAAGGCTCATTAGAATGATTTAAATGGTTTATTAATAAACGTGTGATTAGTCGACTATTGCTTAAAATTAACAACTACTAGTCGACCAGAAAAATCTTTAGTCGAGGGCAGCCATAAAATATAGTTATCACCAAAGCTCATTCTTGCCTTCAAAGTCATTGTCTGATAATGCAACGAGTCAACAAGTCAGTATCCTAAGCTTTCAGACGCAGCCAGCATGGGTTCTGACACATATCAAATCAGATAATTAAATATATAAAACCTGTTAAATTAAAAGTTAACTCATTGTTTTTTTCTTTCCATATTAGCCTATTTTTTGAATAAATGGGGGAAAAGGCTGTTAAAAATGCACAAACATGCAAATCAAAAAAATAAAACTTTTAATAATAATGGATCAAATCAGCATATTAGAATGATTTCTGAAGAACACTGTGATGACACTGAAGACAAATTAGCTGCGCCATCTTAAAAATAAAATATTTTTTTCAAATTTATGATTATTATTTATAGCATTTCACAATATTAGTGGGTTTACTGTATTTTTAACCAAATAAATGCAGCCTTGATGAGCATATACTTTTTTTTCAAAACATAAAATATCATCAAGCTTAACTTTTGAACAGTACTCTAGCATGTTTTATGTGCATATGCAAATAAATACACACACACACATACAAATGTTTTGCCATCAACACATTACTCTTCTACCACAATATTGTCCTGAACTGTGTTTATTTTGCGGCATTTCTATAACAAATACAGTATATGCAAGTATATATAAATTTATTCTGATTAAACAGATTACTTAAACAGCATATCAATCTATTTTGTTTTGTTTTTTCGTCCTAGAAAAAATGTTTGCTTGTATGTATTTTACAACAACTACATCTGAGTGCAAGTGCAAAACAGTTGTATTATCAGTTCCTGTTTTTTCAAATATAGCAGCATGACTTGTTCCTTGTGCGGGTATCGTTGGCCCTGCTCTGTGATTTATTCCTGTTGTTTAGGTGTCATTACCCTGTGGCTGCGGCTGTGTCACTGAGCCTGTGAGTGTGATCAACAGTCTGCTGACTGGATCTCTGACCAGTGGCAGAGCTGGAGGAAAACAGCAAGTTTTATATTTACCAATTGATGGCTGCTGTCGAGAGCACTCCGCTTTCTCACTCGAAACAGTATTGACAAACAGACAGGCTACGCTCTCACTAAGAGAGGCACGTCAGTCTTTCACGACCAGTCAGTGTGCTTTATTAAATAATCTGCTGGTGTGTGCTCCTGGCCTCATGTTATGACTGATGCTGAACGTGACGCTTGTCATACCTGCCGGAGAAGCCTTTGTGATTTTTCTAAATGCAGTGCAACAGACAAACAGCTTGAAATACAGTCCAATGTATTGGACTGACCAAATACAGTTATAGTCTTGATGTGGAAAAAAGAAATTAGCTTTGCTGCCCACTCTCTCAATGCTGAGCAAATATTTGCATTCTGACCTGAAACGGATGTCTTTGGTGGCAAGTAGAGTGTGGTATAATCAATTATAAAAAGTTGTTAGCTAAGTAAGCAGATCAGAATAAAACACAATGTAGAACAAGAGGAAATATAGGTCATAAAGCTCCACCATTGACTCATCTATCAACACACTGAAGGTGTGAGAGAAGAAGTGAGATTGCTGTGCATGTGAGAACAAGAAAGACATTTATTGACCTGACAGACTCATAGGAAGGAGCTTTGGTTTGAGCATGTTTGATTGTGCCCCAGTTGATATATATACCATTTTGAAGTTTGGGGTCTGTAATATTTTTTTTTTAATGTTTTTGAAAGAAGTGTCTTATGTGCTATTTTTACTATTTTAATTACAAAATACATTAAAAAAAACAGTAATAATATGAAATATTTTTTTTACAATTTAATATAACTGTTTTCTATTTGAAAAAACATTACAATGTAATTTACTCCTGTGAGGCAAATCTGAATTTTCAGTTGCCATTATTACAGTCTTCAGTCACACATGATCCTTTTGTTGCTCAAGAAAATATTTTTAAGGACCTCTTTAAGTAATGGCACATTCAAATAATGACACTCATCACCGTGTTCAACTAAATCCTGTTCTTCTTGAATCAGGATCCTAAAATAGCATCCAGCTGGTGTCACACTTGAAATACCACGTTCCTAAAGTGAGTAAGGCAGTTACTTGGATGTGTTTACTGCGGTAATAAATGATATCATCTAGACACCATCTTTTCGACACGCAGCTCTGCAAATGACCCATTTGCCCTGTTGTGACAAACAATAACAATGATGCCAATCGAAGACATTCTATTTTGTTCCTTCAACCTCAGCCACACTTTCAACACATATTTACAACCCAACAGATAGTTCAGCAGCACTTGCTCGTCAAACACACCCACCAGCACAGGATTCCAGACCCCCCTTCTTCTTCCCACTCATACTTTTAAAGCTAATCGTGGCGGTGATGGCTGTAAATCACGCATTGTACAATGTGAAGCATGTCTCTGTCTTGCTGTGGTGATTTCGGACTCCAGCTGCCGTGGAGCCTTTAAAGAGACACTGACCTTCCAACACCAAAGTCTTCAGGTTACACACCCTGTTCACACTTAGGACCCTTAGACCGGCACCATCTGCTTCGTGAGAGACGTTTCTCAACACAGGAATATCTTCAGTTGCTCAGACTTCAAAGTTAAACACTAATGCACCTGATACTAAAGAGTGCATTGAACTGACACAACATTTGGCTTCCTATCATTCATTAAAAAAAAAAAATAACAATCAGTATTATAACTATATAACACTGCCCTATATATATATAATTTTTATTTATTTTATCTTTGTTTCAGTTATTTACATCAGTTAATCTAAATAAAAATAAGTAATGATGCCATGGCAAATAGGCAGAGAAAGGCACTTTACAAATAAACCCAATTTACCCCTGAACTTTTTGATTGACCCCATATAAAACTTCTTTATATCCCTGGTAGTTCTTAATGTAAATGGTCAGGGAATTTCCTCAGCAGCCATTTATATGCAGTAAATAATTAATTCAGCTTTATAAATAGACTTCTATGCACTACTTTCTCTACAGTTTGTCTGCACACATTTGCATTTGCTGTGCAAAATAAACCATATTTATATTCCATATGCATGTGTTTAGATAATGCTGAAAGATTCCAAAATAGAAATATCATTAGAGTAATAGACCTGAAAATGCTCCATTAAAATTTAATTGTGTTTGCTTGATGAGAGCAGTAAATTAGCAGAAAAAGAAACAGTTGTCAAGATCTGAAACAATAACTGAATAGAGTTGTTAGCATGAAAAGCGATCTGTTCAACCCTGTAAATAGCCTGTGATTAACCAGCACTGAGTTTTTACCCTCTTTGGGTGACAATCCTTCTACCTAATTAAGTTTGTAATCATCAACACAGATAAGAATGACTGATTTGCTTTAAATTGTATTTGATCCCTACCGTGATGCACTATGAAAACACTTGACATCCAAAGGTTATTATCGCAAAAATACACTCCTAAAAGGGTAATCAGGAACTTGACAAAGTTCATTTACAATCTGCCTAGTAACAAGAATTGCAATAATATTGCAGTAATATTAATAATGAAGTCCTCCAATGTAACTTTTTCAACAATCACAAACTAAAATGCAAGACAGCTCTAGTTGTGTTTGTATGAAACGAGAGTGACACATTATTATTCTTTCCGAATGTAAGATTTAGCAATTGATTGCATATCTAAGGTTATCTACATGGGCTCGGTGATTGACCCATTGTTTCAGTCAGCTCTGAACATTTCATTTAGCTAGTCTTTAACCTTATCAGTGATGTTGTCCTTTGGAGTTTATCTCTGTTTTTGTCATTAAAGCCACAATTTGATGCCACATTAATTGTGTACTAAACTAAATGCTAAAATGCAAGACATGATAATGATAATAATTAATGCAAACAAAAATTTGCTGAGATGAAAACAGTAATAAATCATGATGTTTAATTATTTTGCTACCTGAGTGTTGATGAAGACACAAATAAATACAACTAAAACATAATGAAACAGTTTGTGCATGTTTTCCCCGCCACGTGATCCATGTTTATTTTATTCCCTTAATCAGCCCTTCCCATTCCTGTCCTTGTGATCATTTGATCCAGGTATTCCCCATTTAGTCCCATTAGTTATTGTGTATTTAAAGTGTTTCTTCTTAGTTCCTCGTGCTGTCTTAAACGCCTGCTCCTCGTGCTGCGTGTGTGTCTCCTGACTCCCCTGTGCTTTCTCCGTGCTCCCTCGTTCCTCCACAGAGGCATAATAGTGACACTATAAAAACATTAATATTAATATTAACCCCACATGCAATGCCATTTGCAACATTTCACGTTTTTGGAAGTATCTTTTTACTGAAAAAAAAGACTAAACTAAACTACTGTTGCACTACTGGAGACAAAAAAAAAACACCTTGGCTGTTCCCCAATACTGTTTAAGCCAGCCTCTGTTTCATGATTTTTTCCCACCAAGCTAATGTGGAGCATCAACAATGACTCAAAAATCACTGAAGTGACAATATGGGTTTAGTAAATCCCATTATGCACAGCCACATTTGATGAACATTCCAGCTGTTTTGGGTGAAAACCAGATGTCTGTGGTTTTTAGCCACAGACATCTGGCTTCTGCAAGGCATTATCTACCCAGCTAAGGTGACCAGAAAACACTGGATGTGGTTCTCCGTTTCATTTTGCCCTGGCAGTTTTGGCAGGTGTTTATAGGGGGCAGTGGGGACAATGGGTTTCCTTGGGTCAGTGCGTCCTGTCTGCCTTTGCCTCATATCTAGTTCATCGCCCTGTAAACTACCCCACTCAGCATAGGCAAGAGATTCAGCACACACAAACAAATGATATGTGGCATATTCCCATCATAGACATTTACAGCTCTCAACTGCAGGGCAGAGATTTGCTCACTGATGCATTTCATTCTAGATAAAATGTTGCTGTGGAACTTTTTTGGGTCAGTCAAGCTGGGCACAAAATTTGTATGATATTGAAATACATTAAATTTAAGTTTAGGCCAAGACATTTTTTGAGTGTAAATGCAGAATTAAATTTCGTTTTTTAATTAACAAGCTTAGCTTGTATCAGACATTTAAGCACATGGTAGATTCTGTGAAAAGAACATGTTGAGTGATAAGCCTGGAATGGATAGCATCTGAGGGCAGGAGTGTGCAGTCAGTCATTCGTAAACATATGGCCCAAAACACCTGTGTCTCCTCTCCATCAACATCAATCAGCAATAGGGTGCAAGGGAGGAGGCTTTGAACGGCAGTCCCTCTCTCTTTCCTCTCTTACTTACTCTCTCCGCTGGGGCTGGAGAAAAGGATCAATCCTGTGAATGGTCCTCCTCTCCTTGCTCACTTTTCTCATTATTCTTTTCACCCTGCCACTTGCCAGCCCATGAATAGTCAATAACAAACCAACAGGCAGGAAATTAAGGAGCAGATGCTTATTTCAGTGCCTGGTGTGAGTCATATTTATGGAGAACTGGTTCAAACCGCGTGAGACGGACTTCGTTCACTGCTGAAGATTATAGAAAATACTTTTCTTTTTTTGAAGATTGGTGGATTCTCTTTTTGAACTTTACTATGTTTACCCACCCCAATGGAGTCATTTGTTTAGTACTATGGTTGTAAAATTTCACCCTCTCCAAAGGCTGTTCATTTTAGGTTATATTATAAAAAAGGAGCATTTCTCTTTTCATATTGGGAACAGTTAATAGGCCAGCCTGTGTGGAGAGAAGCACATGGTTGACTAAGTGTGCTTTTACTGTCAGGTCGTCCCAGCAGTCTTTTGTGAATGCCTCAGAGAGAGCCGCACATACTGGAATAGCTGGGAGAATGTTTCTGTTGGCCGGAAGCAAAGGAGCTCAAGGATCAGGAAGTGAGAGAAGGTAAAGTACAATGACTTTAACTAACTAACTAACTAAAACACCTGTTACAGCACTATGCTAAACCTAATTTTTTTAAGGTCTCTGTAAGGAGGCTGCATGCTTGATTTCATGTTTATTTTAAATCCAGATTTATAAAATATGGTCATAAAATAATTGTAAAAATAGTTATGAATTAAAAAATCTAATTAAATAAAAAAATATATATATAATTATATAAACAAAAATTAAAAATACATATAAAAAGTGCAGATATGAAATTCTTTCATGTTACAGCCCATAACCGATAAATGGCAAAAATAAAACTTCTATGCTAATTTGTCTAAATAAATAAAAAATAACACAAAACAAAAATTGTATCAATTGTTTAAAATGCTAAAAGTGAATCATTATAATGAACAGAAAAAAGGATATTTACTTTAATAATGTTATTAAATTAGTAGTATTTAAAAATAAAAGAGAACAATGAGTGACTTAAAAGTAAATTAAAAATTTTAAATATAGGAAATGGACATGCACAAATAAATATCCAACAGTGACTGATACATTTACAACAGCAACAACAATAATAATCTAAAAAAGTATATCAACCAACACTTGCATCCCTAGAAAATATGCAACTTCTGAATAAAAATTACTCTCATCATTCTAGAACGGATCCATCACAAATTGGTTAATGCATGGAAATCTGTTCACTATTACTAGCAGTTTTAATTAAGTATACATACAGAGTTCTGGCATGAAACTCTAGATGGCGCAGTCCGATGGGTCTAACTCTATCCAACCTAATGACATCATTATTACATGGCACAGCTAATAGGTTCTCTCCTGTATCGGTAGCCAATTAGCTCAATGCTCAGCATTCAAATATATGACTAGGGCTTACCGTAGCAGTTTGCTTCAGAAACCCTCCACCTTTCCTAATTCGCCTGTATAAATCTGCTACGAGGTGATTCATGTATGCTATATGGGGGTTATTTCATGTATGTTATATTTGCAGCAGCAACATTTCTTACATGCTCACAGCAGCATATTGTGGATGTATTGGCAGTTGCAAGTCTTGCTATCAGCATAGCAGATCTATTCCGCCAAGACCAAAAACATTAACTTTTCCATAAACATTACCATGCCAATCCCACCGAGAGTTGTCATAACAGAACTGCCGTTTTACATTAATTTAGCAGTATGAGGGAATGTAATTTTAATGATCAAACTAATTTTAGATTCTGACGTAAACTAATCACAGGAAGTGGGTTGTTAATTTGTAATGCTTCTGACCACTGTACTCACAGTAACTATGCAATTTGACAGTAGCAGGAATATCTGCGTGTCATTTGGGCTTCTGAACTAAACCTAATTCAACCTGGGCATCAAACATTTTTATCTGATAAGGAACATTGAAATGTTTCTTGAAGCAATATCTTGTTTTATTGAGTTTGGCACATACCATGCCTTCATTAATGTACATCTTTTTCTTTCTCTTTGCGTGTCTTGTGATTTTTATATCACTCAAGCAGGACCATTTATCAGAAGATTCGTGAGTATGATGTTTTGGAAAAGAGGATGACAATCACAGCGCTAAAGGCTGGAGAGGACAGAGCCATTCTCTTGGGCCTCAGCATGATTCTTTTCTCTGCCCTGATGTACTTTGTGCTAGGCATCACAATGGTGCGCTCTTACTCAGACAGGTAAAGAAACCTTCTCAAGAACAGAAAGTCACAAAACTACACTGAAACCACAGAATGAAAGGGGCATTCAGTAATTTCTCCCCATTCAAAACTTTGAAATTAATAGTAATTATGAAAAATACATTTAAAATTTCTACACTGGTGACCAAACATTGGAATTTTGACTTTGACTAAGTACTATTAAAAATCTCTAAATTAAAATATATGTGAGATAATGTATATGCTAATATATTCCCTAAATCACTTGTTTCTTGTAATGTTTTCTATTCCATTCTAGAGGTTGACCGATTGATCGTCCGGCCGATTAACCGGGCCGATTTTTGCCATTTTTGCATTTAATCATCATCGGCTGATAGCGCCAATTTATAGGCAGGAGCATCTGCAAGCAACTAAGCTTTGTTGTGGAACAAGTGATGCTGCCTCTTGCAGCAAACAGATTGTCATTCTACATGCATAACCCTGGGGGCTTTCACACTGGCAGTCTAGTTTGAAACAGGGCACGGTTCGCATGAAAAATCACTAATATGAAAGCTGTCAGGCGAGCCCGGTAGCATGCCGTGGTATCGAACCCGAGACTACCTGAAGGAGGTGGTCTGAATTCGGATGCACTCAAACACTTACAGTTAACTCATATGTACACTTATACACCTATACACTTTATTAATATTATACAAGTGCACTGATTGGCAGAGGTGGAAAGTAACGAATTACATTTACTCGCGTTACTGTAATTGAGTAGCTTTTTTGTGTACTAATACTTTTTAAAGTAATTTTTTAAATGTGTAATTTTACTTTTACTTAAGTATATTTTGTTTGAAGTATTGTACTTCGCTACATTTTAAAACACATTAATTACTGAGTAAAAAAAATAAAAATAAAAAAAATAAATCGCTCCCTGGAAACTACGTCAGTAAATAATGGGCAGGAGGGCAAACTGGCGCTAAAGTCACAAGAAAGATGCAGACGGACAAAACAGGCGTTAGTGGTGCAGACACCACTGAAAACGAAACCCCGTCATATTCTGAAGTTTAACTCGAAGGAAATGAAGTGAACCCTTGGCAATATGTATGCTATATTATGCAGTGTAAGCTGTACTTGCCTAGGAAGACCAAACTAGCAGCTTATAAAATCTCGACAAGACATCAACCCTTCGCAAGAATGTAGAGGTAAGCTAAATAATTCGTTGCATTGGTGGTTAAAATGAAGCTTTGACATTTTAGCAAGAGGTTTTGCACAAATTAGCTAAAAAGACCGTGGTGAGGAGTGTGCTATTTTTGTTTTAATGATGTGCGTGCGCATTTATAGTGCGTTCTTTCACTGTGTGATTCAGTCTCCTAAAATCCATTTAGAATGATCACAAAATTAAAGATAAAGGGGCAGAAAATTCACATAGTTATATAATTTCATATATTAAATCAAAATCACACAAAGAATACCATCTTTTCCTCCAAAAATCATCATGAATATATACATACATATATATATATATAACAGTTCAGTAAACAAGTTAATTAAGAGACTTGCGTTTTAGACACCATATTGCCTTTTTTAGCTCTATTTCTACAACAGAAAATAATTCCAAACACAGCCACCAAAGCACAGTTTTGCGTCTCTGAGCAACGTGACAGTGTTTCGTTCCTGAATGAATCAACCGTTTAAATGATTTGGTTCAATCGCAATGACTCACTTATTAACAGTGACTTGCTGACACATACTGGTCATTTTAATTTCACATTTAAAGTATCTTTTGATTTTTTTTAAATAATTTCTTATCATTTCAAATGAGTATTCAACATTTTATGTCTTGTATATCAAAACATTATTCATGCATTTGTAACTGCAGGTTAAATGCATTCTTGTCCTGCACTAAACAGTGTAATACATCTAAATGCCACTTCCAATGAATCTTCTGCATTTCCTCTGCATTAAAAGATGAGTTTGTTGATAATGATTTGCCTGGTAACAGCCCAAATGTTTTATTATTCTAAATAACTGATTCCTTTAATTAAAAACAACTAGTTTGAGATTAATAGACCTATCCCAGGGGTGTCAAACTCAGTTCCTGGAGGGCCATAGCCCTGCAGAGTTTAGTTCTAACCCTGCTCCAGCACACATATCATGTAGTTTTCAAATAAACCTAAATGATTAGATTAGCTGGATCAGGTGTGTTTAATTAGGGTTATATCTAAACTGTGCAGGACTGTGGCCCTCCAGGAACTGAGTTTGACACCCTTGGCCTGTCCCATTTTGACTTCCTCCCACTGTTAAAATGTAACTAAGTAATTTTTACTCTGAGTAAATTTTAAATGAGCTACTTTTTACTTTTACTTGAGTAGATTTTTAGACTGGTACTTTTACTTGTACTTAAGTAAAATTTCATTAATGTAATGGTACTTTTACTTGAGTAGAATATTTTTGTACTCTTTCCACCTCTGCTGATTGGAGAGGCTTGTGTTGTTCAATAAATGTTTAATATAAGTGATTTTCTGTATCACTTATTAATTAAAAGTTAGATTTTATGAGATGAAGAGGAGGAGGGGAATCAGCAAAAATAAATAAATAAATAAAAAAATAAAATCAGCATCATATATCGGCAATTGACTGCCCTGATTTTTAAATATCGGCATCAGACCTGAAAAATACCATATCGGTTGAACTCTATTCCATTCTAATTAGTTATTCTATTCTTCTCCTAAATGCTTGTGTTTCTCATATTTTTTCTACATATTATATTCAATTTAGTCCAGTTTTATCCTATTTAATTTGTGTTCTGTTCTGTTTTGCTTATGACAAACATCTAATCAAAAGCATTCACAATGTCTTTATTTTATATTTATATTTTCTACTATATTCTGTATTGTTATGCTGTATGCTTTTCAATTCTGCTCATTAATATTTGTCATCACATATGTTTGTCATTTCTGCTATAGACACTTTTCACATTTCACAAATTTGAAACACAGAAGTAAACTAAAGCAGAATAAACTTCTATAGAGCAAATACTATTTTGCATTATAATTTGCTCGAACAGCAACATAAAAAAGGAAAATCCACTTTTGCTTTTTTTTGCGAAAAATTTAGATAGATACACTATGGCAGTCAGACAAGAAAAATATATCAAAATAACAGTCGATCCCAGCAGTAAACACTCACACCAGCTTACTAGCTGTTTTTTTTTTTAAGGTGCCATAGAATGCAAAAATCACTAGGTGTTTGAACAGAGTGTGTGAAAATAGCCAGCCTATATGGTACCAATCCACTCACTCATTAACATCATAAACAGTCTCTCCACATGAGCAGTTCCAGACCATGACAACATACTCGGGGAATGTCCCACCATTTGTGATATTAGCATATACAGTACACAGCCCTGAGTGAGAAGCTGAGGTCCACCATTATTGTTTTCTTGCTGTAGATACAATGTCAGTGCCAAAGAGCCACTAAAAGTGTGTTAGGATGCACCACCGAACATAGGAGTCTCCATAGACCGCTGAGGACACAATGGTTACATTTCATTTTCAAAGGAAATGTCCTTTAAAAAATTAAAAACAAAAATGGAAAAGTCCTATATGTTTGTGTTAATCATTTTATGCCGGACTGCCTCACAAATGAGGGTCAGTTCAGCGCTGGAGTTGTGAAAGAAGGATCAGTACCAACGCTTTGTGTGCAAACGTCCAAACTCCAGACAAAGTTAACAATGCGCATCATATTTTGTTTTCCAAAAGCACTTCTTGGCTCTCTGTAAGGCTAATATTGCTAAAGCTAGCATTGTCTCTGCCTGTTAACACTAATGCTGCCTTCATCTGCTACCAGAATGACCATGAATGGGAATGTTGTAGTTAAAAATTGTGTTTGGAAGCTATTGTGAGGTCAATAACATGGTCACCACCAGTTAAACAGTAACACCAGTATGCCAGCGAGCATGAGCTTTTGAAGCTCTACACTCTTCTGGGAAGGGAGGTGGGAGCACCAGCTCATTTTCATTTAAAGGGGACATACACATAAACAGCTCATTTTGGCTCGTGCCGTAAAAGTGTCAATTTCAACAAGCTATAAAAAAATTATTTAATTATAAAGATAAAACTGCATATAGACACTCTTGGGACATCAGAGAACAATTTAAAATATTATATCAATGCATCCTGTGGCACCTTTAATTCAGCCTCATTTAACACACAGTACAGAGTTAAATAATGCACATTAAAATAAAGTTTTTTTCCCTTTTTTTCCCTTTTTTTTAAGATAAATGTATGATTTTAATTGCTACTGAAATGCTTCTGCACATTCTGTGAAAAGAGTCAATTTTATTCTGAACAGAAATGCATTTTTCATATTCTCAGCTGCTCATGAACTGTCCATAAAATCAGTCACTGTAAAACACTAGTAATATTGTCCACAATGAACCAAACTTTTACATTTTCCATCCCTTTTTTGACTACAACACACAGATGAGCAAATGTTACAACATAGGAGCTGAACTGGGTCCTGTAGAGACAAACACCACTGACCCACTACAGACTGCATACAGATAAGAGCTGGCATACACTGAGGTCAAATGCAATTAAAGAGGCAGCTGAGCCAAAGAACACAAGGTCTGTTATTCATAGAGTAGGAGAGGAGGAGACAAGAGGCCTGGCACAAAGACAAACACTAACATGTAATCGGCTTCCACAACAAAGGGCCAAATCACCAAGATGTACCCTAGAGGAAATATCATACTTGTGTCACAATGGCTAAAAATAAAAGCAGCTTTGATTACAGAATTTGATGCAATGGGTGTCTTTAATGGCCTGTTATGTTTAGAAGTAAATTAGCAAAATGTTCAAGACTTTAATTTGCTGTGTCAATTTTTGTAGTCTTCTGTTTCTTGACATATAGTTTTTTGGTGTTTATCCATTATGTCAATTTTACTGTAATTACATTACTGTAGGATTTAACTGTTTCCTTAGGCTGGCTTCACTGAGAATATTACTGCAAGTCACCGTGAAATGTCATTTCAATCCACAAAATATAAAATTGAAGTTTACTTCTGTAAATTTGTTGTATTTTCAAGTAAAACAGCATATTAAAGAAAAAGGGACTTGATTTTATTCCTTAGCAACTGGTCTTCATATGACCAGCTAGAAGAGAGAGGTATAAATAGTGAGAGGAATTGATGATGTCAGCAGAAAAAGAAACGTTGTTTCGGAGCAAGTTATTTTCAGGACGTAAGATTATGGTTACATTGTTCCTTGAAATAATATGCATTGAAAATTTTGCCAGCTTTGATTTTATTCTTACTTTACCTCCAATATGCCCTTTAACAACATGCTTAGAAAAGCTCAGTAGCAAGCAATTTCACAGATCACACTTCCTCACAGGTTAAGTTTCACATTAAATCAGGTGTGCTCAGTCCTGTTCCTCTGGATCTACCTAACTGCAGGGCTAGTTCTCCAGCAGCTTGTTAACCCACAATCAGCAATCTTGATTCATGCTGTATGATAAATGCATATTTAGCCATTATAGGTTATTTCTTAACCTTTTTTTTTATTATTATTCTCTGCACATTGTTTCCTCTCAGCGTTTGGACAGAGGTTTCAAACTGCACAGTGCTGAACTACAGTATAGTTGCTGAGATTAACTGTAGCTACAGTTGCGGCTCAGAGTGCAGGAAGAGCTCCAGGTTTCCCTGTCTTAAGGTATATGTCAGTCTGAATTTCACCGGCAAAGTTCTGCAGCTGTCATACAATGAGGAGGCCCATGAGGCCCACCCTGAGGTACACCACACCTAACCATATGCATTTACTAAGCCGATATATCCAGACCGTTCTCATCCCAAGGCGTCATATACTGACACTCTTGACATTTCGTCAACATCCTACGCACATGGCACCCTCTAGCGTCAATATTAGAAGCAGATAAAAATGGGACAGAAGGCGCCTCCTAGCGGTCTAACCCTAACCCTAACCTTAACCCATAATCTGTGTCTCATATTGACGCTAGAGGGTGCCATATGCGTAGGATGTTGACGAAATGTCAAGAGTGTCAGTATATGACGCCTTGGGATGAGAATGCGTTAATATATCACATTACCTGTGAATAGTGATGCAGTGGCAGTTCTTCTGTGACACTATGCTGTAAAGGAAAAAAATACACGTTTGTTATTTTAGGGAATCTGATTTTAATGTAATTATTTTTACCCAGTGGAAAAAAAAAACATATATACAGAAGAGACCAAAAGTTTGGACACACCTTCTCATTCAAAAAGTTTTCTTTATTTTCATGACTATGAAAATTGTAGATTCACACTGAAGGCATCAAAACTATGAATTAATACATGTGGAATTATATATATAACAAAAAAGTGTGAAACAACTGAAAATATGTCATATTCTAGGTTCTTCAAAGTAGCCACCTTTTGCTTTGATTACTGCTTTGCACACTCTTGGCATTCTCTTGATGAGCTTCAAGAGGTAGTCACCTGAAATGGTCTTCCAACAGTCTTGAAGGAGTTCCCCGAGAGATGCTTAGCACTTGTTGGCCCTTTTGCCTTCTGTCTGCGGTCCAGCTCACCCCTAAACCATCTCGATTGGGTTCAGGTCCGGTGACTGTGGAGGCCAGGTCATCTGGCGCAGCACCCCATCACTCTCCTTCTTGGTCAAATAGCCCTTGATGCCTTCAGTGTGACTCTACAATTTTCATAGTCATGAAAATAAAGAAAACTCTTTGAATGAGAAGGTGTGTCCAAACTTTTGGTCTGTACTGTATGTCTTGAATGATCTCAATCATTATTTCTTTTAAATAAATAAATACGTAAATAAATAATTAAAATAAAAATGCCAAACTACTTAATATTTATAGTATAATAATATTTAATAACAATATTGTTTCTTTTTTTATTATAACAGACCGTTGCATCACCCTGATATGTCTTCCGAAAATATCAAAATAACTTTAAAATAGAATAAATTTTAATGAAAACAAATAAATAAGTAAAAAATATATGCTCATCATAGAAGAGGTGTATCCAAGTAACTACATGTATTTAATATTTAATATTATTTAATTTTAATTTATATGTATTTAATGTATTTTTTTAATAATATATTGGCAATAAAAAATATAAAAAATATATAAAAACATAATATATATATATTGGAAACATTACTATTTTTAATGTTTTTGAAAGAAGTTTCTTCTGCTCATCAAGCCTGCATTTATTTGATCAAAAATACAGAAAAAACAGTAATATTGTGAAATATTATTACAACTTAAAACAATAGTTTTCTATTTGAATATACTTAAAAAAAATAATTTATTCCTGTGATGCAAAGCTGAATTTTCAGCATCATTACTCCAGCCTTCAGTGTCACATGTAACATCCAGTCTATCACATGATCATTTAGAAATCATTCTAATATTCTGATTTATTATGAGTGTTGGAAACAGTTCTGCTGTCTAATATATTTGATGAATAAAAGGTTAAAAAGAACTGCATTTATTCAAAAAAAAATTCTAATAATATATATTCTAATAATATATTTTCTTTACTATATCACTTTTTATCAATTTAACACATCCTTGCTGGATAAAAGTATTGATTTTATTTAAAAAAAGAAAAAAAAAATTACTGACCCCAAATTACTGACCAGTAGTGTATATTGTTATTACAAACATAGTATCTTTTTTTTTTTTTTTTTACTTTTTATTCATCAAAGTATCCTAAAAAGTATCACATGTTCTGAAAAAATATTAAGCAGCAGAACTGTTTCCAACTTCGATAATGAATCATCATATTAGAATAATTTCTAAAGGATCATGTGATAATGATCCTAAAAATTCAGCTTTGCATCACAGAAATAAATGATAATTTAAAGTAATATTAAAATAATATATCACAATATTAATTTTTTTCATGTATTTTTGATCAAATAAATGCAGGCTTGATGAGCAGAAGAAACTTCTTTCAAAAACATTAAAAATAGTAATGTTTCCAAACTTTTGGTCTGTACTGTATATATATATATATATATATATATATATATTTTTTTTTACAATTTTATTTCCCAGACAAATTATAATTACATTGCCAAATTCATTAAGTTTCATATGTCTTTTTTTTTATCTTTATGTACAAAGATTTACTATAGAAAAGCAATAAATAAACAAATAAATAAACAAATGAAAAAAAAAGGTGATTGCGGACATTAATCCTACCTCATCTCGTTGCTTCTATGTGGACATACAAGTGACCCTTACAAATCATCTGTTAATGTAATTTTCATTATATATGTAATTATCTAAAAATCACCACTTAACAATTTGTCCCCAGGATGACACAACAGTAT
The DNA here is from genome assembly GCF_963082965.1 of Carassius carassius. Classification (NCBI taxonomy): domain Eukaryota; kingdom Metazoa; phylum Chordata; class Actinopteri; order Cypriniformes; family Cyprinidae; genus Carassius; species Carassius carassius. The sequence continues at coordinate 14,701,724 of NC_081792.1, forward strand.
GTTTCTGAGCATGATAAATGACCACTATACAGTGTAGTACACAAACTGAACTGAACACTTTCTATAAAGTGCTCTTCCTTCTTCCCTGCAGTGTTTTTACATCCCAAAGTGCCGCAAGGATCATGCACTGATGCACAGCATTGTGATGAACATCTCAGAGCAACTGAAGACGCACCAACAGGTTTTGTGTTACTATGACCCCTCAGAGCAGCAGGACAGTGTCCTCCTGACACGTCTCTATGGCCGCGGGGCCATCATTAGCTCTCTCCTCTGGCCCACATGCACGCTGGTGGCGGGCACGCTCATCATTGCAATGGTGAAGCTCACTCAGTACCTATCCTTCCTGTGCAAGCAGATCAGCCGCATTAAAAGGTGAGGCTGACAGTATGCAGACGGATATCTCAGACCAGAGAGAGATCTAATCGCTGTGTTCCTTGCAGGATGGGGCTCTACCCCCTAACAGGAGCTTCTCACACCAGGGTCTGCACTCGAAAGTTTAATGGCTGCATCCAGGATAGGGTTTGAATGGAGGTGGCCACGTGCAAATTTGTCAACGGACATGTTTTCTACCCCTACGTAAATAGCTAAGCTATCTAGCTATCTATCCAAGAAGATGCCACTATGTGTAGCGATCTGTCTTGACCAGCTGACGCTTATGTAATCACAGAAATTATTAGTAGTATGACTATGCTACTTCCATCAGCGGTGACTGCTTTCATTCATGGCTCTTTGACAAACACCTGTGGATCTCTTCAAAACCAAAGGTCATATGTTGATTGTGAATATACTGTATCTCCTAAAGGGATAGTTCCCAAAAATGAAAATTTATTCACCCTCATTTCGCATGACTTAATTTATTCTATGAAAATAAATGAATGAATAAATAAAAATGTCTAACACTTTACAATAGGGTTTCATTTGTTAACATTAAAAAAGCATGAAACATGAACTGCTTTAACAATGGACAATATTTCTACAGCTTTTAATAGTTAATTTCATTTACAAGTACACTTTTTTAAATTAAAAGTTGTATCTTTTAACATTAGTTAACGCACTGTGAACAAACATAAACAAGCAATGATCAATTGTATTTTTATTAACTAATTTTAAACAAAAATATTGCTCAGTTATTTCATTTTAACCAATGTTAACAAATGAGACCTTACAATAAGTGATATTTTAAAGAAGGTAAATTGGACCCTATTGACTTCCATTGTACAGACAAGAAACACAGACATTTTTTTCAATATATGTTTGTTTGTGTTCCACTTTAAAAAAAATCAAGCAGGTTTGGAAACAGCATGAGGGTAAGTAAACAACAGAAAAGTCATCCATGTTTTTACATTTACAGACAAGAATCATTATCAAAAAAGAGCAAAAGAATACTCTGTGACGAGTGGGGCGGGGCCGAGGGCCGTGGGAACAGGAGCGAGGCCGGTGGAGTGATTGGAGATGAGCGACACCTGCTCGACCCACCGGTCTCAAGTCCCACGGAGGAGATGGAAGGATATAAAACTGGAGCGATGACAGTGAAGGACGAGAGAGGAACAGGCCTGGGTTTTAGTTGTGTTTGGTTTTTTGTGCTCGTCAGTCGTCCGTGAGGGGCTGACGCGCTGTTTTGTCTTTATTTTCTCATTAAAATGTAATTTGATTGTCCGCCAGGTTCCCGCCTCCTTTCTACTCCTGTCCAGAATGTTCTTTTAGAACTGCACCCAAAGCAACACTTCATTAACATTGCTTTTCAATCACGTATACTGTAATTTCAGTTAAGTTCTGCATTCTGTGTCTTTTCTTTTTTCCCCCCACTTCAGCGTTTTTTGTTGACCAGAAATTTTACTGTCATTTGGAGATACATGGGTGTAATGTCTCATTCCAAAAAAAAAAGGCAGCAGCTGGACTGAATGATTCATAAAGTTTTGCACGGAAACAAACTACAGTGCCTCACTTCATTTAGACGTAATCTACACTGACTGAATAAGTGCAGTAGCAGTCATCCAATATGTGTATCCTCTGATATTATGCTGCTTACACAGGGGACACTGGGGCTAGTTTCCAGAAAGGTTATGTTCATTTATACAAATGCTTGTATTTTTTTTTTTTTTTTGTATGATGGTTTCTAACATTTTTAAAACCCACCGAAAATAGATTAAATCATTTTTGTCATACAAACAAAAATATGATATTTCTTGTAGTTGTTTGATAAACATTTAGATAAAAAAATAGATAACAACTGAATAATAAATATAATAATAAATATAAAAGAATAAGATAATAGATTTTTCCCACAGACTGAACAAAAATGTCTGATTGGGACAAGTGTTATATATGTGTTATATCATTTTATATATACTTAGACCTGAAAAAACATATGTGTTTGAGTGTATCAAAAACGTTTCAAGCATATTAAGATTTACAAGAAAAACTGCAGAATATTCTTTCGATACTCTTGGACCTTGCTAAATGATTAGCTTGCAGCTTCTTAGTCATCATGTGTGAGTTTATAACCAGCACATGAAGCAACATAGGAACTGACTTGACTGTCCTTGGGAGATGGATTTGTTCTGAATGGAACCAGAATGGCTTCTGGAGAGGAGCACCTTTTCAAAGTGCAATCAGGTGACTGGCTGTAATGAATCATACTCATTCTGAAATCAATCAGTCTATAGCCCTGCACTACCCACTACACACACACACACACACACACACACACTTTCCAACCCGCCCTGACATCGTTCTTATAAATAGATCCTTCTCATGATGTTTACCCGTCAAAGGTTTAACTGTTACAGGAAAAGATCAAAGATGCAATTGAACACCATCATGACGTCTATTATGGGTGCCCTCAAAAACAGCAAGAGAACCAATGATCCATTAGAGACAAGCCAGTGTTTTTAGACACAGAAGATGACAGTTATTTTTTTATTTGCTTTGTCTGATTTGGTTTGCAGTGACACACTATTGGTCCTTGGCCCAGACTGATGGGATCTGTCTGGTAGAGAATTTTATTGGGTCTGTGAAATGAGGTATTGCTCATAACTCCAGAGTAAGTACCAGTCAAATCAATGGGATATGGCGATGAAGTTAACTGGGTCATTGGCTGTTTTGAAGATGACGATAAAAGCCTCCTGTCAAACATTTCCATATTATACACCATCAACTGGACATTAGCTATTATTTAAAAAAAAATGTTAAAGCTTAAAGTACATTTAAGCATCAAAGCATTATAATGTAGAGTAGGGTGCATAAAAAAGTTTTCACATTAGCCCTAACATAAAGTTGTTTCACTCAAATCAGACAGCAAATGTCTAATGAATAATGTCTACAGAGGTGACATGTAGGCCAATTATAGGTAACCCATACTCAATTTGTGTTCTGCATTAATGCTATCCAATCTCACACACGCAGCACTGTGCAATCAACACACACATACACACACCATGACCACACACCCGGAGCAGTGGGCAGCTTAATCACCTCAATCACTTAAGCTTTTGAAAATGTCAAACAATAATATTACTATTGCCCAATTACAAAAATTATACAATTTAGTTTTACGATAAAATTTGATATATTTGGCACATAAAATGAGATGAACAATAGAAACATTTCCATTCAGTATTTAATTAACAGTATGAAAAAGTTCTTGTGTAGTGATGTGTCGTTCGTGATCGTTCTTTTTGAACAAATCTTTTAGGTGAAGGAATCGTTCTCGTTCACGTAATCCACTGACTCATATTTCTCATTCACTGAAGTTCCTCCCTCTACAGCAGCGCGGTGCTATTAGCAGTGCATGCGCAGCTCAGTGAACGGTATCTGTGAACTGTTTCATTTCTTTTACTGTCTATGGTTTCATCCTGTCAAAGAGTTACTCAACCTCGAGCCAATAGCTTTCGAGTATGAGATGTGACGGAGCATGTGATTTGCTGAATGTAGTGAACGAATACGCCCTTCACTGAACGAGTTTCATATGAGTCTGAACGAGATCTATATCATTCGTGAGCGAAATGACTGAACTGGTACACATGTTGTTCGTGAACGTGTTTAATGAACTGACACGTGTCATTCGTGAATGAAATTACTGATCTGAAACCCATGTCATTCGTGAACGAGTTGAATGATTTAGTACATCTCATTCATGAATGAAATGACTGAACTGGTACACATGTCGTTCGCGAACGAGTTGATTGAACAGATACATGTCGTTCGTGAATGAAATGAACTGGTACATAGCTTATCTCGTTTGTGAATGAAATGAATGAGAGTAAACCGGGTCAGTCATCCATTTAGCATGTCAATCTCGCAAAATGCAAAGCGCAGTTATAGGTACTGTGCACATACGCTTGTTTTCATATTTAGCATACAGAACATAATTCCACGTTTAATCCCCGATTTATGAATGTGAATATATAGGCTAATATATAAACTGTCTGACCAAACAATTACATGATAATTATGCAAGAAAACCTTGTGCTTTGTTCATCTGAACAACTTAAATAGACTTTGTATATTGAATGTGATTATGAACACATTTTAATAAAGCCAAATCAGTTTTTGTAACAAGTGAATACTTTTGTTGACTTAAAACATTCCTTTTTGCCACCTGCTGGCATATTTTGTGTAATACGAAGAAATGGTAACTGAACGAATCAGTGAACGAATCTGAACGAATCATTTTGGTGAACGAACTGAAAATGAACTAATCTCTTTAAAGAATCATAATTTCCACCACTATTCTTGTGTCTGGCTGTTTTGGTGCTCAGTGCTCTGTAGCACCAGCCAAAGGGCAACAATAATTCAAAGAGGAAGTGTGCTGGATGTGAGGGGTCTGGAGTGATTTTACCAGCCTTTTTCTTCACTCTGGAGGGTGTAAAGTTCTTGGAGGTTTGGCAGGGGGCACCTATAATCCTCTCAGCAGTTCTGACTGTCCGTTGTAGTCTCCTGGTGTCTGATTTGGTGACTGAGCCAAAACAAACCAAAGAGTTATAGATACACAAAGGACAGACTCATTGACGGCTGAGTAGGACAGTGTGAGCAGCTCCTCTGGCAGAAGAAAACTCCTCACCATCCTGCATAAGGCCAATGACTGTAGTGTAAACTAAAAACTTCAGGAGCTTGTCGGAGGGGTCAGCAGAGGTGCCGTCATTTGTGTATGGGGAGAAGTGCAATGGGGAGAGAACGCAGCCCTGAGGGGCACCAGAACTGATAGTGAGGGTCCAGCTTCACTAGTTTCTGCCTGCCTGTCATGAAGCTGGTGATCCACTGACAGATGAAGGTGGGCACAGAGATTAAATCAAGTTGCAATTCTAACTGAAAGCTACACTTACACTTTTTTTATCTTTTGAATAAAGCACTACATAAACATAACATGACATTGCAGGAGTGTAGAACTGGAGAACTAACGCAAACAACAGTTATTTTTGTTGTGCATTTGTTTCAGTAATGAGAGGAAAGTGTGCAGCACATATTTCAATATTCACTGAAACTGCGCTCTCAGTAGCATCTTGTTCAGCTGTGTTTGCTCCTCGGTTATCTTTAAAGTGATGTGTGTCTTCTGACCTGCATCCGGGAGGGCTGTATTACAGTCTTGTGTTACAGCATCACACTGGTCAAAATGCGTTATTGCAGGCCCTTGCGTTAGGTCATATGAGATCAAATGAATATTCAACAAATATGTGTTGATTTGTTTTCTATTGTTGATAAAGTTGAATAACTTTTTCACCCATAGTTGATGCAGACTGGGAGTTGAGGCATAACTTAAGGAAGAATAACAATGGATACATGTACACTAGGGCACATTGTAGTTTTGGCCTAATGGTTAGGGAGTCAGAACTGAAGGTTGTGGGTTTGATTCTCAGCACTGGCAGGAAATGTAGGTGGGGGAGTGAATAAGCAGCAACTCAATACCCCTCGTCACTCTCAAATTCCACACTCATATTGATGCCATACTCATTCACGACAAAATGAATGGGTAAATAAGTAAAGAAAAGTTATGAAAAAAAAAAAAAATTATAAAAAAGGAAGGCAATGAAACCTCCAAAACGTCCAATCCATTTACAACTAAATTGTCAGATAAAGATAAATCTTAAATATTTATGCTATCCAATATAATCATGTATCCCAGTATTTATACCAAAGCTGAAACTAAACTTAAAAAAGTAATCACTCGAAATTAAAATAAACATTGAAAAATAAGAAAAACATTTTCTTTCAGCTAGTTGCCAATGCCGCATTTTTCCATTTAAAACAAGTTTAACTTGATGCATTAAAACAGCAAACTAAAACTGAAATGAAATAATAAAAATTAAATTGACAAAAAATTTTTTTTAATAAAATATTTATAAAAATTACAAGATTATCTCCATCATACTAAAAACACTGATCCCTAATCAAACTTATTTGCATTTCTGTTCCAGCAATCAATTAGGGTTAATGATTTGAACAAACTCCCAACTCTGTGCATTAAACTTTAATATGTAGCTTGCCTCAAACCGTTCGTGCTACAGACGTGAATGATACCTCAAATCATATGGCTTGTGGAGAAGAGATATGCTGTGGCGTTTTTTAAACCAATTAGACTTACTATTTTTACCTGGCTGAGCATAAAAACAGGAAGAATAGTAGATCGATATCATCTAATGTACACACAAGATCCAATTGTTTTGTGTCCTCAGCCTCTCATGAGAAGACCCACAGATGTCCCTTTTTAACAAACAGCACAGCTGTCTGCCCTGAGCATAAGGGAAAAGTAGGAAGTGGGGTTTCCTGTTCCCGGAGAGAGATGTGTTCTGAGCTGAAAGAGGGCACAAACAGAGAGAACAGACTTAGGTGCTCTTTGTTTGAATGACTTCTCTAAATCACACATTACAGGTTCATCTCAATAAATTAGAATGTTGTGGAAAAGTTAATTTATTACAGTAATTCAACTCAAATTGCTAAACTTGTATATTAAATAAATACGTAAGTAAAAATAATAAAAAGTTTGAGTCTTTGGTTCTATTAATTGTGATGATTTTGGCTCACATTTAACAAAAACCCAACAATCAACCCCAACCCCAATCTCAACTAATTAGAATACTTCATAAGAACAATAAAACAAAAACATTTTTAGTGAATTGTTGGCCTTCTGGAAAGTATGTTAATTTACTGTACATGTACTCAATACTTGGTAGGGGGTCCTTTTGCTTTAATTACTGCCTCGATTCAGTGTGGCATGGAGGTGATCAGTTTGTGGCACTGCTGAGGTGGTCTGGAAGCCCAGGTTTCTTTGGCAATGGCCTTCAGCTCATCTGCATTTTTTGGTCTCTTATTTCTTATTTTCCTCTTGACATTACCCCATAGATTCTCCATGGGCTTCAGGTCTGGTGAGTTTGCTGGCCAGTCAAGCACATGTCACGTACGTTGATACAAGAAACGAGGAGAGATCCAAATGCAGGTATGAGATTTATTTAAAGGGCAAATCCAAAGGGGTAAACAGTCCAGGCAGGGTCAAAACCAGAAAATCCAATAACACGAACACAAAACAAGAACACACGGAAAGAGCAGACTATGAACTGTATCTCACATACAAATGCACAAAAGGATAATGGGGAAACAGGAGACAGGTGGGGAACAATCAATTAACTAACAAGGAGGAAGGTGACCAAATAAGGAGACAGGAAGTGATAATATGATAAACACAGTGGAAAAGGAGGAGACCTAGTGGAAACCCAGGTAACACAACCCAGACACTATGACAGCACATCAACACCATGGTCATTTAACCAACTTTTGGTGCTTTTGCCAGTGTGGGCAGGTGCCAAATCCTGCTGAAAATTTAAATTAGCATCTTCAAAAAGCAGGTCAGCAGAAGGAAGCATGAAGTGCTCCAAAATTTATTGGTAAACGGTTAAGGGTGCAGTGACTTTGTTTTCAAAAAACACAATGGACCAACACCCACAGATGACATTGACTGTGGAAACTTAACAGCACTCTGTGAACAGTCAGCTTCTTTGGCAATGAATGTTTGTGGCTTACCCTCCTTGTGAAGGGTGTCAATGATTGTCTTTTGGACAGCTGTCAGATCAGCAGTCTTCCCCATGATTGTGTAGCCTAGTGAACCAAACTGAGAGACCATTTTTTTAAGGTTTAGGAAACCTTTGCAGGTGTTTTGAATTGATTAAGCTGATTGCCATGTCACCATATTCATATACCAATTTGTTGAGAATTTGTTAAATGTGAGCCAAAATCATCACAATTAAAAGAACCAAAGACTTAAACTACTTCGGTCTGTGTGCATTGAATTTATTTAATACACGAGTTTCATAATTTGAGTTGAATTACTAAAATAAATGAACTTTTCCATGACAATCTGTAACGACTGGGTGAAGGAGTGGCAGGAAGCAAGTGCGAGATTAATGAGATTTAATGAAGACAATGAGACAATACAAAAACTGAGACACAAATAACGCTGGGAGGAATGCACAGTCCAAGATGGTGGTGAGGAATGACGAATCCGGAAGGCGGAGGTGAGTTGGCAGCAGGAGAGGGTGACACAGGAACTGCGGGGGAGCGAGCCGAAGGTAAGTGGTGTTGCTTGGTGGTGGGTTGCATAGAGTGGTCGGGGTTCCGGGGAGACATGGACATCCAACGCAGAAACACACAAGAAAGCAAGGCATAGGTTACAAACATGAAACAACGCTCTCACGAACACAAGACGCTAGACAAGCCAATATATAGGGATGAGTAATGAGTGACAGCTGTTGCTGATGACAATTAATGGAGACGCCCACAAACTAACCAGTGCTGACGCGTAACACACAGACTTCACCCACAAAGTGCAAAACCCAGACATCACGGTTTACCAACCGTGACAGGACCCCCGCCTCTAAGAACGCCTCCTGGAGTTCCCAGAAGGGCCTACCTGCTGATTGTAATCATCAATAAGGGAGTGATCCAGTATGTCCCTAGCAGGTACCCAACTCCTCTCCTCCGGACTGTAACCTTCCCAGTCCACCAAGTACTAGAATCCTCGTCCCCTCCGTCTCGAGTCCAGAATACGATTAACCGAATAGGTCGGTTCCCCATCTACAAGACGCGGCGGCGGGAGAACCGGGGTAGGCGGATTAATACTTGAATAAAACACGGGTTTAATTTTGGACACATGGAAGGCGGGATGTATCCTCCTGTACGCTGGAGGTAGTTTGAGGCGGACTATCACCAGACTAATGATCTTGGTGATAGTAATGAATTTGGGAGCTAATTTGTTAGAAACGGAACGGAGAGGAATATTGTTCGTAGAAAGCCACACCTAAGCTGCACTGAAACGGAGAGAGGCCCGTGGCTGAAACTGGTAACGAATTGTGAGCGTACTCCACCATAGAGAGTTGTTGGCTGCAGGAAGAAGGTTTCTTGGAGACCAAACATCGCAACGTTCTCTCTAAATCTTGGTTGGCTCGCTCAGACTGCCGTTACTCTGGGGATGATAACCCGAAGACAGGCTAACCGTCGCTCCTAGCAACTTACAAAATTCTTTCCAAAATTTGGATATGAATTGGGATCCCCTGTCAGAAACCACATCTACCGGGAGGCCATGTAACCGAAAGATGTGATCTAGAACAGTGACCGCTGTCTCCTTGGCTGTCGGTAATTTGGGCAAGGGAATGAAATGTGCCGCCTTCGAGAACCGGTCCACTACGGTCAAAACGACCGTCATGCCATAAGAGGGCGGGAGGGCGGTAACAAAATCTAGTGCGATATGTGACCAGGGTCTCGAAGGGACAGACAGCGTTTGAAGAAGCCCATCAGGAGGCTGGTTAGATGACTTACCACTGGCGCAAACTGAGCAAGCCAAAACAAAATCGTGGACGTCACGAGCCATAAGTGGCCACCAGAATCGTTGTTTAACTGACCCCTTGGTTCGGCTTATCCCTGGATGACAAGCAACATTAGAGCAGTGACCCCACTAAATAACTTCGGACCGTAACTCTTCCGGCACAAATAAACGATTCAGTGGGCAACCGGGCGGTGGGGTTACCCCTTCTAAGGCCATCTTGACCTTCGATTCGACCTCCCATACGAGTGCTGAGACGACTATTTTCTCAGGTAAAATACACTCGGGAGTCACCGGGCAGGCGGAGGGATCAAAAAGACGTGACAAAGAATCGGGTTTGACATTTTTGAGACCCGGGCGGTACGTCAGAGTAAAATCGAAACGACCGAAAAAAGTGCCCACCGATCCTGCCTGGAATTGAGTCTTTTGGCGGTTCTAATGTACTCTAAATTATTGTGGTCCAAACAATGAAAGGTACCCCTGAACCTTCCAACCAGTGACGCCACTCCTCTAAAGCTAATTTGACGGCCAACAATTCTCTGTTACCAATGTCATAATTGTGTTCAGCAGGAGATAACAGATGAGAGAAAAATGCGCAGGGATGCATCTTATCGTCCGAGGCAGCACGTTGGGAAAGAACTGCTCCTACCCCCACCTCTGATGCGTCGACCTCCACCACGAACTGCTGTGTGGGATCAGGGGCTACAAGGATGGGAGCCGAAACGAAGCGGCTCTTGAGGTTGGTAAATGCAGTTTCGGCTGCATCCGACCACCTGAACGGAGTACTGGGGGAGGTCAAGGCCGTCAGAGGTGAGACTAGTTGGCTGAAATTACGAATGAAATGTCGATAGAAATTGGTGCACCCCAGAAACCGCTGTAGGGCCATACGGGAATCTGGAGATGGCCAATCTATCACAGCCTTAACGTTGTCAGGATCCATACATATTCCCTCGGACATGACGATATACCCTAGGAAGGGAACAGACTGTGCATGGAATACGCATTTCTCCGCCTTGACAAAAAGCCCATTCTCGAGTAATCTCTGGAGCACTCGTCTGACGTGTTGAACATGTTCCTTGAGAGATGAAGAAAAAATCAGTATGTCATCCAGGTAAACACATATAAACTGATCTACCATGTCTCTCAACACGTCATTAACGAGTGCTTGGAAAACCCCTGGCGAGTTGGAGAGCCCGAACGGCATCACCAAATATTCAAAGTGCCCTCTAGGGGTGTTAAAGGCAGTTTTCCATTCATCCCCATTCCTGATGCGGACCAAATTATAAGCGTTACGTAAATCCAATTTTGTGAATACGGATGCTCCCTCTCCAAAGCTGAAGACATCAACGGTAACGGATAGGTGTTCTTTATTGTGATGTTGTTCAGCTCTCGGTAGTCAATACAAGGTCGCAGAGAACCATCCTTCTTACCCACAAAAAAGAATCCCGCCCCCGCTGGAGAAGAGGAAGGGCGGATGAACCTCGATGCCAAGGAATCAGAAATGTATTTCTCCATGGCCTCCCTCTCCGGAATAGAAAGAGAGTAAAGTTTGCCTTTAGGCAGAGACTTACCTGGCTCTAAATCTATAGCACAGTCGTAGGGACGATGCGGAGGAAGAGAAGCAGCACGGGACTTACTGAACACCTCCTTCAGGTCCAAGTACTCTGCGGGCACGTTTGATAACACCATGGTCTCTTTCTTAAAGACAGAAACAGGCACAACAGGACAAGCAGAAACCAGACAAGACTCATGACAACTTTCACTCCACAAGGTGACAGTGTTGGAACCCCAATCCACTCGTGGATTATGTTTGATTAACCAGGGGTGACCTAAAACAATGGGAGCTATAGGGGAGTCCATGAGGTAAAAGGATATGGTTTCACTGTGGTTGCCTGAGGTGAGCAGAGTGATGGGTTCAGTGTAGTGGGTGACGTGTGGCAGTTCCTGGCCATTGAGTGCGGTGACATGGATGGGATGAGACACAGGAAGGACAGGAAGGTTCAAGTGACGTGCAAGGAGAGAGTCAATGAAATTACCTTCGGCCCCAGAGTCCAGAAGGGCGTGACAGTCGTGAGTGTGGTTCTCCCACCGCAGTTTCACCGGAAGGAGAGTCGATGATGTGGTTGAGGACTTCCCGGCGGAGATCCCACCCAATAGTAGCCTCAAATTTACTACTGGGCTGGCTCTTTTACTGGGCATGAATGGATGGAATGCTCAGAGCCACTGCAATATAAACACAGTCCTTGGGACCTCCGCCGCTCTCTTTCCCTCCGGGAAAGCCGATCTCTACCCACCTGCATGGGTTCGTGATCGTAGACGGGACCGACCATGTTCTTTCAACTCGAGCGGCCCCTTTCGGGAGAGACGTAATGGCGTGTAGGACTGACTTGTCTACCCAGGCGGTTAATCCGAGCGTCCACCCGAAGGGCCAGGTCGATTAAGCCGTTGAGCGTTGGGGGCAGCTCGAGGAGGTAGATCTCCTTCTGAACACAGTCGGCCAGCCCATGCAGGAATCGATCCCACTGTGCCGCCTCGTTCCACTGGCACGCGGCTCGATCGAAGACCCATTTCATCTCTTCGGAGAGGGAGTGGAACGAGGCGCAACACGGATATTGATTCTCCCACACCGCCGTTCCCCATTAGGCAGCCCTGCCAGAGAGTAGGGTAAGAGCAAACGCAACCTTGGACTCTTCTGTCGCGAAGGTGCGAGGCTGCAATGCAAAATGCATGGAACATTTGTTTAGAAAAGTCTTGAAAAAGTTTGGCTCACCGGAGTAACTCTCTGGCGCCGGAAGTCGCGGCTCTGGCTGGAAGTGGTCCTGGGAGGTCTCCCGGAGGACGAGCGGCGCAGGCGGTGCGGTGGGCGCAGTGGGAGAGGTGAGTTGATGAATCTGCTGGGTGAGCTCGGACACCTGTGTCACCAGCGCTTGGATCGCGCATCTGGTGTTCACGATGCTCTCCTGCTGCTGATCCATGCGGTTGACGCTGTGGTGAATGAATTCAGACAGTGAAGTGGTGCTCGCTGCTTCCATGGTTGGTGAGAGCGTTCTGTAATGACTGGGTGAAGGAGTGGCAGGAAGCAAGTGCGAGATTAATGAGATTTAATGAAGAGAATGAGACAATACAAAACTGAGACACAAATAACGCTGGGAGGAATGCACAGTCCAAGATGGTGGTGAGGAATGATGAATCCGGAAGGCGGAGGTGAGTTGGCAGCAGGAGAGGGTGACACAGGAACTGCGGGGAAGCAAGCCGAAGGTAAGTAGTGTTGCTTGGTGGTGGGTTGCGTAGAGTGGACGGGGTTCCGGGGAGACACGGACATCCAACGCAGAAACACACAAGAAAGCAAGGTATAAGTTACAAACATGAAACAACTCTCTCACGAACACAAGATGCTAGACAAGCCAATATATAGGGATGAGTAATGAGTGACAGCTGTTGCTGATGACAATTAACGGAGACGCCCACAAACTAACCAGTGCTGACGCGTAACACACAGACTTCACCCACAAAGTGCAAAACCCAGAGATCACGGTTTACCAAAAATTTTGTGGTAAGAAGATCTGCGACGATTCTCCCTATGTGTGTGCTGCAACAAGATTTAATTTTCCTTTCATCGGTTAAGAATTTAAAACTCTTGTAGTGTGTGCCCGGCTTTACCTGGGACATGTCTGTTGTTGCTTGCGTTGCTTCACATGGCTACAGCTAAAGTCTGTCATTGGACGTGACAAAGTGCCCATTGCAGTTCATTTGTCCTTTGTGTTTGTACATAATAAATAGTATGAGGCATCAGTTTTCTGTCGGATATTTTTTGCTTGTGTTGCATCGCATTCAGTGTAGACAGAATCATTGTTTATAATCAGTTTTATTCTCTTTAGTCATGTCGCATCATGCAGCTCGCATCCAGGGTAGTTGCACAATAATGACTCCATATGTGCAGTTGCTAGTCCAACCTGACATGTAAGCTTTTTAAAGGGACATCGGATGCCCATTTTCCACAAGTTGATATGATTATTTAGGGTCTTCATGAAATGTCTGCAACATACTTAGGAGAAAGTGATTTGTCAGTGGACAATGCAAGACCTTGCAAGTTTTTTGATTAATACCAGTTTTATTTTCTTCTTTTTTTCTGTCGTTTAGAATAAATATCTCCTACTGCTTATTTTATTTAAAAACTTTATGCTGATTGTGCTGTTATGCTGTAATCAGAATCTACAAAAATACTTTTTTTCTACCTGTTAATTTGTAGTAGTTTTGATTTCTAGCCATCAGCATTCTATAAAAAAAACACTCTTTTTACCTTGTCAAAAATAGATCAGTTCACAGTGACCCGTTTCAGTGCATGTCTCTTTAAATTATAATGAGCTACTACTCACCCCACTCCTCTCTTCACTTTTTGTGTATTCGGTGTCGCCTTACCATCAAAAACAAAACTAATCCACTGCGTCCTCTAGGCTCTGATGCTGAGAGATAAAGAAAACTCTTATGTTCACTCTTACATCCAACACCTGTATTGTTTGCTAGACATGTCGCTACAGCTGATCAAGCGCGAATAAAGTGGCAGACAGCTGAGGGCAGAAATATGCTAATACGGGACAGTCCATCAGAGGTTGTGGGCAGGGCCTGAACAGTAAGATGATATTAAATTTGGATAAGACCAGTGTTGCCAGACGTATGATAATTATCGTATTTGTACGATAATTTTACCTCTGTACGATGTACGTTTTTTACATTTTTACATTTTTACATTTTACATTCTTTGCACTGGCTACCTATTAAGTTCCATATCAGTTACAAAATCTTACTACTTACTTTTAATCATGAATTTGACCTCATTGTTTAAGCTTGTAGTGCATCCTGATGGCTGCATTGAGTTTGTCAGGATGTTGCTACCCCTCTATTAGAGCAGCTTTGTTAGGGCGCATGCTATGAATGCAGCTGTGGCATGCAGTAAGCAGAGTCTTGTTCCTCACTAAAGCTGAGCAGGCTGGTCAGTACAATGGTCAGAGACCGTTTGTGAAAATGTAGCTTGCTACTACAGCTAGTTTTAGTCCAGCCAGCATGGGCTGATGATACCTTGGCTTGAATGGGTGCAGAAGTCCTAGTTTAATGATGCGGACTTCAGATGAGGCATTAAACTGGCCTCCTGACATTCTGTTGTCATGAATTCCCCACTTCCCCACTGTTGTCAGGAATTTGATTGTTTTCTTTTTGAAGCTGGTAGCACATTCTGGTAGGCCATTGTGAACAGCTAGCTTGCTGCTGGAGTTAGTTTTACTCTGGCCAGCCAGGGGTGCTCATTCCCTGACTTTTATGGGTGCAAAAGTCTTTGTATTACGAAACGGACTTCACAATGTAAAAAGAAGCAACCTTCTAATAAAGCGTTAGACCGGCAACTGTAAAAAGGAGCGTTGTTTACATGAGGCATTAAACTGGCTTCCTGAGATTCTGCTGTCATTAATTCCCCACCTTTAAATATGAATTTGATTGAACTCATTTTTAGGCTGTTAGTGCATCCTGATGGCCAAATTGAGCTTATCAGTATGTGCTACCCCTCTATTAGAGCATCTTCACTACCAGACAAAGTGAAGTGACATTCAGCCAAGTATGGTGACCCATACTCAGAATTTGTGCTCTGCATTTAACCCATCCGAAATGCACACACACAGAGCAGTGAACACACACACACACACACACTGTGAGCACACACCCGGAGCAGTGGGAAGCCATTTATGCTGCGGCACCCGGGGAGCAGTTTCGTTCGATGCCTTGCTCAAGGGCACCTAAGTCGTGGTATTGAAGGTGGAGAGAGAACTGTACATGCACTCCCCCCACCCACAATTCCTGCCGGCCCAGGACTCGAACCCACAACCTTTCGATTGGGAGTCCGACTCTCTAACCATTAGGCCACGACTTCCCTTCAATGTATCCAATGTAATGATACACATCCGATTTCTTTCTCAACTGTTTACATTCACTTAAGACATAACCAATCGTATTTTGAGGATACTCACCCAAATGGCAATTCGACATTATTTATGTATTTCAAAAGCAAGAAGAGGCAAAACTCAATTTGGTGTTCAAGGGCTGTGAGACATGGCTCAGAACAGGGCACAGGTGCTGAATTAAGCTCTTTCACTTCTTTTTGTGATCGCATGCTTAAATTGTTAAGTGTATTTGTTTGTTCAGGCACAGGAGGACATGAAGGAGAGCTCGGTGCGGTGTTCGCACGTCTGCTTTTGCGTGTGCACCAAACACAGCATGTGAGTACTCAGTTGAGTTCTTGTGTCTTGTGCTTGAATGCTTTAAAGTCTCTTGAATGTTTAAATTGACAAGGCTTAAAAACATGTTCAAATAAGCTTTCGTGAAAGTGGCCGGTCAGCTGTCCATACCTTGTTTTTAGGCTAGCCTCAGGCAGTTGGTTGGTGGGGGCCTCCACAGCCGTGGGCCCCTATAATAGTCACCACCTTTCACCCCACTTACGACGGCCCTGGGGTCTCATTTATAAAACTATGCGTAGGATCTTTACTAAAAGTTTACGTGCGCCCAAAAGCCAAAAATGGCGTACGCCAAAAAATATTCCGATTTATAAAACCGTGCGTACGCACACCTGTAAGCAATGTTCCCTTTATAAATCACAGATCACCCGCAGATGTGCGTACGTGAACCAGCCTCATATCCCGCCCTGTACACGCCCATTTTTAACCATAAATAGTCAATGCAAATCACCTCATGATTGCTGATCAGCATGTAAATGAGAGTGGAATCCCATATATACCTGGAAAACTGGCATGCGACCCGCCAATTAATTAATCCAAGAAAGTGAAAACGTGCATTTCTGTTAGCCTAATTTTAATAATGGCGACAGGTGAGAAAAGAGGAAAAAAACGTAATTTCTCAGATACTGAGATTGAAACACTTGTAGGGGAGGTGGAGGCTCGGAAAACTGTGTTATTTGGTGGCCACAGCAGTGGGGTCACTAATAAAAAGAAGCAGTGCGAGTGGCAAAGTATTGCTTCTGCCGTCAATTGTGTCAGTGGGACAGAACGGACAGTTGCAGAATTAAAGAAAAAATGGTCCGACCTGAAGGTATACAAATTTTTTTTTTACCAACATATTACATTTGTGTTTTATTAGGCTATATACCTATATAAATAGCAATATTGATTTTCAAAAAGTTTTATTTACATGTGCTTACAGTATGCAAAATATGTGAAATAAAGATTCTCATTCATTCAAGGTGGAGGCAAAGAGAAAACTGTCCTCCCACCGCCAGAGCGTGGCTGCAACTGGTGGGGGCCCATGTACAGCTGATCTCACATCAGTGGACAGCAAAATCGCGGCTATAATTGGGGAGGTCAGCGTGTGTGGTATTGTGTCGGAAAAGGAGGGAGACACTGACGTGACTGAAACCACAGAGGAGCAAGGTTAAACCGATTTTTAATCATTAACGCTGTACATTTGAGTGTGTGGGGTGATAAATGGATAAATGTTGCCAATTGTTTGTCCTCCAGTCCTTCCGGAGTCTGAAGCTGTAAATGAACAGGAGGTTCAGGGTGAGGGGTTCTCAGATGCAGATGCACAGCGTCCGGCTCAAAGCAGTGCCCCTTCTGCGTCTGGCACGTCCAAAAGTGGTCGGGTACTCACTGACGCAGTCCTGCAGTTACAGCGAGAGACAATAAACGCTGTCAACAGGGTTGCAGATGAGCTACGGCAGATGAGAGAAGTGATGCAAGAAATTGCACAATCATTAAAAGATGCAGTTAAAACATGAACCTTGAGTTTTGTCTTTCTTTACAAACGCCGCATGACATCCTCACGGATTCTTGCACCTCGTTGATATCCCTCTTGTCGGCCAGGGGGCTGTGGCTCGGGGTCGTAGTAATGCTGGGGTAGAGGGAGATCAGGAGGGAGAGGAATACCGTTTCTCAGTGCTATATTGTGCAAAACACCACACGCCCTGACAATCTTGCACACTTTTGCTGGATGGTATAAAAGTCTGCCACCCGAGGCATCCAGAGCACGCCATCTGCATTTCAGGATGCCGATGGCACGCTCCACAACTGCGCGGGCACGAGAGTGGACCTCGTTATAATGAGTTTCCTCTGCGCTCTGCGGGTTTAAAAATGGGGTGAGGAGCCAGCGTCTCAGGGGGTAGCCACTGTCGCCTGCAGGTTATAATTATATTAAAAACAAAATTGTTACAGTTTCTACTTTTTAATATTGTTAAACTCACCAAGAAGCCAGCCATCACGTACTGCGCCTGCATTTAGTCTGTTCCCTACACTGCTATGTGTCAAGATAAAGGAATCATGTGTTGAACCAGGCCAGCGTGCCACAATGTTTGTGAGGGTCATGTTGGAGTCACATATGATTTGCACATTAATAGAATGCACATGCTTTCTATTAACATAAGCAAATTCATTTTCAGATGGTGCCCTTATAGCAACATGAGTGCAGTCAATTGCGCCGATTACATTTGGGAAACCAGACATTGCTGCAAATTGCGTTTTAATTTCGGCCTGTTCTCGCACAGTGTAGGGGAACCTGATGTATCGACTAACCATATTAAGTATACCATTTAAAACGACAGATATTATGGCACTCAGGGACGGCTGTGATATACCAGACCTATAGGGTGAGATGATAGATTCCAATAGAATTATTTCATATACAAAAAGGTCTTAGAGACAAATTTGAGGATTACTTATAGTTTTTTTATATTATTAATTTACCTGTCTGCCAATTCCCGCTGGAAACAGCCGGTTGCCAAGAACCCCAGAGTGGTGAGGACTTGTATTTGGACTGGGATGGCATGGTTCCGGCGTGTTGCCCTCTCTAATACTGGACCCAATTCAGCACATAGATCCAAGAGCACAGCTCTAGGGAATCTAAATCGGCTTATTAGCCAGTCATCATCATGGGCCAGGAAATCATCATGGTCCCTGAAAACTCGTTCTCTCCTTATTCTGCCATTAGTGTAATCCTCCAACAGTCCCAGGAGTGCCATCATGAAGCATTACATACCCGGGTCACCGGAGAATTTATATGTTTCTAGCAAATAGACTGATCGTTAACACCTTGACAAAATCACTTAATTAATTTGTGGGCGAAAATTTAAGACGAAAATGTTATAGTGAACACATGCTTCTTGACGGTTTTGTAATGAACACCGTAATAGTTAGGACCGATGATGAGTAGCGATTGTGCTTCATGACTGTATTTGCAGACTTTGACATTTTATGATATAGGCTATGTACATTAAGGAAAATATTTCCTTTTTACACTGTGTTCTGCAGTTCTCTAATAAAAGGGTATTTCATGCTATTCTGTAGGCTATCACATGTATCGCGCCATGTCCTCCTGTGCTCCCGTTGTGGACAATGTGACTGTAAGGCAGCGCTGATTATTATTTTATTTTACTTTTAATACATTTTGAATTACGTTTGGATTTTACTAGATGTATATAGCCTAAAACAATCGGCACAAATAACACTGTTGGATTTAATCTTCATGATAATGTGGATATAACGTATGAAATGGAGTGAAAATTAAATGTCATTCATTCTTATAATCGTTCTTCTCACATTTATTTTCTACAATCTAACTTCAGTTCACGACCTCACCATCGGTGTCGCCAATTCCCTTTGTCTCCAGAATGTGCGTACGCACGGCTCAAAGTTTGCTTAAAGGTGCGCACATTCTCCCGTCAAGTTTGTTTTTTATAGATCACAACCTTTGCGTGGGAACTGGCGTACGTACGTTTCCAGCCCCGTTTTGTGCGTACGCACGCTTTATAAATGAGGCCCCTGGTCTTGAGTACCAGAACTGCATCCTTCATATCGCCGAAGAGTCTGCAAGTTGTGACATCGACATAAATTATTCTCTTAAAGCTGGGTTATTTGTGAAACTGGACAAGGTGATCTTTCCCTCATAACCAAAAACAACTTCTGTGGTGACATTGTTTCATTTAAAGTTTAAATTTTTTTGATTACATTTTTACTTTACTGTTAATAATAATAATAATAATTTCCTCATGGACAGACCAGTTTATAAGATTGCAGTTAAGTGTACGCATGGGCTTTTATTAAGTAATATGACTGTTGTACTATTGCTTTTATTGTATATCTATCCCACAGTGCATCAGCTTAGTACTCTGTGGTTGTTTAGCGCCCTCTGTTGTTTGATGTTTGTATGTCAACTGAAGTATTAAGTTCCTCTACAAACACTTATTTTCAGTTTTCCTTCACTATCTGGTTCAGTTCACCCATTACAATCAATCAATCAGTCATTCACAAGAAATATATGTAGGCACAATTTGAATCATTCTTAAGCATTTAAGCTTACACCTTTAGATCAAGTTAATTTTTATTTTTTTATTTTAAAGGTCAGAATCAGTAATATAAATTAATATGTAAATACAATTTTGACTGATAGTGTAAATGGATACTTCTGAAATATGTACTTTACATATGTGTGTACTTAGAAATCTAAACCTAAACATTGCACACACTTCTATTATTTTTTATATACAGCTGCATTTAAGTGTAACCTTACCCCTTGTCCACACCCTAAAAGAAAACTTTTTGCATTTTCACAGCTGTACTCAAAAATAGGTAAAGTAGGCGCGCGCGTGCACACACACACACACACATACACTTAACGATCAGTTGCTCACCAGCAATATATCTGTGCAAGATTGTGAGAGCAGGGAAGAGTCCAAGAATATGGGCAATCAGCCTTCCCTAAATCATAGCACTTGTTATTTTGAGTCTATTAAGATATATTTAGGTTTCAACAAGGCAAGAATTATTTTGGGATAACATTATGCTATGACAAATCTAGTTTCTCATAAAACAACAATTTAAATGGACTTCAAAAGCTAAGGATAGATGTACTATGTTTTATTTTTATAAGAACCCATATAAATAATATATGTTTTTATATACAAATCTCATTCAATCACATTTATTAAAATTATTAAAAATAATCTTAGTTTATATATTTTAAATAATATAAATATTGAGTTAGGGTTAGGGATATTTAAAATGTATACAATCAAAAGTACTTCAGTTTAAAGATGTGTCACTAGTGATGTTACGGTCTGTGCCAAGGCTTTGGAGCGTGTGTCGAGAAATTTCGGCAGCTTTCAGTGAAGTACGTATTGAGGCTTGAATTGATTTAGAGCAGGAGTCTTCAACCCTGCTCCTGGAGGTCTACCATCCTGTAGACTTCAGTTCCAGCCCTGCTCCAATACACCTGTCTGTAATTATTAATTAGCCGTAAACACCATGATGAGCTATTCCTTAAAAAAATAGAAATAATAATACACTGCACTACTACTAGAGTAAAGCTGATGTCACAGTTTAAATACAATTCATCGACTGAACTATCAGAATATCCATTGTTACCCATCTTTTCAAGACATGATGCTCAAAATGATGGATCACAAAAGGACTTTTCCATTGATTGCCTAGCAAGATCAATATCCACTTCTGTACTCAGTCTCAGTCTTCTGTACTTCTGTACTCAGTTCTGTACTAATATAGCTTTATGATTCTCATCAAATTTAATGCACAGAATGCACAAGTAATACAACTGACCCGACAATGTTATAATTAGGCTAAATACATGTTTCAAATAAATAAGAAAATCTGATAAATAAAAAGAACTCACTTAAACTGCATAGAAATGCACAATCAAAAGAGTAGTAAAAACAAAGGACAAAGTGCAATTTAGAAAATGAGGAAAAAATGCAATTTGGAAATAAATCCCACAGGGTAAAGAAAGCACAATATATTTTTTATTGAATTTCTTTCACGCAGGTTTTTGTATAGTTATAATATTGGAGATTAACAGTGCCAAAATATAAACACCCATTTTCTTTTTTTACTCTCTCATGAACTCTTTAAAATTTAATTGATTCCTTTTTCCCCCCATTGTAACAAAAATGAAAGCATGTGAGTGCATGTATATAAAAGACAACAGAAAAAAAAAATACAGTCCAACAACAATATTCCTGTGCCCATCAATATTAATTACAGGTAATACTTTGAAGGACCTGCCTTGACTGTGTGTTTTCTTTTTTTCCCTAACAACAGAAAACAATAGTAATAAATTCTTGACTAAATGTACAATTCTTAATATCCATGGGCACAAGGAGCACCTTGAACAGAAGGTGAAGGGGAGTGCATATAGTGCTGCAGGACTGGCCAGTTGTTCCTGTAGATCGTCTTGCTTGGTTGCTAACTTTTAAACTCTTTCCCCTTTGCTCTGTGGAGATTTTTTGGAAGCTTTTATCCGCAAGAACCAAAGCAACACCAATCTCTGGTGGGTATTAGGAATGTAGAGAAGGATCCTCAGAACTAAAAAAAAATATATATATATAAAAGGAGTTGAATTTAAAAAAAATGACATTTCATTTAAACTTCTCTGTAAAAGAATATAAATGCAACATCTCAAACATACATTCTTGAGGAATTCCTCTGCGACAATTCGGGCCCGAGCGTTGACCGACAGCTTCATCTCACTGATTTCCTTGTCGATCTCCTCCATGAAATGGATAACAAAGTCAACCAGCTTGTGTTTATACATCTGTTCTGTGTGGAAGTTGGTGATGAGGAAGCTGATGTCATAGCCCTGAAAAGCACAAAAGAGGAATTGAGAAAACATGTTAACAGTTTAGATGCTTCACATGCACACCATCATTCAGCTATTTTTTAAGGTTTATCACATAATGAACTATGATAATGAACACATATCATGATAGCCATGAGACATGTGAAGCCCAATGCACCACATGCATCCACTAACTTTTACATATGCTTAATGTTTGTGATTCTTTAGAAGGGTTATAGCACCATTTATTTGCTAAATGTTGACAGTGAATCATGTATGCTCTGTATTGTTCTGTTCCAGTGATGTGCTGAAGCTCAACCTTGAAGGAACAAGATATTGCCTATATTTTATCTGATGGCGTATTTGTAGGGTTGTTTTAGGAATGTAATTATGCCAAAGGAACAGTGTTCAGAAGAATCAACAGCTGCCCAGTTGACCAGTGCCCTAACAAGGTTTATGACTCACCTGAGACCCTTACAATAGTTGATTACGAATGGAACTACGTGTCTCCAAGATACTGCCTAAAGAAAAGAACCTTGTTTGGATGATTCTAGAATTATCTGTACTCTTAACCTATCAGAACAACAGATCATCCATATGCCTATAAGTGTTTCTAAGATGTTTCTGTATTCGAACTTAGTTCTAAGCTGACTCCTTTTACTCGTTTTCTACTGCCTTTGGATGTGTGCAGAAGTCTTTCTTCAGTAAACTCTCTGTCAGCTGATAAAACTTAAAATTTGACTCCTTGTCTTCATTGTGCAAACTGGTCTCTCAATGGGGTTTAACTGTAATTCCCCTACTGGCCTACACGACTCCACCAAAAAATAACTTGACACGCATGCTTTTCAAAACTTTTGCATATCATTTGTTTTGAACCAATGCTTCGGAGCACGTTTCAAATTACCAAAGTCACATGATTTCAGTAAATGAGGCTTTGCTACGTCATAACATAACAGGCCGATGATCTCTGTGAACCCATGAACCAATCTCGATCTGGTTTTTACCTAATCTCTGATAAATTCTAGAAATTAGTAAACATTTTAATGACACATTAGTATCAAAGTAATCAATCCCTACAAATGAATAAAATTACACCTATTATACAGACACATCTTATTTAATGGTATGAGATGATTTGTTAATTGCATTTAGCTGATTACACTTTCAATAAAACGTTTGCAATTGGTTTGTAAAAGGTCTTTTTTATGCATGTGTGGGATGCATTTACACTATTTCGACCAGCGTGTGGTGTGGTGTTTTGAGTGCTTAAAAAAAAAGTGAATCATTTTGCAAAGCTATTAATCATTGATGCATCTCTGGTTGAATGAATTACATCTCTCTCTTCATGCCTTGGTCATTCTTCACGACAGAGCTCACCTCAACAGGTTTCCTCCGCAGGATGAAGAAGTTCTCCGCTCGCATCATCATGAACCTCATAAATTTATGGCACAGGATCTTCTCGATCTCATCAGCCTGAGAAAAGCAGGAATGTCTTTAGAAGATAACAGCAAGAAAAACACATCGATCTTACACAGGTCATCCTAAACTGCATACCTGCTTGACAGCAATGCTGACTCTCACTGAGTTTATGGACCCCTCGATCAGGACCTTCTCCTTCTCATTGCGGCTTATGACCACAGGCTGCAACAGAAGCTCTTTGCTACTCCTGTATTGTAACACACACACATACATATACACATCATGTTCAACACATAAGCAGGATGTGGGTGTGTGAATGATTTCCTCACCTAACCTCCACCTCAGGCTTGTTGTGCCTCTCCACCACCTGAGAGGAGAAGTTCTCCAGACACAGGGCTGCTTGAAGAGTGGAGCGCACCGCGTTCAGATAGGGTCGCAATGTCGCAGTCTACACACAAAAAGGACCATATTTAGTTAAATAACACTTCATTATATAACTTAACTGAGCTTAAAGGTGTCTTATAGTTATCATAAGCACAAAGGAACATGGTTGTCATTGGGTGGAAGAGCGGTTTTCTGCTTGGCCACTCCATTGATTGAGTACGTGTCAGTCATTGTGGTGGTGAAGCGTCAATCATCTGCCTGAACATCACTTACTGACAGCTACCAGTTGTTGTAAATGCATTAAACATTTATTCATTTATTACTTATTTCATCTGTGCAGTGTGCTGCGCATTTATTGTTTTCAAAATGCCCAAACGAGGTTTTGCCTGCAAAATCACTGACGTTAGCCAGCTAGCATAAATAACATCACTCGATCAAATGAGCCAAAAAACCGCATGCAACTGGTTTACCCGAATGCTACTTATCGGGTCATTTGATTACCTGCGCTACAATAAATTAACAACCACAGCAACTTTAAGAAATGTAAATCTCTTACCATTTTATATGAGGTCCGTGGAGGAAGACGGAAGTCAGCACGCCACGCCTGGAAATCAGAAAACACGCCTTCATTGCGTTCTCACACTGCCGTAATATACCTATTAGAAGTGCATTTGTGTTTATCATATGCTCATGATTTAAATCTATACGAGTGAATGGTATGTAATTAAATACATTTCCATACATATACAAGTTCTTCCGGTTCTATTTTAAGCGTGTAAATTGGGAGAAAAATATAAACACCAAGACGACCGTTATTAGTTCACATCGTTTCCTATGTTTACGGTGAAGCCCAGCAGCAATCTGACCATTATTCGCTTTTTCTTCCTTATATGGCGAACAACACGACAGGTCTAATACACTGTAGTCAAAAAGGTGATGATCTAGAAATATCACTGTGTTGAAATAAACGTTAACTCTGTTGTGGCTTTAGATAGCACACAAGTCTCTAAAAAGAAATAATCTTTAATTATACCGTTTGGACGCGCTTCAGATAGGAATGTACCATTCCGTACGCTGCGGTGTTTTGTGGGGGATGTTAACTGCCAAGAGGGGATATTTATCTGAAATATAAAAAAACAGGTTTGCAGATAGTTGATACATATCAGTTAGAAATTGTTAATAAACTATAGACTGGCCATACTAAAGCCACTGTAATACACATTCGTGTAATTAAAATTTAAACGGTGAGCTGTCACCCCCCCCCCCCCCCAGCTGAGATGGTTTAGTCAGTAATGGATGCTCCTTTATTGGAGGTAAACAATGATATTATTTTATGAATAAATGTCTTGTATGGGTTCAGTTGTGTTTTATATTTTAACATAGTATTTAATTGTCGACATAACGTTACATCTTTTCATTGCAAGTTATATACATATTTATGGAAAAAATGTTTCGACCTGTTTCCTGTGGTTTGAACTGCATGTAGCTGAATTAGCATGAAGCCGTTAGCTTCCAGTGGCTACTCTCATTATCTAACACAGGTATCGTATCACTATTACATAACAGAGTAAAGACATCACAGTGGTGCAATGCTTAAAACATTAAATTGTCATATGTAAACCTTATGAATAACATCTATAGCAGTACATCTGTTCTATGTTTGTTTGCAATGTCTTTCTGAGTAACTGTTTGCTTTGACCACCTGAGCAAAATAATTTACAGTCTGTTGTTCATTAATAGTGAGGAATTTATCAAACCATTTTGGACGCCTCATACAACCCTTATATACATATATATATATATATATATATATATATATATATATATATATATATATATATATATATATACACACCCCTGCCTCCCCCCTTTTTTCTTTTTCTTCTTCTTCAGATATAGGGTTCTTGTCAATGAGAAGATGAGTGAACTGAAGGACTGCCCCCCTCTGAAGTACTATGACTTCAAACCTGTGGACCATGTGAAAGTATGTCCACGCTACACAGCAGTGCTCAGCCGCTCAGAAGATGACGGCATTGGCATTGAAGAGCTGGACACGCTTCAGCTGGAGCTGGAAACACTGCTCTCCTCTGCGAGTCGACGTCTCAGAGCGCTGGAAGAACAGAGACAGGTGGGCAGTCTTTTGCTATTTGTCTTTCTGCCACCTACTGACTATACCTAAAATGATTAATGTTTACTCTCTGAAACAGATACTTACAGACTGGCAGGACAAAAAAGGGGACAAAAGGTTTCTGAAATTAGGGAAGGATCCAGATCTTGCAGCCTCTTCTCGTCATTCCAAGCCCAAAAAACAGAAGCTTGATGGAAAGGGAAGTCATGGTCCGGGACCTGGGCCAGGTAGACCGAAGTCTAAGAACATACAGACCAAGGTCCAGGAGTTTGAATTCGAAGTCGACCCCCAAGATATACCCCGCAACCCTAAAAATGATGCTCCCAACAGGTTCGCTGCAATTGAATGTTTTGTCTGTGATACATAATGTACATTTTTTATAGGAATATAGACTAGATATAAGATTTCATGTTTCATACTACCTAGATGTTAAATTAAATTGTTTAAATTAAATATCTATACTTTTTCATTACATGCTTTATTGATTCCAGAGGAGAAGTTAAGTTATGAGTATTCAGTCATTTTCCAGTCATTTTTATGTTTATTAATTTTTATACAGGTCCAAGGCTGTAATTTCATTCACCAATTAAATTTATAAAAATTGACAATAAAGACACAAAAGGTTTCTCTTTTTAAATAAATACTGTTCTTTTGAACTTTTCATTCATCAAAGAATCCTAAACAAATATATCTTGGTTTCCACAAAAATATTAAGAAAGATATATTTATATTATTAACTAAAATTACATAAAACACTAGCACTATTTTTAGTATTGATAATAAGAAGAAATGGATCATCGGACACAAAAGACTGGAGTAATGGCTGCTAAAATTCAGCTTTGCCATCACTGGAATAAATTAATTTTTAAAATGTATTCAAGTTTTTGTAATTATGTAGAACTGTTATATTTCACAGCATTGCCATTTTTACTGATTTTTAATCAAATAAATGCCATTTTTTGAGCATAAGATACTTTTTTTCAAAAAAAAAAAAAATTACTTGCCCCAAACTTCTGAAAGATTATATTTTTGTGGTTCTATATGTGTGTAAAACAGATTCTGGGCTTCGGTGGAGCCTTACTGTGCAGACATTACAAATGAAGAGATCAGAGTTCTGGAAGAGCTGCTCAAACCTCCTGAAGATGAAGCTGAATACTACAAGGTAAAGATCTTTTAGAAACCAGTTCATGCTCCATATTACTGCAGCTTTCTCTGTCCTTTCCTTTAATTAATTCTACATACAGAGAAGTGCGTGTTGAATGGCTGTTGGTTTTCTTTGCAGATTCCAGCTCTCGGAAAGCACTATTCCCAACGTTGGGCTCAAGAGGACCTGTTAGAGGAGCAAAGAGAGGGGGCAAGAGCCAATGACAAGAAAAAAAACATGATTGGTCCTCTCTCTGAACTGGATGCTAAAGGTAACGGTGTCATTTAAGATGTATCTTGATTTCAGTTGCAACATTGTCATTTGTTTTTGTGTCTTATCTTTTATCTGCTACTATTCTGGTTTGGGTAGATGTAGACGCCCTACTGAAGAAATCAGAGTCTCAGCATGAACCTCCTGAGGACGGCTGTCCTTTTGGCCCTCTTACTCAGCGGCTGCTGCAAGCACTTGTTGAGGCCAGTGACTCATCATTTTGCTAAAATAAGTACTTCTATTGTGCAACATTTAGTCAGCACAGCTTATGTTTTATTCATATTCTTCTTCATGTATGTAGGAAAACATCATATCCCCTATGGAGGATTCCCCCATTCCAGACATTCCAGGGAAGGAGGATGGGGCTGGTACATCACCTCGTAGCCAGGGTAAAGCCTTTAGGTAAATCTTTTATTTTTATGAGTTTTATCTTATGATTTAGTCAGTGATGTTTACTTGTGTATTTAGACTATTCAGAAGTTAAGGGTTGGTAAGTGTTTTTAAAATGCTTTTGAAATGCATCTCTTATGACCTCCACAATACAATAAAAACAGTAATATTGTGAAATATTACTACAATTTAAAATAAAATCTTTTCTGTGTTTATATATAATGTATTTAAAAAAAAATTAAGTATTTCTTGATGAATTGAAAGTTATAAATATAATTTATTTGAAATATAATTTTTTTTTAACATTATAAATTTTATAACACCATATATTATTAAACATTATGAATCTTTACTGTCACTTTTGATTGTTTAAATGTATTCTTGCTCATCAAGTTGTGCCAGAACTACTTTCAAACACATTTAGGTGGATGTTTTTGGCTGTTTTTTTGGCACTGTTTTTTGACATCTTGCCACAAGCTCTAAAGATGACATGTCAAGTTAAAAATACTCTTTCTTTAACACCTCTCAACATTCATTCTGAAACTCTAAACATTCAGATTTATTTTGTTATGCTTTGTCGAAAGCAGAAACTTTTTATTTTATAATTTTTAGCTAAATTAGCAGCCTTCATTCTTTCATCTTTCACTTTTTATATTTAACATGAATCAGCACTCACAACTCATTTTACTTCTGTAATGTGATGCATTTTTGAGTGAACTGCATATTCAGTAAGGGGAAAAACATGGGTCTTATACATCAGGATTGGATGGTGAAAAGTAAAGCAGAATGTATGATAACTAGCTATTGGTAAACATGATTCAGTAGTCATCATTCAAAAGGATGACAGAGGCAGAGAGAGCAATTACATTTTGATAAAAAATTTTCCTTGGATTTTAAAAATTGTGTGCATCAATAAAGTAAATCGATTCAATTTTATTTAGTAATTTTCTCTTGTTCTGTTGCTTCCAGTGTGCCTCACACACGCTCTCTGGAGGCTCGTATAAGAGAGGAGCTGGTGTCTCAGGGGCTGCTGGACTCTGATGAGAGGCAAGGTGTCGGAGGAGAGTCTGAAGACGAGGTGCTGGCTGAGTTGCAGAAAAGACAGGCTGAACTCAAAGCTCTGACTGCCCACAACCGCTCGCGCAAACAGGAGCTGCTCAAGTGAGTCTCACTGAAAGAGTCTCAGATCCAGATGAAAGATGAAAGATCTGGCTCATGAAGATAAGCTTGTAATCATTCAAAGATATATATATATATCTGTTATAGTTTGCTTTGTTAGACACCAGGCTTCGTGTGAGTTAGGGGAAGTCAACTCTTAACTTTTCACTCTGTTCATGCAGGTTGGCACGGGATGAGATGCGGAAACAGGAGCTTCGACAGCGGGTTCGAGTGGCTGACAACGAGGTTATGGAGGCCTTCCGTCGCATCATGGCAGCCAGGCAAAAGAAACGCACTCCAACTAAAAAAGAGAAAGATCAGGCTTGGAAAGCTTTGAAAGAGAGAGAAAGCATTCTCAAACTCTTAGATGGATAAATATGACCGGCAGCTATAATGTGGTGTTTTATTTTTTCATGTTTGTTATCTATGGACACTTCATAAAGACAGCATCAACATTCAGACAACCTGAAGAACATGTAAACAAACATTTAACATAATGTTCATACGTTTGGTTACTCTTTGTCCAAAGTAATGCATCACATGACTAGTTGTGATAAAGGTGTTAGACACTATGGGATTCATGTGCCACTGAATTGACATTGTTGATGCCAGAAGTATGGCACTTTGAGTTTACTCTTTTTTTTTTTTGATTGTTTTTGGCCTTCTGTACAGCTCCCAAATGCAACTGATTAACATAACGGTTTGAAATGGTTAAAGGAATAATTCACCCTAAAATGAAACTTTGTCGTTCTGAACCAGTATCACTGACTTTATTCTGTGGAGCGTAAAAGAAGATATTTTGAAGAATGTTGGTCACTGAACAGTTTTGGCCATTGTTTTGGATAAAAACACAGGCATTTCTTCTTTTATGCTCCAAAGAAAGAAGGTCATAGAGGAACAACATGAGGGTGAGGAAATGATGTGGGTGAACTATTTATTCTCGTAGTGTTGTTGATAGTATTTTGTTACTACATGGGGTAGAGCAAGAACACAGTATTTTGAGTTTTTATATGATTGAAAGAAAATAAAA
Organism: Carassius carassius; assembly: GCF_963082965.1. Taxonomy (NCBI): domain Eukaryota; kingdom Metazoa; phylum Chordata; class Actinopteri; order Cypriniformes; family Cyprinidae; genus Carassius; species Carassius carassius. Next base: position 14,732,073 of record NC_081792.1, read on the forward strand.
GCTTTTATAAAGGCATTGTACATGGTAATATCGAGATTATAAATCCATGTTGTCATTTATTCGTCCATGTTTAATTTAGCTGTATGATTCTGACATTTTGTGAACTTTTTCTAAACCATCGCCATCGTCATTGCAGTTGCATGTATGTGTGTGTTTGAAAATAAAAACAAAATTTGATAAATTAATAATAGACTGGTGTTCGTCATCTAATCTCTCTTCTGCATGCAAGGATTTGATTTGAAGTGTTGTGAGGGCTGTCTTGACAGGAGGGCGCGCGATGACGTTTTACATTCTAACGCAAAAGCTTTTTTAAACCGTTTGAAAGAACCAATTGGCAGAAATGACCAAAACAATGAACACAACCAAAGCTAACTAAGTAAACCAATCGTGGCAAATTAAATCAAATACTAAGATAAACATGAATATTTAAAATATACATATAATAAAAATACACATTTATATTTTCCTTTTCCTATGTTCTTTTTATTAATATATTTATGTTTCAGCATCTTGCTAAGCAAATAGAATAAATGTTGTGTTTTGTAAATCAACTAATCAAAGGAGACAGCTTGAAGGCTTTGCTGTAATGTACAGTAATTTTACAGATCTGTCATTTCTGGTTCATTTTAAAGGTATTGACTTAATTCTATTTTAAAATAAGTAGAAGTTTTTTGCATTTGTGGATAAAAAACATAAGTATATATACATTTTAAATGTAATATACAATAGTTAAAATTCACCACAATTATTATAAGAAAACATTACAGTGCTTTTATTCTTTTGAACGAAAAATGCAAAATCACAGCAATATCTTAATCTGTTTAAAGCATTAAGTAAATGTACTCTTTAATTTGTTGTGACGTCAAGCAGATTTGGTGTGTGCCAGAATGTGTGGAACGGCTTGCACCCTAGCGGCGAATGAGCTCAGTCATGCGGCTAACTATCGAGACCGGACGGGACAACTACACGGCCCTAATGGAAGGATGGAGACACCGACAAATACTGGCCCTCATACAACAAGAGTCCTCAGTCCTTCAGCCCTGTACTGCTGTCCAGCAGACACTTCAACAAGGCATGTCAAAACATACATGCTCAACATTTCTTGATGAAGAACAGCTGTTTAATGAAGCACTTTCCATAGGATGCCCCTGTAGATGAGTGTGTGTTGGCAGCGATGCGATGGGGTCTTGTCCCGGCTTTGTTCAAAGAGAATGACCCCAGTAAGATGCAGTACAACACCTCTGTCGCAGTGAGAGCCTGCTAGAAATGAAGTCTTACAAGGTACATAAGACACTTTCATTCATTTTACATGCGTAATGAAATGGGGTAAACCAGCCCAATGCAAAATCTCATTGGTCTAATATTCAGCTCCACATAATAGAGTGCAAAAGTTGGATCCCAAAAGTAAAAATCATTTTTCTTCCATAGGGTATTTGGTTTTTAACAACAACGGTGACGATGAGGTAAGACACTGGCTGGACTTTGGAGAAGTAAAGTCACTGGAAGCCATGAAATTACTGCATCCAAATTCCTCCTTGACCTTTCACCCTGTCTCCTCATTGGTCAACAACTCCTCAGAGTGTCTGAAGCCTGTAGAGCCCACAGTCAAGAAGGTGAAACTATTGGTCATTTTGATTGAAGATATGCACTTAAAACAACTTTTTACACTAGTTTATTCATTTGTCCTTTAACAAGGTCCAACAGTGTATATTCTGTACATACATCAGTGGAGAATATTGGCACTTCTGTAATAATTTCCACATACTGAAATGGTTTATTTAACTGCTTATTTAGACATTTTAATATACTGTACATAAACTACAGTTTAAAGGTATGTGGTTGGCTAAAAATGTTTGTTGAAGTAGCAGTTCACTCAAAAAGGAAACATATTTGAAAACCTAACCACCTCAGGACATCCAAGAGCGAGATGATGTTTATTCATCAAAACAGATTTGTAGAAATTTTACTCACCAATGGATCCTCTACAGTAAATGGGTGCCATCAGAAGGAGAAACATCTGACAAAAAAAAAAAACTTCAAATAATCCAAACGACTCTAAGTCCATCAATTAACATCTTGTGAAGTAAAAACTTAAGTGTTTATAAGAAACAAATCCATTATTAAGGCATTTTTACTTTAAATTGTCACTTCATATTCAAAATATGAGTCCATATTCCATAATAACGCTTCCTCCAGTGAAAAATCCCCATTTATTCTCTCATTTCAAAATCCTTCAGCATAATTCTTTAGAACTGTTTTGGCTTGTGAAAGGTGTTTGATCGTTGCATATTTCTCTCTTGATTCAGACAAGATGACTTTCACCAGAGAAAGCAGTATTATTGATGAGGACTTTTATTTTATCCAGCAACAATGGTTTGCAGTTGCAACATCTTGATGGATTTTATTACAAATATGCAGCTTATCATTTCAGAAGATGCTGATGGTCTGGAGTCATGTGGATTATTGTGATGTTTTTATTAGCTGTTTGGACTAATTCTGACGGCACCCATCCACTGCAAAGCATCCATTGGTGAGCAAGTGACTTAATGCTAAATTTCTCCATGAAGAACAAAGACATCTGCATCTTGGATGGTCTGAGGTCGAGTACAGTTTCAGCAAACTAAAACGTTTGGGTGAATTTCTTTAAGACAGTTAAGTGCTCATTTGCCAAGTATTCAGTGTGTAGTAGTGTGCATTCAACATTGTTCCTTTTTTATGATTAGATTTTAAAAAAAAATAAACATTCATGTAATTTATAATTAGTTTATAATAGTTGATTTGTGGACATTTCATTTCATTCGTCCATTTCAAATAGTCCAAGTTATCACTTTTCAATAAGTATACAGCGAACACACAATGTACTGCAGTTTTATTCAACAACTTAATTTTATTTCCATTACTTTGAAATACATTTATCTTGAACAATGTATATGCTGTGCATTTTGTTTCATTACATGTCATGAACAATTCAGTTTTCCCCCAATGTTGTCTAGTTGAGTTTATTGTTATGTAATGCAACAGATAATAATAAAAATAATTACAATATTAATGAACATACAGACAGGAAAAGATCCGAGTGATGTTCTACCATCCTGAGCTACTGGTAGAGTCTGGGCAAAATATTAAAAAAGAAAAGAAAAAAAACGACAGGAGATGGCCTACGCCACTACTTGTTCATGGCAGACTCGCGGTGATTCGGTCATGCTGTTATGAGGATAGATGATATAAAAATACACATAAATACTAATGGTCATAATAGTATGAATTGTAGATCATTTAGATGTAATATCTAAATTTCCCGATCGCATGGTTTGCTATTCGTGTTCCATTTTGAGGACAGCGATTGGGCAAACACAGGCTTAATTGACTGCAGTTCTCAGATGTAACAGTGGGGGCAGTGTTAGACCTCCAGTGCTTCGGGACTTCACAAACTTAGGAGCATTTTTTTTGGGGGGGGGGGGGGGGGGGTTCACAACTCTAAGATGCAAATGTAGCATGCTTTACGTCAGGTCGCCATTTTATTTCAAGCAGAATGATGAAGCAGTTGAACATGACGGGGAGTTCTGGTACCAATGTACACCTCCCATCTTTCATCGTTTCACATCACATGTATTACAACTGCACTGCAGGGCTGGATCATGTAAAAAAAAATCTCAAGAGCCATTCAAGTGTTGTGAAGAGTTCCAGTAGGACTTTTTATGTGGGTGAGGCGTCAGTTCTGCAGAACTGGTGCGAGGTGTCGGGATCGGTGGACGAAAACGGGTGTCAGATTGAGCTTCTTGAGCATATGTGGGTGTGTGTGTTGTGTCGTGACTAAGGCTGTGAATGCGAACTGTGTAGGATACTGAAGGAGAGGCAGTCTGCTCATCTACAAAGGCCAGTGATTATAGGGTTAAGGGGAGGGAAGGAGATGAAGATCGGGTGAAAGAGAGGACGCATGAGAGAGAGGGAGTGAGGCAAAGACAGGGCCAGAGAGGGTGCGGGTGAAACGCTGCGCCTCCTGGAGGTCCTCAGCAGCTACAAGACTCTGCTGATGGCTTGGCTCTATCATTCCGGTCTAGTTTAATTGGCTCAGGGAACTCGTTGTATAACTCCACTTCGGTTTCCTACAAAGTAAAAAAGGGCCACAGTTAAGTGCAAAGCATACTTCAGTTTTGATGCAAACACAGTGTATGCGTCCAGCCAAACATACCTTTCAAAGTATACTCATTTGATAGTGTACGCCAACACAGGCACTCGACACGTGAACTAGAAAGATGCATCCTTGCCACTTATGTTTCTCAGAGTCTCAATTGTGAAACTCAGTTGTGAGTTATAAACCCAGAATTTCAAGATATGAACATAAAACTGTAAGATATATATAATTCAGAGGAAAAAAGTCAGAATTGAAGGATATAAACAGAATTCTCACAATTGTGAGATAAACTCTGTTAACTTTTCTATTTTTTATTCCAAAAAAAACAAAAAAAAAAACTATTGTGACAAACTGAGAGTAAAAAAAGTCTGAATTGCAAGATTTAAACTCAGAATTGTGAGAAATAAATTGTGACAAAAAAAATCGTAATTACGAGACAAACTCACAATTGCAAAAAAAAAAGTCAATTGTGAGGAAGGATCAGTTACATTAATTTTATTTTTATTTTGTGGCAGAAACAAGCTTCTACATACCACTGTTATTAAATTAGAGTGTGTATTTTTTAACTCCCGTAGTTTGTTGTTGTTTCGTCTCACATCGATTTCTTTTTCGACTAAGAAATGGCGAGCAGTGTTGCCAAACAAATTAGTGTAAAAAAACCCCATCCTATGCACAGTTAAAAAAAAAAACTTGACAGTGCACATAATATGCTAAAGATGAAATCTGCATCATATGTAGCCAACGTCATCCACTGGAACACCACTCTATAGTGAATGCATTTCAGAAGATCTTTATTTACCCCCCCCCCCCCCCCCCCCCCCCCCCGAAATCATGTGGAGCACTTTTTATGATAAATGGTTGGCCTTTTTTGGGCTTCAAAAAAGAATGACCACTATTCACTGCCATTATGATACTTGAAAGCCAGGACATTTCTTAATATAACTCTTGATTGTATTTGTCTAAAAGAAGAAAGTCATATACACCTAGGATGGTTTGAGGTTTTTTATTAAATCATGGAGTAATTTTCATTTTTGGGTGAACTATCCTTTAAATATACTTTGGGCTTCATCACTTGGTTTCCACACCTGACGCAACACACATATTTCAACAAACATACCTGTTTGAGTGCATTGCGCGCGATGGTCTGGAAAGCCTGCTCTACATTGATGGCCTCCTTTGCACTGGTCTCAAAGTACGGGATGTTGTTCTTACTCTGACACCAAGCCTGTGCCCGCTTGGTTGTTACCTGAGGGTGAAAAATATGAAAGAACAAAAATGTGAAATTCATAAAGACTGCAGTTAAGGTTATAGGTACATGATTATATTTAAAATGAGAGAAAGGGAACAGTGTTTGCCCATGGGAAAGTCAGCACTATGTTACAAGGCAGTATTGCTGAGGCCCTTCAATGTACACAACAGTTTCATAGTTTGGATCAGTAAGACAACATTAAATTGATCATACGTGGCAGTAAAGACATTTATAATGTTACAAGAACAATAACAACAAAAAAAATTATTTTTTTAAACACTTACTCTTGAAAGATGGATCAGTGCCCAGAATACTATCACAACAGACCGGGCCATATGACCAATCAGAGCAGAGTAGGCTCATGGTAAGGAGAGGGTTTAGAGAGACTGAATCTTAGGACTGAATTGATCGAATTGTTTGAGAATTGTTGGAAAATGAGGTGATATTAAATGCATATTTTGGAAAACTAAAGCATTTTTTTGACTTCGCATGCATGTAAACCTACTCCCAAAACAAAAAAAAATTTAAAATGGCATAATAATGGCCGCTTTATTTTATTTTCAAAACTGTAATTAAATTCTTGATATAAACATGAAGAAAAAAGCCTGTTTAATAGAAACCGGTAAAAAAACTAAATAGTTTGTCATAAAATTTGATTGATATTTACATTACAGAAAATTACAAAAATGCTTTAATTCTAAAAAAAAAGAGATAATTTTCCAATCAAATTAAAATGATGTGGTACGACCAACATGCTAAAACCTCGATGTCATAGAGAGAACCCCTGCAGACCCTCATGACATGACTCATTGCACCCACCTGCCTATTCTCCAGATCGATTTTGTTGCCCAGCACCACAAAAGGGAAGTTCTCTGGGTCCCGTGGGCTGGCCTGGATCAGGAACTCATCCCTCCAGCTGTCCAGTGTCTTGAAGGTGTTTGGGGCAGTGACGTCGAACACCAGCACACAGCAGTCGGCACCGCGGTAGAAAGCTACTCCCAGAGACTGGAAGCGCTCTTGACCTGCTGTGTCCCATATCTGAATGAATGACACAGAACACTCTCATAAACCTTCTTTCATATACGAATATTCTTACAGGCTGCATTATGAAATGCATTAAAAAATAAAAAAAGACCGATTTATATAGTATGCCAGTTACATCTGTTATTATTTTTGTGTTCCTTGGGAGAAGAAAATGTCATACATACTAGAAATGACACGATGGTGAGTAAATGATGACAGAAATCATATTTTGGTTGAATTATATCCTTTAAAGCCTTCTCCCAGTTCATTAAAAAGAAAAAATGTAACGCTAGCTGAAGTAATGAGATAACGCATTGGTATGGGGAAAAGAAAAATGCTGCAGATTCTTTAATTTTTTATATCAAAGCTTCTCTACCTGCATTGTGACAAGTCGGTCATCAACCATCACTTCTTTTGTCAGGAAATCTGCTCCTATAGTAGCTTTGTACTGATTACTGAACTTCTTATTCACATACTGGTTCATCAGAGATGTCTTCCCAACCCTGTTTAGACAAAACAATGTTTAAATCAGTACCTGGCAGAATAAAAGGAGAACTAACACATCTATTTGTGACTGTGCACGACTATGAGTCATGCAAAATGAACTATATGAACACTAATAATGTAGACCATAACAAAATCTGAAACTATTTGAATGATAATCTACATTCCACCCACAAACTTTCCCATCTGGAAAGCTCGTAAGACATTCAAAGGAAATGAAAGGCTTTTTGGAGGTTTTGTATTTGGGTGGTTTAAATGCTTGGTGTGTGAATAATCATATAAATATATTTTTATATTGTTAGTCAAACAGTGCACTGGTAGGGTGTTACTGAATGTTTTTATAGCTGTGTATTTATAGGGTATGTTCAAACATTTCGATACTCTAACATCTAAAAGCACATGTGGCATGACTCTATGGAAAGCAGTTCATTTTGCACTCAGTGGCAACGGTTCACATTTCCTGCCTTAAATTAAAAGTCCAATTAATGCAGTTTGATTCATCTTCCAATTATCTAGTTTAATACATTTTTAAATACAATTTAAAAATAAGACGTCGTCCGAGCATGACAGGTAACTAATTGTTAATTAATTAATTGTACACATATTTTACATTTGTTTTTACTGTACTTTTGATCAAATAAATCCAGCCTTAATGAGTATAAAAGACTTCTGTCAAAACCATTTAAAATATCTTACAGACCCCAAACCTTTTATATTTATTACAAAAAAACTTTGTGAATGTAGATTTTTATTTTTGTGAGAAATTTGTCTATTTACTTTCTTTATTTGTACTACTATTATTTTTCTGTACCCTTTTAGGAATAAAACTTCACACAATTTCCTTTATTTTTTTATGGTGCTTTATATTTAGCAGCATCACCACTTAATATACTGCAAGAAATTATGTATTGAGTTAAAATCGATTTGACTCTTTAATCTATGAACACGACTACTCATATCTAACAGAATGCTCTAAAATGTAATTTTTAAAGGGACAGTTTACCCAAAAATCTAAATTGACTGACCTAAATATTATGGGGGGGGGGGGGGGGGGGGGGGGGGGGGGGGGGTGATACTATGGAAGTCATAGGCTACTGTCAACAGTTTGGTTCCAAATTCTTTAAAATATATTTGTTTGTGTATATATATTTTAAAAAAACATGCAGGTTTGGAACAACTTGAGGGTGGGAAAATAACGGCGGATTTGTCGTTTTTAAGTGAACAATCCCTTTAAGAACTAAATGAAAGTGGCAGTAACCTCGACTTTATCACAGGGCACTGTGCTGAATGTGGAAACTCACCCGGAGTCTCCAAGGATGATCACCTTCAGAAGAACTTTCTTCCTTGAGGTCATAGTGTCACAGCTGCGGAGGAGAAAGCGCAGAGCGTGAAGATATCAACCAAGATTTCAATAGCACAAATCATATGAATAAAAAGGAAGTGAAAACCAAAACTGGTTGTACTCAAACAGGCGTATATTCAGGACAGGAGCCTTGTAGTATGTAGTAAGCTAACTGCTATAGCTACAACCACAATCACTCTTTTGATTATTTACCCACTCTAAGTGTGCTAGAAAGACCTTTTTTGTTTCAATGACAGAACCCATGATTCTGCTTGCACTCTCAAATTGGTCATGTGCACTCTTACTACCAAAGTCACGAGAAACGCACTCTCACAGACTACATGTACTTTTGCCTGCCTACCGTTAAACACACAGACTTCCCTTTTTAAGAGCTGGGCTTGAACGTGCGGTTTACTAAACGCTCCTCCATCTTTCAATCAATTACAGATCCATCTGCTGAGGTACTGCCGTTTATCCAGACCATAAAAGTGAGGGCATGGATCATTGCTAAACACTTTAAGAAGTACATCACCCTGACCAAAAAACTAGCTGCCATTAGCAGAGGGTCTTAGGTCACATGGTACATTGTTGTAGAAATACACAACATTTGAATGGCAGAGCATGGAGCGATCATAAATTATGGTGGCTACAACTTATTTGCAGTATTTTCTGGACTATAAGTCACAATTTTTTTCATAGTTTGGCTGGTCCTGCGACTTATAGTCAGGTGCGACTTATCAAAATCGATTTGACATGAACTTAGAGAAATGAACCAAGAGAAAACATTACCGTCTAAAGCCACGAGAGGGCGCTCTATGCTGCTCAGTGCTCCTGTAGCCTACCACTGAAAACATAGAGCGCCCTCTCGCGGATGTGGACAGTAATGTTTTCTCTTGTTTCTTGGTTCTAAATAAATGCGACTTATAGTCCAGTGCGACTTATAAATGTTTTTTTCCTCGTCATGACGTATTTTTGGACTGATGCGACTTATACTTAGGTGCAACTTATAGTCCGAAAAATACGCTAATTAAAGTCATCGATTTCCTTGTTATGGGTGATAACTACTAAATGGACAATATTAAAAATCAATACTATTTAGTCTCAACAAATTAAATACTAAAGGCTAAAAATCACTTATTAATAAATAATTATTAAATGCTACAACTGAATCTAGGCATCACAATATTATAATGTACAGTACGAAAAATGGATATTCATTTTCAGATTATATTTTAATAATTAAATTATAACCATTTAAAAAAAAACACTTAGTGTTTGATGATGGCAGTGTAATCGAAATACAAAACTAAATGACCAATGGTAGCTGATATTAATACATAAAAAAAAGACTATCACTTCTAAAATGTATAATTATATTCAACAAGGGTTGGGTGTACTGACACATTACAAAATAGTATGACATCAGTTGAAAACATGGCACAGTTTGATAAGGTTGGATGTTTCTTTTCAGCCTTTATCTAAAACATTTTCATCTTATCGGCTTATATGGTTTATTTGACTTTCTTGATCTAAATCAGTCTCCAGACTTATACAAAGCAAACAATAGTTTCAAACTGGCGACAGAATACGGATGCAAACATTCAGATGGAAAGAATATCTCTGCTTATGAGTAAACAGTAAGACATTATGTGCAGACAATGTAAACCTGCCTATCTAACTGCAATATCGGGAGTCTTACTGAGGGGATATAGTGTGCTGTTCCAGTGTTTAGAAATCAGCTTTAGGCTAACATTCAGCTCTTTGTAAACCACTGACATGGTATGATCATAGATTCAAGTGGGTTATAATCAGGCAATTTGAAACTTAGAGACTTATTCGTACGCTTTAACTGCTCGTTTTCATATTAAGTAACAGCTGAGCTGAAATCAGGCAGATAAAATCAAATGTGGAGTGGATTATGTAATTAGTCCTTCATTTTGCAGTAACAAACAGCATCCAGCTGCAGGGTTGGGCTGTCTTGGGCATGTGCGCAAATGTCTATTAGGATATATTTTGAAAATTTAGAACATCAGAGTTTTTAGCATGTCATTATGAATCAAGGCTTTCCATGTCATGTCAGTTGAACAATCAGTAAGTTGTTAAACAACATAATCCACTGAACACACTGTACTTATATTTCTAACAGCCTCATTTTCATTACGGTCAAAATTTGAATATAGCCCTACCGTGACTAAGGTCTATGTTCTGTGTCCAATAACCAGCAGATTTTGTTAGCTTTAATCAATGCATAATTCTTCCATTTAAAGTGCAGGATAATTAAGAGAAATAACCCTTTTACAACATATCCCACTTAAACCTTGCAAAACGCTTCTTTTGACACCAAAATTAGCATAGATATCAAAAGCCAACAGATATTACGTATTACTCTGCTGATCCTACATTAACAATTAATGTGCTGTAGTAGCAAAAACTAAAAAGTTAAGGTGAAAACCCCTCATCACGGTCGAGAAGAATCCACAAGTAGCCTGAAGAGCTCCTTCCCACAAACATCATAACTTAAAGTCACCAACATGGAACACTTGCTGTGCCTTAAAAGACATTGTGGTACATCACATCGTAAATCTGTAATACTACACAATCATTAAGAAGAAAAGCAATCGCCAATAAACTAAAGAAAGATATGAAAACACTTGAAAATAACCAAGATATTTAAAAATTGCTCATGTCTTTTCTCTGATCGTTTTATGTTTCAACTCTAGCGTTGAAATGAAGTATTCTCACATAAAGCTTGGCCAGCCCATATAACACTTAAAATCACTATAAAGTCTTTAAGCTTCTTTAGGGTTCATCTTCATGACAGTAAAACCTAACAGTCTGCCTGCACCTAGACTGCCTTTCTAGGCATCAAAGGCATGTGCACCATTCTAATTCACAGCCTACTATTTTTAGAAACATTCAATGTGACAAAAATGTATTATGCAAAATGAAATGTTTTAAATCACAACTTTTCACATATGCAAAATCTGAGTGGGAAAATCTTCCGGCCTCATATGAAATTCCTGGATTCCTATAGTAAATTGAAAAGTTGTTATAGTAAATGTAACCGCAGCTTTATATTGTACTGTAAATACATTCTTGGCCATTCTATTGTACATCCGTCAGGTCAGCATGACCCTATTATTCCTTTGATGTATTAACAACAACTGCAAAACTGAATTAACCAAAAAACAACTTTAGAGCATTTACAGTGTGGTGTGGTTACATTAGCATTGTTTGGCTATTATTCCCTGGTGATATCCAGTCATTTGAATGAGAATGCATGCAACTATGATTGCAAACTGTGTGCAAATTTGCCATAATGACCAACTGAAGCTTCTTGGTTTGAAAGTGACTTCTAGTATATTAGATACTAGTTTGTAATGCATATAAATAGTATGAGTAGTATACTATTCTGAACTGTCTAGATAGGCAGCTCGCTAAATTTTGAGACACAGCCCACGACTGCCAACAGTTTTACGACTCCATATTTAATCTGGAACCCATGACACTCGATAAAGTCGGATCACATGGTAGAGCACTTTCCTTTAGCATGCACGAGAACAGCAGAATGCTATCCATTTGAACAAATAATCAAGTTTGTCTTCATACTGACATACGCTTGTTTCTTATATACTGGTTTTAGTGTAATGAGGCCTTAGCCTAATAGTAGCTGGTTCTTTATTTAAAATGGCTAATTTCGCAATACTCAACAGCTGTTTCAGTGTGTGGTAAAGATAAGCAGAAAGTGAATGTATTTGATGCTTTTGCTGGTTGTGCAATCACCTGATTTCATATAAAAGCAAGACAGCGCTGTAAAGTCCACATCTGATCGATTGTTATTATGTTAGTGACACTGAATAAAATGTCTCCTTATGTATATTAGCTAAAGACAACGATCTGAGAAGAAGTGAGGTGTTTTAAATGAACTGTAAATGTAAAAGGACACAATCCAGAGCGACTGTCAGGGTAACTGGAAACAGCTGATTATTTAGGGCCTGAAAACCGACAGATCAACATCACAGCGTGTGAAAATGACTGATTTTAACCAGAAAGAAAGCTCATACACAGAGAGAAATCATGACTGAATCACCTCCGTGTCCTATAACTGCATATAAAATGTGCTCGTTTGCTAACGTCAGTTAGCTTACATGTCAATCACACCATCTTTTTATAACGAATCCACGAGCAGTCTCTGAATAGAACATGTGCAAGCATACATATTGATTTTTATAACTCACCTGGTTTATAAAACAGGAGATCTAGCGAGTATCAGTCTGTATTAGTGCTGTGGTGTAGCCTTTGAGCTAAACTGCTACCGTGCCCTTACACACAAGCCTGATGTTTATGAAGAAAACAAACAATAACTTCAGCTCCTGTCACTGGCGGAGCACTGGATCGTTTAGGCTAGTGTATGAGTGAACTAATCCGGAATAGGAGATACCGATACGGGTGCTGTAGCCGTTATTGCCCCCCTGTTTAATGACGGGTCTTTTTTTCTTATTCTGTTTCGGGATCTGCTTTAACTTCCTCCAAAACAACCCTGTGATAGCAAGGATGTCATCACGCAGGTGACGTCATCGCGCAGAAGACGCCCCAAAAGCAGTTTCATTTATTTATTTCATTTGTTTCTCAGTCTGTTTTATTTATTTATTTATTTATTTATTTATGTATTTATTTATTTATTTATTTATTTACAGTCTATGGTCTAGACACATACTTTTTCAATGACCTTAAAATATTGACTACAAAAATATGGAAGCCAATTTCCACCACATAATAATAATAATAATAATAATAATAATAATAATAATAATAATAATAATAATAATGATAATAATAATAATAATAATAATAATAAAATAAAATAAAATAAAATAAAATAAAATAAAATAAAATAAAATAAAATAAAATAAAATAAAAGTATGCTTTGGTAAATAACAAATATGACGTAAAAACATAATTATTACATACAATTTTTTTTTCAGTCACAACTGCTTTTTATGTCATACTTATAACTTATGCCATTTGTTGCTGAAATGGGCTTCTCTAATAATATTAAATTATTTTTAAATTAACAAATCACTGTTTGGCCCCCCAAAAATAATAATAATAATACATTTTTATTGAATTTAAATTTATAACATTTGAAGTAGGCAACATGCAAAATGTGAACATTTGCCCTACCAGATATTATGTAGATATAATGTTAATATGTGAATTTATTTATTTCATAATTAGTTTATGTATAGCGCCACCCCCATTCATTGTACACAAATAAGCTAAAATATTTTGAACATTTTAGTTTATTTAATAAACATTAAATTTAATATAAATATTACTTATTTAATAATTATGTAATATTACTTATTTAATAAAATATTTAAAATATTTTACATTTTAAAAGTAATTTTAATTTAATAAAATTTTTTGGTAAAATGTTTTTGTTTAGTGTAAAAATATATACTATGAACTGAATACTACTACTACTACTACTACTACTAGTACTACTACTTCTACTAATAATAATAATAACGAATTGAAACGGCACTATTGGACCTGAACACAAAATGCAAATGTTATTTCACTTCATCACAGTTAAAACCTATTGTACTGTATAAAACATTTGATTGTTTAATGTTATATATTTTCTTCCCCCTGCTGGACCTATTATGACGCCATACTGGATTTTATTTTGAGCATGTAATGCTAAATCCAATCAAATCATTATAAATACAACATAATCCAATTCCTAGAACAGTGAGATTAAATTTTCTAAAAGCAACCAAAATTAGCCTTTAAATGAATAAATTATGCAAGTTAAGAAAATGTTTCATCTAGAAAATAGTTTAAAAACAAAATCAAACACCTACCTAACGTTCCTCTGCTGCTGATGTCATCACGTGACGTCAGCGGGAGCACACGCCTCAAACATGGCGGCGCCCGTGATGAGCGTGCGATAGTTGTTGCATAGAGTGTCAAAGATCAGTCACCTGCTTAATGCTGCAGTCCTCACGTACAGTATGGACAGACGAGACTTCACAGCCTCCCTTGTGGTAATACGCATTTTATGTCTTTTGCACGTGCTAAAAACAGAAGTGTAGGCATCTTTCCTCATGACATTACTCTGCTCTTGAAATAAATATAGTGTAATGTAATAGAGTAACAATGCCTTCATGCTTATGTGTTTATTAATGTTCACTTTATCTGAAGGCTTTCTTGTTTCACTCATCTCAGACTGGTCCCAGAGTGATTCTGATAATGAAAGTAATAAAGAAACTAAACGTCATTATAAAATTAATAAAAACGGTCTGCTTTAATCAGTAAACAAACCACACACACATCTAGTTTATTAATATTGTTATTATTATTTAATTACATTTACATTTGTTTACTTTGTTTGTTTTAGTTTATTTTTAACCTTTAGTTCAGGGGTCACCAAACCTGCTTTAGTTGCTCTTCGTCATTTGTGTTAATTGTGGAATTATGTACTAAAAATGATATATGATATATAGTGCAGTGTCAGTGATTAATTGCATTGGACCAGAATTTTTAAAGGACCTTATTATACTGTAACGATATATATATATGATGTATTAAAACAGTATCATTGCTCTTTGTCCCTAAGGCAGGCGGCTGTGCGGGAATGTGTGTAGATCTCACTCTCTTCCCTCTGGACACCATAAAGACTAGGTTACAGAGCCAGCAGGGCTTTTACAAGGCAGGAGGGTTCCGAGGGATCTATGCAGGGGTCCCGTCAGCAGCTATAGGCTCCTTTCCCAATGGTAAGTTTAGATACCTTATTAAAAAACATGAATAATGGCTGTATGTTTTAAAGTTTACTTTAAAGTCTTTAGAAGATTAATATAACTGCATGCTGCAAAGATTTCTTATTATGATAAATAGCATATTTAAACCAGAAATGCTGGAATCACTAGCTTTTAGAATACACCCACAAATTAAATACTTTACACATTTATTAGAAAATGGATGCAGTTTAAGTAGTTTGCCTCCAAAACCAAGTGTTTCTTCTTGATTCCAGCTGCAGTGTTTTTCGTCACCTATGAAAGCACAAAGTCGTTCTTTACCGGCTACAGTGCTACAAACTTGGCCCCCGTCACTCACATGCTGGCCGCTTCACTTGGAGAAATCGTAGGTTTCCTGTTATTCTTCTACTTCTGTGTTGTTCTTGTATTTATCATAATTTATTTACCAAATGATAAGTATGTCTGTTTCAGAGACAAATATGCAGAAAGCGTAGAATAGTGTTTTAGTTGGGTATTTTTTGTTCTGGGTTAGGAGACGGGTCACAGACGACCCTGTATGCTCCCTCCAGCTGGCCAAACAGGAACTGTTTGTTGTCTGTTGACAGCTGATTTTATAGAGAGGAGTCTTGCATTTTTTTCAAGGGAGATTTAGGTTTTGGAGCTGTAAGAAGCACCTTCATTTCCTCTGTTAGTGAAACTATATGCACAGAGCAGCGCAGTCCAGCTCACATCATAAAAACAATCCAACACAGTAGCAAAAAGTTTGCAGTTTAATTTTTCCTTAGTGGATACTCCACCTTAAAAATGTAGTGCAATTTAATACAAGTTTGAAACCATTTATGTTTTTGAATGCAATTAATACTTGTATTGCTCAAGGATGGATTTAATTGATTAAAAATTGATGTAAAGACATTTATTTGTTGTGTCTCATGGCAGCCCACTTCTCTCCCTCTATTTTTTAGATCCATTTTGCTTTATTCTTTCAAGTCAGTAGTGTTTGGAACTGATCTCATTGCTCAAAAAAACATGAGACTAACATACAGGTGCATCTCAGTAAATAAGAATGTTGTGGAAAAGTTCATTTATTCAACTCGAATTGTGAATCTTGTGTATTAAATCAATTCAGTGCACACAGAATGAAGAAGTTTAAGTCTTTGGTTCTTTTAAATGTGATGATTTTGGCTCACATCTCAACAAATTAGAATATGGTGACATGACATCAGCTAATCAACACAAAACACCTGCAAAGGTTTCCTGAGCCTTCAAAATGGTCTCTCAGTTTTCGTTCACTAGGCTACACAATCATGGGGAAGACTGTTGATCTGACAGTTGTCCACAAGACAATCATTGACACCCTTCACAAGGAGGGTAAGCTACAAACATTCATTGCCAAAGAAGCTGGCTGTTCACAGATTGGTGTATCCAAGCATGCTAACAGAAAGTTGAGTGGAAGGAAAAAGTGTGGAAGAAAAAGATGCACAACCAACCGAGAGAACCGCAGCCTTATGAGGATTGTCAAGCAAAATCTAATCAAGAATTTGAGTGAACTTCAAAAGGAATGGACTGAGGCTGGGGTCAATGCATACAGACAAGTCAAGGAATTTGGCTACAGTTGTCATATTCCTCTTTTTTAGTCAATCCTGAACCACAGACAACGTCAGAGGCATCTTACCTGGGCTAAGGAAAAGAAGAACTGGACTGTTGCCCAGTGGTCCACCGTCCAAAGTCCTCTTTTCAGATGAGAGCAAGTTTTGTGTTTCATTTGGAAACCAAGGTCCTAGAGTCTGGAGGAAGGGTGGAGAAGCTCATAGCCCAAGGTGTTAAGTTTCCACAGTCTGTGATGATTTGGGGTGCAATGTCATCTGCTGGTGTTGTTCCATTGTGTTTTTTGAAAACCAAAGTCACTGCACCCATTTACCAAGAAATTTTGGAGCACTTCATGCTTCCTTCTGCTGACCAGCTTCTTGAAGATGCTGATTTCATTTTCCAGCAGGATTTGGCACCTAGCCACACTGCCAAAAGCAACAAAAGTTGGTTAAATGACCGTGATGTTGATGTGCTTGACTGGCCAGCAAACTCACCAGACCTGAAACCCATGGAGAATCTATGGGGTAATGTCAAGAGGAAAATGAGAAACAAGAGACCAAAAAATGCAGATGAGCTGAAGGCCACTGCCAAAGAAACCTGGGCTTCCATACCACCTCAGCAGTGCCACAAACTGATCACCTCCATGCCACACTGAATTGAGGCAGTAATTAAAGCGAAAGGACCCCCTACCAAGTATTGAGTACATGTACAGTAAATTAACATGCTTACCAGAAGGCCAATAATTCACAAAAAATAATTTTTTATTGGTGTTATAAAGTGTGTGCCAAAATCCTCACAATTAAAAGAACCAAAGACTTAAACTACTTCAGTCTGCGTGCATTGAATTTAATTAATACACGAGTTTCACAATTTAAGTTGATTTACTGAAATAAATGAACTTTTCCACAACATTCTAATTGATTGAGATGCACTTGTAAGAGGGTTATTTATTTATTTAAAACGAGTGAGAGTGTACAACGACTGGCATGAAATCTAAGTGTGCACTACCATTGGTATGTCTTTTTTTTCATTTCTAAAAGATCGTGTGACACTAATAACAAAATTCAGCTATGCCAATTTTGTTTTTGATCAATAAATAAATAAATAAAAACCTTACCAGCCCTCAACATATGAATGTTGGTGTACATACTTCTGATCAGTTAAAAGATATCAAATAAAAGATAAAATTTGTGAGCAAAAAATTGTTTTTTTTGTCAAGCACCTGTGTGGAGCTTTTTTTTTTCCAGAGAACTAAAAATGTATTTTGGAATCATGCAATGTGCACTCATTAGATTTTAGTCCTCTCAGCTCTGTTTAACATTTTTGCAAGTTTAAATCTATTCAGCAGAATTCAGCACTACCAGCAGATGTTCCTCAACCTTGTAGAAATACCACATGGACCTACTAATACATCTCCGTCCCATTTATCTCATTACGCAATAGAAGTTTCCGATTTCAGGAGACAGAATATACTATACATGTTTTAACTGGGTTGATCATTTCAGTTTGTTACCAATTAAATTAACTGGTTGTTATTCCATCTACTTTTTTATAGTGAAGAAGACTCTCTGGGTACTTAGGTAACTCCTGACACTATACAAATTCTCGCTAATAGGTTTCTCAACTGGAGATGATTAATGACTCATTAGTTTATAATTTGTTAGATTTTGATTTTTCTGGCCCAATTGTGCATCAGTCCATTTTGGTTCTTGTTTATGCCATAATCTCTTTCAGCATTTCCTATTATATTGTTCATTTCCCCATCACTTTTCCATTATATTTGCAATTGCTATACTATCATAGTTATCTGGTTGACCCTGTAAGGTTAGCACTAGCACACTAATAAAACATAATTTGGATCCAGGACTTTATGCTCAGGGATTCAGGCAATGGCTCTGTAGCATTGGATATGTCACGTAACAACCTCTCATCTGCAACCAGCAAGATTTAAATTGTCTGGAAAGTTTATTCTCCTTAACTGTAAGTCCAGCATGTCTCTACACACAACTATTTAAAAGGTTGCTTTAAGGATTGATTACAGCTAATTAATTATTGAAAGTATTCGGCAGCAGGGCTTTACAAATAGCAAGACTGTAAATTTAACGGCTTCAAAAACAGCATAATGAAAACATATCATGTAGCTTTTCAGTTGTGAGCTATTTTATCAAAAAAGTCAATTGTCAGGCAGTGCTGACAAGAAGTGTCTGTGCAGGTGTGTTTTCGTCTGTGGGAAAAACATGGATACTGTAATTCTTATCCTCTAGTTTGTGGTATTTGTTGGCTTGGTCAGTGTCTTTGTGGGTTTTGGTTTATTTTATGTTGTAGACTATAAGGACTTTTGATATAATTGAAATAATTAGTTTGAAGTGTTATGGTAATGTAATTTGGTCGACAGACCTGGAAGTACTTTATAGTGCGTTTTTATATGTGCGTTTACTGGAAAATAATTTCACACTTTAGAATCTTCATCAACCAATCAGAATGCATTAAACAGTCTTGTGGTATAATATTGTGTAATAACAGCAATGGTGATTTCTGTCTTTCTCAGTATCATTGTATATGTCTGTGTGCTATAAAGAGTGCACTGGATGATGGTGTCTATCAGAGCCAGAGTAGGCTGTTATCTAGCCATTATATCAGATTTATCTTCATTCCCATTTGCTCAACACACTCTCCGAACGCTCATTTGTCAAGCTGAAGGAGCACTTATCCTACATTTATAAACCTTGTCTCTCCTAATGGCTGTGGGGTGAAAACAGCTTGTAGCATGACTAGAAGACGCGACTTGCACCCTGCTAAGTTTGGCACAGCAAAAAATTGCATTGTAAGTCCTATGATTTATTGCACAAATCAAGCCTGAGTGTTGTACTGTGGGATAACCTTTTCCCACCCCCTCTTCTTGTTCTCACTTGGCAGGTCTCGGAAATATGTATGGAAAAAAAATAGGCAATTGAAGTGTTGGGTTAAAAATGTTACCTCTGCACATGAATTGGTATTATTAAAGGACGAGATGGGGACGTGTCATGCAGATATTGGTCAGTGCAGATTTTGGCAAGCATCTGTTGGATGATCTGTGGAAGATGTCCCAGATGTCTGTTGTAATTCCGAGTTCACGGACCGTTCGGAATGTTCCAGCTTTGTCTATTGATGTCTGGACTGGAGTCACAGCTGTGAGAGTGACCTTACCATATACAAGTTTATTTTAAGGTTTAATTTAATTTATTTAAAGGTTTATTTTATGCTTATAGAAATGTGTTTTGTTGGGATTTTGTTGGGAAGCAGCTTCAGGTTTGTGGGTAAAAAGGCAAAAATGTTATGT
Organism: Carassius carassius; assembly: GCF_963082965.1. Classification (NCBI taxonomy): domain Eukaryota; kingdom Metazoa; phylum Chordata; class Actinopteri; order Cypriniformes; family Cyprinidae; genus Carassius; species Carassius carassius. The sequence continues at coordinate 14,751,996 of NC_081792.1, forward strand.
TATAAATATATATTTTTGAACTTTTAAACTCAAAGTAGCATTCAACAATTTTTTTTTCTTGTAAAACATTAAGAGCTCACCAAAGCTACATTTATTTGATCAAACATACAGCAAATCAGTAATACTGTGAAATAGTACTTATATTTAAATATCTGTATTTCAATATTTAATTTAAATAATTTAATAATAATTTAAATACCTATTTGAATATATTTAAAAATAACATAATATATATAATAGTTAGTTACTGTCATGGCAGAGCTAAATTTTCAGAAGCAATCGGTCCAGGCTTCAGTCACATGATCCTTCAGAAATAATTCTGATGTGCAGATTTGGTGCTCAAAAAACATTTGTTTCTTCACTTTCAATATTGAAAAAAGTTTCAGATAGCTTAATATTTTGTGTGTATATATATATATATATAATTTTTTTTTCAGATTACAAAGTTCAAAAGAACAGCATAAAACATAAAATATTTTGCAATTGTGAATAAATAAATAATCTTGAGTTAAACTTTTGATTCATAGCATAACACTTATTTAAATACTAAATTTAAAATGTATATAATTTAAATCATTATAAAAGTATTCAAATTAATAATTAATGTTTTACAGTATACATTCTAAAGTGCATTTATTTTCTTTTTGACCACATTTATAATAAATGTACATCTACTCTTAGTTATACTTTTGAAACATATAAGATATGATATAACATAACCAGCATGGCTATAAGTAGCATGTAGATCTTGTGTTTTCATTCAGCAGCATTTCATGGTATAATCATGAATAGATAAGTAATGTACCTATTATCTATTATAATGTCATATATATTTTACTAAAATATATGACTTTACAATGCATAATATTATAGCACAATTGCTTTACATTCACGTACAGAAATAATTGATTATATGGTGTAATGTATTATGAATTCATTATGGATATTTATAGTGATTTTTATTCAACTTCGAATAATATGGGATGAAATTAGACTCAAAATGATTAATAGATGCACGCAAAAATATCAATGCACTACATCTATTTTATACATGTATCTTACAATATACAATTCATAATTTAAAACAAACTATAACATTTGTTTATGTGTTTATTTGAACAAAATGCTGCACATTAATGTAATTCTTAACTCTGCAGACACCGGTTGAAAAGCATTTGTTTCTGTGTAGTGACGCACATTCGCAAATTTTTGTAATCATGTACACGTTCACGAATCGCACTGGGCTTTGTTCGTTAGTATAGTTGTGTGACTCGAACTAGACATCAATTAATGCACGCCTGTCACCCGATCCACATATGCATGGGTTCCTTTTTGCATGAGCAATTTATGATATATTAATGCAGAACAGAACATTTTTATTTGCAGACATGTCTGCATTTGTACAAATCGCTGCACACTCATTTAATCCCGAATCAAATTAAAAGGCATTTGTTTGTGGATCATAAGATACATGTATAAAATTGATGTAGTACATTGATATTTTTGCCTGCATCTATTAATCATTTTGAGTCTAATTTCATCCCATTGAATAACTGTTAGTAAATAATAGTAAGGAAACTAAATAGGTTTCATTCTGTTGAGGCAAATCTAAACAACTGAATTTACTTTATCAGTGTGCATCGTTCATTCGTCCCTCATCAGGTGTGTAGAGTAGAGAACAGAACGGGGAAAGACAAGCAGCTCTTAACAGATTCACCTACAGTAGAGCTAAAATAAGCAGCTTTAATTGCCTGTGTCTTCACCGACCTTCCTGTCGTGGTTAGTGCTCGCCTCCAAATGACTAGAAAGTAAAGAGAAATGTTTCTCACAATAAACAGTATAGCCATTACTCCATAGGTAGTAAACTAATTAGTAAAACTGCCTTTAAGTCATTGCCTTGATAATTGCGTGATACAGGTACATCCTTAAACACAGCGGAACTCTGTCAAGGCTCTGACTTCCTTTTTTTTTTTTTTAATGTCCTCAGCCTAGTTTTCCTCCTCACTGCTCTCTGCAAATTACCCAGAAATACACATAGTGCCGGTAATTGATCTGATATCATCTCTCGCCAGTCCTCCATCAACTCCCCTGTGAAGTGAGACAAAATTGCTGCGGCGCGCGCTCACGCACACCAATTTAATTACTGCAAGAATTACTTGTCATATCCACTTCCCTCTCTATTTAGTGCCGTAAATTTGATCCTTTTGAGAATTACACGAGGAGACGTGATGTTTAGTGTTTCATAAATGTTAACCAAGCTAAAGAGAATGTAATGAGTTTAGTAAAATGGGCCCTCTCAGTTTTGTAACACACCGATGGTCGGTAGTTCCCGCGTTTCACCACTGGTTGGCAGTCTTGCTACATGGTTTTGGCTTAAAAATAAAAACTTTTCTCAGTGGAAATAACAATTACAGATTCCCTCAGCTGGATCTTCCACATTTGTGTCACGCTGTTCTGCAAAATCTTGCTTGCTTTTTTGTAAGCCAAGTGGCCATTTTTTCAGCAACAGTAGTGTGCAAGAAGATGCCCTGCCACCTGCCAGAGTCACACAGAGGGCAAACTAGTGTAGCTTGTTCACACACACACTGCCTGTAGGCTGTCAGCTGGGCTCACATCAGACCCGACCTCTCTCTCTCCCTCTCTGTCATTCAGAAGAGATTACTTCTAGCATCACAGATCCAGTGTGAGCCTGGGGGTCTGGTGGGGGGACGGTAAACTCCCTGTGGTTGCGGAGATTGCTTTCCATCCTCGGTTCACCCCGGTATTTCCGACCCCAGCGTGGAGTCAGAAGTAATGCATCACAAGTGTAGTTTTAGAAAGGGATGTGGCTGTGGAGAATGAGCTTGAACAACGCCACACTTTAGCTATCGACAAAACATGAGACTGCGTCTGTATATCAGCTGTTGTTCGTGTGTGTGTGTGTGTTTGCGTGTGAGAATGAGTGTTACTGTGACTTATTGTACAATGGGGTTTTATTAATTACGTTTACATGAACATTAAATAAAGACCACTTGATGTACAATTAAATGATTTTGTGTTGTATAGTAATTCAATAATCTCATCTACCAGAATAAAACATTTTCTTGAGATTTTTTTTTACGAAATTGCTATATTTAATATTTTTGTGTGTATATATATATATATATATATATATATATATATATATATATATATATATATATATATATAATTTTTTTTATTGTTTTTTTTTGCATTTTTTGTTATTGATTTTAAGATTATTGTTATTGATCTATCTATCGATTGATATCTATTTACAATTACTATGTCTATCGATTGATACTAGAAATATCCTAAATACATCGAAACACAATTTAATTATCTTCCACAGTATGTTTGTACGTTTTACCACATGTCAAGCTTTATGAACAATTTTCAAACCGTGGTCACATTTCAAGAAGTACTTAACCTCAGAATGTCTACATGCAAATTCTGCTTTTGGAAATCTTACCAAATGTATTTTGTCTCTATCCACTTTCATTTGATTTTTTTTTTTTTTCAGTATATACATCTGCAAATATAAGCTGTAAATGTGTTACTTTATTTCCTATTTTCAAACAGCCATACTGAGCAGTGTACCTGAGTGTTTGTCTCTGTTTGACAGATTGATGAGTGCTCTCTTCCTCTTACACAGGTGGCCTGTCTGATCCGTGTGCCGACTGAAGTAGTAAAGCAGAGGACACAGGCCAATCCCTCTCTCAGTACCTACCGAGTGCTGCTGAACACACTACAAGAAGAGGTATGCGTATTCAGGATCCGTATCCTTCAGCTTCACTTACACTGTCGTGTCACTGACAAATGCACTGGTGAACTGACTGAGAAATAAGTATTTTTGTAAAGCAACCAGTTATGAAAATGCCACGTCTTTTTGTCTGTGCAGAGATGACCTCTCGTTTTGATTTCTCATTGCAGGGTTTCGGAGGCTTGTACAGAGGTTATGGCAGTACAGTACTTAGGGAGGTAGGCTGGCTTTCCTCTATACACATCAAGTACTGGTCCTCCGTTATTTCATATGCAAATGCTTTGATTTGAGTTCCTCTGACATTCAGGGGTGAGAGCAACATTACACATGAGCAGAATGAATGGAACATGACAGTGAGTAAATGATGACAGAATTGTGGTTTTTGGGTTTCTTTAAGCAATTCTGAATTTCAATTTGCTTAATCAAGCATCCTTTTTTTTTACAATTCATCTAGCTAATTAAACTACTTAGCAGTGGAACAAGCAGCCAGCAGAACAACCACAAGGTGAAACACACCATAGCCATAAAAAGAAGGTGCTTTTTTTTAAATGGATCTCTGATACTCACATGCATCTGCTTCCTCGCACAGCTGCATCGCTTGATAATGCTTATTGAGATATAGGCAAAGCTCATCATTTTTCATTTGTTTTCTGACTGTATTTTCTCCTTCTTCATGTCATGTTCTGACAGAAGATGAAGATAAAGGGAGTGAAATATTCAAAATCAAAGAATTTGTTGTCTGCATGAAGGTGACGCTCATTTTTTGGTGAGCTGCTATCGTCTCTCACTGCGGGGCGATCCTGTGCTTATTTTCCGCCTCACTTAACACACGTTATTCACACAAACTCCATCTAGACATAAAGAAAAAAAGAACAACAAGCCTGATTTCTGATTTCTCCAAGGGCTTCTGAATAAATGAATACATTTTGGATGTGAGCGGGCGGCTCAGGCTGAATACTAAGGGGCAGATAAAATAGAGGTGCCGAGAGGTGCCCCGCTTCTTCCTTGGGATTGGCTTTGACGTCTGTCAGGAAGCTAATTCATTTTCTCGGCCCGCTATCTTATCCAGTACCACAAGCCTGTCAGGGTAAGTTTGTTTACCCTGGATGCCGAGTCCTCCTCATGCAAGGATTTAATTGGGGTCTTCTCCATTAAGCAGATTCATTAAAGAAACCCGGACAAGAGGTTGTGATGAAATACAGCCCACCGATATGCACTAGTTGATCACGAGGAGAGAGATACAATGGCAAGCAGTAAAATGACAAACAAAAAAGCTGGTGTGAAAAGGATGATACATGATGTTAATATAAAAGAATAGTCAAGGGTAAAAAGCATTATTTACCATTAGTGTTTGCTCGTATGCTCACCAGGACTGCATTCATTTAATCAAAAATAGAGTAAAAATAGCAATATTGTGAAATATTATTATTACAAATTTAAACAACCATTTTTTTTTTTTTTTTTTTACATATTTTAAAAAGCATTTTTTTTCTCCTGTGATGGCAAAGCTGAATTTTATTAGCCATTACTCCAGTCTTCAGTGTCACATGATCTTTCAGAAATCATTTTAATATGCTGATTTGGTGCTCAAGAAACGTTTCTTATTTTTATCAATGTTGAAAACGGTTCTGCTGCTTAATATTTTTAGTGAAACAGTGTTAAACAACATTTATATATTTATATTTAACATATAATAATTTTTTTTAACAACGTGAAAGTCTTTACGGTCACATTTGATTAATTTTTTTTGCCATTATGACTTTGTTTTTCTTAAGATTTTCTATTTTCTGTGGACTGTGGGTATTTAAGTAATTTTTCACTTAATATCTGACCTATTGTTGCTCCGTTTTTAAATGTCTTCTGCATTATTTTTTACAAATCAAACCGATTATTGAGTTTTGCCCCAGTGATCCAGATACAACGGTTAACTGGAGGTGATTTTCAGTGGAACATTTCTTCAGTTTGTCTCTATTCCTCATACAAATCTACCAAGGGTTCTGTCTTATAGGGTGTGTCCTGATTTTGGCCACTAGAGGGCATAACAGGATTAGGACAAATCTGATAAGCATCTGCATGGAAGCTGAACAAATCACAGCACTCCGATTACGAGGAACATAACATGACAACTTTAATCAATTTGGAAGGCTGAATTGAAGATAAAACTCTTTCCTCAAGCTTACTCTTTTGTAACCTATCTCTTGACATTTGTGCTGCAGTGAACCCATAGTATTAAAAATGAATAATAACAGATTTTGTAAGAAATGTTTCCGTCATGTTGACCAAGATTTGAGATCATATCACTTTCTAATGACACTCACCCGAGAGAAAGCGTGAGAGACTGGAGAAGAGATTGTTGGAGATACAGCTCACAGTACTGTTGGTTTCCATCTGACAGAGCTGACTGTATATCAGCACGGATGTGAGAGCGGAGGGAAGGGGAGGAGAGGAGACTGGCTGGAAGACCTTGTAGGAATGTAGTTATGAAACACCTACGCCTTGAGCTGCGCTCTTGTCAACTTCTGCATGATACTGATGCGGATAATGCTGATACAGTTAGAAAATTCTGGCATCATTTATTCACTCTTATGTGGCTCCAAACCTTGTTTTTTGGCCATTCTAAAATGTGTGCTCTGTATTGCAAGAAAATTGCAACAGAAACTTGAAGCATCAGTGTATTAAATGAATCACAGTTATTTTTATTCCACTAGTTTTTAACCTTTTCTTCTTTAATAAAGCATTAGTTGTTGAGAATATATAAGATGTAAAAAGGTTTACACTTTTTGATTGATTGTTATTATTATTTATTATTATTATAATTATTAAAAAAATATGAATACTTGCAGATTTAAATAATGTTTAATCATCATGTAGCCGCCTGGTTGAGACGCTGTTTTGAAATGTAGTTAAATGCATTTACTGTTCCTGAATATTGTTATGCAGAAGAGGATTTGTCAGTGTTTTGCTTCATTCTTTATTGGATTGTCTCAGTGTTTGACAGAATCCTAAAATACTTTTTTTATCAAAGTAATTCAGACTCCTCTCTCTTTCTTGCTCCACCCTTCGTCTGATCTCTAGTTGAACCTGAAGTCAAAGAGCCCCAGAGGTCTTGGACCTGAACGAGATCAATTTGTCAGACTTATCCGTGTGTTTATGTTGCTGTTGTCCATTGGTCACAGTGGACTGTGCAGCTAACAGGTGGAAGTGTGTATGTTTGACCTGCAGGGAAGTGTGGATTGCTGCCCTCTTCTTCTAAAACGGGCACGGAGAGGATAAGAGGCAGGGGTGTGAGCTTTTCTTGCTGCCTGTCTGGTGGATTCGTTCTACAGTCAATTTCCTTTCAGATTTCCACAGTCCTTTGTTCCCTCCGTTTAACGTCTTTCAGCTGTCATTTCCAAGCATTTACAGATTGAGAACAAGAATGTTATTTTGACCCTTTCAACAAAGTCCTCTTCAAAAGGGGCTTTAAAATATTCAGCCCTCTGAGATCCAGCATTGATATTAGAGGCTTTTGAGTATTTGGGAAGATTTGTTCCGTTTCAGATTGAAAAACAGAGGGTTAAAAACAAAACAAACAAAAAAAACACTGAAGCAATTTTCTCTTTCCAATTGTTCATTTTTACAACATTTAGGAATATTATATCATATTTATGTTTTATTTCTTCCTTCTATTACTAAACATTGGCCAAATAATAAGTAAGCAATGGTGTCCGCAGACAGTGAGCATGTTCTGTTACTTTGGCATACTGTCAAATTCAAGTTACGAATACCATTCAAGTCTATTGTTTTTGGAAAGAAGTTAATTTTATTCAGCAATGATGCATTCATTTGATTAAAAGTGCCAAAGCCTTCCACTGTTACAAATAAAGTTCTTTTGAACTTCCTGTTCATCAAAGCATTCTGAAAAATCACACTTTGCACAAAAATACTAAGCAGCATAACTGTTTTCAACTTTGATAATAATAAGAAATGTTTCTTGAGCATCAAATCCGTATATTAGAATGATTATGAAGGAGTAAATGAATCTTTGCCTCACAAAATAAATTGCGCATTAAATATATATTAAAGTAGTTATTTCCCATGTTAACAATATTTCACAATATTACTGTTTTTACTGTTCATGATTAAATTTATGATTAAATAAATGCAGCCTGAGCTAAAGACTGTGCATAAGACCCTATGTATTTAAAAAGTAGTATATGTTCTTGTTTATTGCTGCTGTTTAATGTAGTTTTAACCTATATTTGTTGAAAAAATTATATTTAAGTGCTTTAGACACTGCAACACTGCAGTGGGTTTATGAGGTTTGAACTTTATTTGTCAGGGCTGGATTTAATCTAACTTTAATCAGATATTTTCAGAGCTCAGCCTTCCAGTTCTTCAGCCCTGCCTCATTACTCTGTGATCTTTTTTTTTTTAATCTTTATTTTTATCTGATTAGACGACATTAAATCTGCTTGCCATGCACATTTCACAATAATATGTGATGAATGTGTGAGAATATTATCTATATATGTGTATAGCATTGATCCATACCAGTTTGTATTTATTGTCTCTTAGCTAGTTGGCTGGCTGGCAGTGTTTCAGTTTAATTGAACTGTGGCGTATATGAGTGAACGATATACAGCACACGTGTGGAGGCACAGACTTCATTTCTATCCTCCACCTGAATACATCCTGCCTCCAGCTGAAATGTGAGAGTTTTGAAGAATGTGGTGTGGTGTCAGGATAAAGGTGCTCTTCTCATACTGGCTGTGTGTTAAAGAGGGCTGGTGCTGGCATGGAGGCATGCATGTCAACTGTGACGTGGCAGAACAACTGTTGCCGAGGCTGTTGGTGAGAAAAAAAAGATTCAGCTCTCTCCAAACCTCAAACTAAACTGCTAATCCGGCTCCCACTGGGACAATGATCTACACCACTCACACTGCTCGCCGGGTTCTGTACCATTTCAGAACTGAAGAGAGAGTGTCTTTTAGAATTCAGTTCTGAAATGAAAGAAAAACAATGAGAAAAACAAAACAAACCTTTTTTACCCTTTTTTAACTTCATCCAGAAAAAAGTACTTTTTTGAAACATTCGGTGATTTATTAATATTAATACACTCTTTGAAATGACACTATTAAATGTACCATTTATCATTAAATTAGTTTTACTGTATTTAAATAATTTTCATTAATTTTAATGAAATAACACACTGTTTCTCAAAATGCTCTAATTTAGCAAAAATCCATCACAATGGAGCCAATCCATATGTAATGAGAACAATTATTTAAAAGATGTCAATATCCATTTTTTCTTCACTGAAAACAGTTGTGGACATGTAGTGCTGTTTGGCATACTTAAAATGTCTTTAATTACTATATTCATAGTTTTGAAATGACTGAACTTATAATATATTGATATAAATATAAAATATTGAAATTTATAAAACCTAAATAATAAATTGACAAAATTCGTAAAAAGAAATAACGATGTTATGTATTGTTTTCTTTGGTAAAGGGTAAATACAATAGTTAATGATATTTAATGCATTAACTTCAACATTAAGCATGAACAATACATTTATTGCAGTATTTATTAATCATTGTTAATGTTAGTTATTAATGTAAACGTTCATGTTGGCACAGGTGCATTGACTAATATAAACAGATGCAGATTTTAATTTTTATAATGTTGAAATTAACACTAAGAATAAAAAATGCTTTGCATGTTTTTTTTTTTTTTGATCATTGATAGGTTATGTTAACAAATGTTTGCTAATGAAAGCTTTTGTAAAGTAATAATGGTAAATGTTTGGGATGGTGCTCTGTATGTTTGCTATGTTTGTTTTCTTTCAGTTGCACTTCAGAAAAGTACTCTTCCTGTTATTCCAGTTTTAACTGCAATTCAGCATCTGCTGGGACAAGATCCAAAATGGGAAGCTCCAATCTGATTGGCTGGCTTTATGCAAGTTAACATAAACAGGTTTTCTCATAAGAGCTTTTTTATTTTTTTATTTTTGTTTGGTATACTTAGTAGCAAGTAAATTCGATATTTTTGAGCACACCATTATATTTAGTATATACACATTTGTTCTGCCTTGAGTTAAATTGTCCAGTTTTTGTTGTCAATTTATTCATGCCCTTAAGCATCATTTTGCAGAAATTTCATGTGTAAGTATGCAGCTCTTGATCAGGATACGTTGCGTAGTGGACCAGACTTCATGTCGACAGTCAGAAATCTGGCTACGTGAGACGGCTTAAACAAAATGACCCGAGGAGAATTGTGTCTGATGTAGTGTGATGTTTGGGCCAAGGTGTAGAGAGGTTTAGCTGTGTGTGCGATGTGTAGACTCTGTGCACCTCGTTCACTCTCTCCACTCTCCGAGGGACTGCTTTTGGCGGGTTTTCTCATAAGGCTGTTGATCAGCATTAGAGGAATCCTCTTATGTGATAGCGTTGAATAAGACACTTCATTTGTCTGAGTTTTCCTGAGGAGTCGAATTGGATGCAGACGTCTATATGTGCAAAAAAGAGATGGCTCACATACACACACTCACATATGAACACTTGAGGTAGCAGCATTATATACAGAGATTGATTTATAGTTCATGTTGTTGGTGTGAACTTCAGACGCCCATTCCCAGTCCCTTTTTCGACTCCAATCTGTCATCCTTTAGATTCATTCCTCTTCCTGGGACTCCTGTCTAGCTCTGCTGTTAAATGATCACTTTACCCACAATCCACATGTTAGTTTCTGATGTCGTAACAATCACAACACTAGCTCCTCTCGCCAAGCTTATTGGAATGGGACCATCAGAACGGCTTGAAATGTTGATATTTCTGTCCAGCGTCATAACGATCAACTAAATCACCTCAAAAAAATAATGGTTTTGTCGATAGATATTTAGTATACTTTAGACAGATGACATTTCAGCTGATCCTAAACAAAATCTCCACATATGCAGCATTTCACAATGTATGGACACCTGTGATGCATCAATCATGATACAATGAGTATGTGATTGGATTGCATTTGAAACAGCGGCAAATGCATGAGTGAATCATAGAAATGTGTTTTGAAAGCTACATATGTAGTAAAGAAACATTTAAATTTAAACAGACAACAGATGGAGAATGGCAAAACTAATTAAACATATTATGTGGCAAATATTCATTACTATATATATATATACACTCACACACACACGAACACATACATAATAGTAAAGAAATTAATAAATTTGTTTAGCAAGGATATTAAATTGATCAGAAGTAACAGTAAAGACATGGATGTTGTTACAAGAGATTTCAAGTAAATGCTATTCTTATGAACTTTGTTTGAACTTTATCAAAGAATCCTGCTATAATCTTTCACGGTTTCTAATATTTTAACCAGCACAATGGTTTTCAAAATTTGCAATAAGAAGAAATGTTCATTAAAGGGATAGTTCACTCAAAAATGAAAATTATGTCATTAATAACTCACCCTTAGTCGTTCCAAACCAGTAAGACCTCCGTTTATCTTTGGAACACAGTTTAAGATATTTTAGATTTAGTCCGAGAGCTCTCAGTCCCTCCATTGAAGCTGACAGTACGGTCTACTGTCCATGTCCAGAAAGGTAAGAAAAACATCATCAAAGTAGTCTATGTGACATCAGAGGGTCAGTTACAATTTTTTGAAGCATCGAAAATACATTTTGGTCCAAAAATAGCAAAAACGACAACTTTCACTGAACTCGGTGTTCATCTTCAGTTCTCTCTTCACAGGAGTTCAGTCAGTGTACTGTTTGAGTGCATGAATTACTCCAGGATATTGGTTTGTTTTAACTTAGAGGGACTGTCAGACACATTAAACAAGTTAACAGCTTAAGTCATTTGTGGATTAATGCGTATTGGAGATGCGAACCATTTCAAACGATTCAGTTCGATTTGGTGAACTGTTTCAAAAAGATCCGGTTACATCGAATGATTCGTTCGTGAACCGGATATCACAAACTGCTTTGTTTTGAACTCTCTCAAAACAGACACGGAAGAGAAGACAATGCTGAATTAAAGTTGTTGTTTTTGCTATTTTTGGACCAAAATGTATTTTCGATGCTTCAAAAAATTGTAACTGACCCTCTGATGTCACATAGACTACTGATGATGTTTTTATTATCTTTCTGGACATGGACAATAGACCATTCACACAGTTTCAATGGAGGGACTGAGAGCTCTCGGACTAAATCTAAAATATCTTAAACTGTGTTCCAAAAATAAACGGAGGTCTCACGGGTTTGGAACAACATGAGGGTGAGTTATTAATGACATAATTTTCAATTTTCAATTTTCAATTTTGGCGAACTAACCCTTTAAGCACTAAATCAGCATTTTAGAATTGTTTCTAAAGGATCACGTGGCACTGAAATATTAAAATAGAAAACAGACACTTAAAATTCAATATTTCAGTACCAAGGTTTTTTTTTTTTCCTTCTCAAATATCTGCTGACTCTCTAGTGTCCCACTATGAATTTGAAATCCCCTGATACACTCTTAATGATTGTATCTGCACTGCTGTAGTTTGATGTAAGTAAAAGAAGATTTAGGGGTACTTAATGTTCAGAGAAGCGAGATGGCAACTTTGCATGCTCTAGTTTTTGTCTTATTTTGTCGTTTTTTTAATTAGCATGTCTCGCTAGGTCCTGGGGTTATGTTTGCTTCCCACAATTTTCTGCGTGTTTGCCTCAATCCAAGCAGAAAACCATCTCAGCCCTTCACATATGGTTTCAATAAGGGCCGCCGGTCTGGCTGGGGACCCTGAGTGAAAGAGTGAAAGAGGGGTAGTGTGTGTGTGTGTGTGTGTGTGTGTGTGTGTGTGTGTGTGTGTTTGTGTGTGTGGGTGTGTCCCTTTGCTGGCCCACAGACCTGTGACCTGAGCTTGAATATGCCTCTGAGCAACAACAAACTAACATGCACACACTCACCCAAATATACATAAAATCAGTGTTCAGATTGTGGCTCTAGGGGCTCCCCACCAACCACCGTGAGGGGAAGCATGTGTAAAATTAAATTTGATACATATATATCAAGTAAAAATCATAACATTAAAACTAAGCAGCAGATCTTGCCTAACATATACTACATGCTTACTAAATTATCTTATTTTCATTCAAATATTTGGCCAGTTGGGCTGGATATATGCATTTCTTGTCTGATACAGAACAACCAATGTTCAGGTCCCATTGCTTTACTTAAATTACAGCTCTGTGCCAATGAATTTGTAATATTATTTCATTTTATTCCATTTTAGTTGATTATTAAATTAAGCATTTTTGTGCCTGCCACACTTGAAGCCTTTATCAAGGAGTAGTATTGTTATTGAAATATAATCATGGTTTAGAACAACTGCAAAGCTTAACTTTACACGTGTCACGTGATCCTTCGGAAATCATTCTAATACGCTGATCTGTTGTTCAAGAAACACTTGTTATTTTCAATTAATTAGAAAGTAGTTGTTTAGCATAATATAATACAAGAGGTGTTTAATTTAATAAAGCACATTTGTTTTTAAAGTTCACAGTTGTTGTTATTTTTATGGAATATTGCATTAAAAATCAGTATGTATTTTAGTTATTATCTTATTTCAATATGATTTTTATATAAATTTTTTTATTATTTAAAACCGCATTAGAAAAACACATATTACTTTGTATTTTAAAATATTTCCAAATAAATCTAATTCTAATCTAATAATGCTTGCATCAGAATTCAGTAAGGGAAGCATCCTCTTTTTCATACCCTTGTAAAACAAGTGTGAGGTTAACCTCTAATTGCAGGGTGAGTTTTGCTGTCTCACACTGTGATTTATTTCCCTCATGCTATCTCTTGCTCCGTCCTTTCCCCAAATCTTTTTCATCTTATTTCACCCCATTATTATTTTCCAAACACTCTCTGTCTTTCATTTTAAAGACATCTTTTTTTCTCAGTAGTTTATCTCCGGGGCAGTGATGCTTATGTGTCATGGAGTTGTGTACTTAACCCCAGTTGTCTCTGGAGAAAAAATGGCGTCTGAGCAGCGATCTGCATGATAATTTGAGGTTGAAGGTGAACTGCTTTACGGGCAGTTAATGTTATTATTACAGCTTGAGCGAGGCTTGGACCGAGAGCTTGTTCCGATCGATAATTATTTCGGATTTGGTTTTAGCATTGCATTTGAGGTTTTAACCAATTATCGTGTCTCAGATGCGGAACAATAAATAGCTTGCTGATTTCTGTCCACATGTTTGACCCAGCTATCAGCACTGACTTCACATTTCAGTATTTCCTGTGTCCAAATGTGTAAGGTCAACAGATGTTGAAGTAACAAATGTTTCATGCCAGATTTTATCTGACCTTTATAATATGAATGAGCTCCCATTGTTTTAGCACATAATATAAATCACAGAACGCACAATGTCATCTATTAGCAAGCAAGTAATCATGGCCAATTCGACCATACTATTGCTCTCCTGAGGGATACTATTGGACTAAATTGAATGTAATCATGGTGATGTAATTTCTAACTGCATGCTGGGTAAGCAATAAATGTGATTAGTTTGCTAGGTAAAATGGTGTTTTTGCTCAGGTAAGGTTAAGCTTCTGTAACCATAAATATTATCAGATAAATTGGTAAAAACTATATATGCGTAGATGATTGGTGAATTGGGAGGACACACCTGCTGAAGCACTGACTGCTTAAAGCTGAAGACTGAATGTTTAGTTTAGCTCACATAACAGTGGCTCACAGCTGGAAACATCTGTAGGGAGCCGTCAGGTTTGGGGGTGAGATGATGTCACTGCTTCATGTCAAATATTGCACTTTATTTAGCCCTCAGAGCGGAGGAAAAGACTTTCCGTCTGCTGCTCCCATTGTTTGCTGTTCACATTTGAATGACATCTAAAATTCTGTTGCATGATTTTAGCTACTTTTCCAAGTGTTTAGACACCCATTATAAGCAAAAAAAAAAAAAAAAAAAACATTGCTAGCTTTTCTTCATTCTCATAAAAACTCATTTTAATTCAATTCTGCATGTACTAAAAAAAGTTCACTTCGGGTGCTTTTGTTTGTTCAGGAGAAAATGTTTGGTTTTGTATAGTTTACCAGTACAAGATGTTGATCTGGTTCTTATCTTGCAGTAATTATTATATGAAATATACTTTAAGTCTTCGCCTGTCTCTTTTCTCCAGATATGAAGAAGACTTTGTAGAACACATGAAGTGTTTCATACATACGTTCTGATCAGTGTCTTCCAGATAAGGCTCCAAACATCTTTATCAGACTGTGCTTAGAGTTTATACACAATATTAATGCTTGTTGGAGAGCTTGATCACATTCCAAATTTTGTTGCCCGAAGATTTTATACAGTATGTGTAACCTTGGGAGTGTTAAATAGGAGTTTTTATGTTATTATAAAAAGTTAGCTTTTATTTTATATTAGTGTATATATACATATATTAATATTGTATACAATTATATACTATTTTAAGTTCCTGTAAAAAAGGGCTGTAAATACAATCAAATAATCACTTATTTAAATAATCAAAAATAATTAATCACTTGATTTTTGATCTGTAAGGCCCTATTTTAATGATCTAAATGCAAAGTGTAAAGCGTACAGCACAGGTGCACCCAGGGCGTTTCCAAATCCGACGGAAAAACGGTTGGCGCGCCCGGGCTTAACGGGTTGTCACTATTCTCTTAATGAGTAATGGGTTTCTTTGGACGTAATGTGGAATAAACCAATCAGAGTCTCATCTTCCATTCCCTTTAAGAGCCAGTTGCGTCTAATTCTGATACATGCGATGACTATCCATTATGACATGTGGGCATTTATATATATATATAAATATATATATATATATATATATATATATATATATATATATATATATATATATATATTGTGTGTATATTTACATTTACGTTACATTTATTCATTAAGCTGGCGCTCAGGGACACATTGGTGTCTCACAGTGGATTTGAATCCGGGTCTCTCACACCAAAGGCATGTGTCTTATCCATATATATATATTTGGCATGTTTGTGTGCTGCTGTGCATCCCTGTGTTTAATAAGCAGCGTGTACGCTCTTTAAATAACAAAGAAAAAGCGTTGCGCCAGACTTTAGACCAGGTTTGAATTGGTCCATGGCAGTCTATTTTCAGCCCCTTAAAATAGCATTGCACTAGCAATGCGCCTGAACACACCTCTTTTTTAGACCAGCACGCCCATGGGCGAAAAAATGAGTGCAAATGCATTTGCTAATTAAACGACGTGGTGCTGGATTGGAAAATTTGAACGGCGCTGACTGAAACTAGCAAACACACTTGCGCTGAGCATTGCGTCGCATTGCACCGGGTGTATTATAGGGCCCATAGACAGCAGAATGAAATTGTAATAATACCAGATTCGGTGAATGTGAAAAATAAAACAATCATGATTATATGAAGTGCCATAAATGTTTTATATATTTTTTACAATTTAAAAAAAAAAAATGCATTGCTTTCAGAACTTCCTTGTGGCCATCAATGGGTCACTAGGACCCAGTTTGAACACTTTTGGTTACCAGTGAGTTTCTCAAACCTTCTGTGTCTTTCTCTCTCTGTGTGTCCCTTCTGGCCCATCTTTTATCTTCTTTCTTAGACTTTCTCTTGTGCCGCCAGCGCTGTCAGCACCTAATTGGACTGGCCAGGGGCATTAGATGTCACATACACACATATTATAAATTGACTCACTGAAAGATCTCCTCTCACATCATGCCCTGTGTGCGAGGCCCCGCTCCACACTTTGTTGCCTCATGTGAAAGGGCCTCCATGCGAGCGGGACGGGTTTCTGTGTTTGTTTGTGTGCAGTCATGCACCTGTGCCTTACACTGGTCACTGCTGGACTTAAATTTCCTGTTTTGTTTTTTGGGGCATTCACCTGTTCGAATGTGAACAAAGGAAACAAGCGGTTCGGCTTTGGACCTGGTAGCTTGTTGATGGAGATGCGGTCTATGTTTTCACTGTTCTTTTGTTAACTTGTTGCATCAGCCTAGCACAATGCAGCCCCAGCCAGAAAATCCCCCCACAATGTAAATATTATGTGATGGTTCTGGGAAGCGTTTTCGCTCATGTCAATGGAATTGCACACTTGAATATTTGCCAGTTCACTGATTCCAAACAGTCCTTAACCACATAACCCCTCCCTTGCTGCTTCATTTCTTCTCTTTCTTTCCCCCTCCAGCCTTGAACAAGTCTTAATTTGTTTAGAATATTATTACACAGAACTTTAACTTGCTTCTCTCAGGCGCTGATGGAAACTAGGGAGTTTCTGAGATCTGATTGGCTGGCTGCATCATTCCGCACCTTCCGATTGGCCGATCGGAGCATTCTAGCACTCCAGGCTTGTCCAAGCAGAGTCAAAGTGTTCATGTGAGGCATTCAGCCTGTCAGAATTCCTCAGCAAGTGGATTCACATATCCAAACACAAAAGAGTATTGAACTCTTTAGTGCTGCTGATTCATGCTTTCTCTTTACATTCTTAAAAATAAAGGGTTTTTGCAGCAGTGCCATAGAAGGACCTTTTGGGGTTACATGTTTGCTGTGGTTTTCAACTGATTAGTACTTTTTCCTGTTATGTAAAGAGAATGTGTGCACATGGTCTCTAGGGTGGGAAGATTAGGTAAACCACTGGGTAGAAAATGTATTGATTTATGAAAGATTTGGGGGATTTAAAATCTTGAAATATGGCAGCCGCAACCATGAAAGCTTGTTTAGGCTTGTTATCAATGTTACCAAGATAATGCAAATGTCAAATTAATTTGAAACATTAAAAGGAAAAATAACCAGTAAGCAGATATCGCAAATGATTATGCTTAGTAAAATCGAGAGACACAGAGATTGATCACGATTAAAGTATACGATTCATCATGCAGCCCTAAATTAAAGAACCTTTTTTCAACTGTAAAGAACCTTTTGTGCAAGAAAAGAAATTTGGTTCTTCATGGAACCATAGTTGCCATCCTTTATTTGTAATAGTGTACCCTATGAGCCAGAATAATAATATTAATACTGTCCCATACAGTTCAGATATACATGTAAAACTTCGAGTCAATCTCTCTCAGCAGATTTGAATGTACGCTGTGAAGTGTGTTTCAGTCGTGGGACCTGCATGTGTGTGTTTTCTGTACGAGGGAGCAAGCCTTCTCAGCCAAGATTATATGACCATAGGGAAGCGTGAAACACAACACAGCCTCTTGCTCTCTTTGATAAAGTGTTTGGGGCATCCCACTGGCTTGCTTTCAGCTCATTGATTTTTTCATTATTTATGAGTCTATTTTCTAAACTGGCTCTCAGAGGAGTTTTTATAGCACTGAGGTTTAAATCACATTTTCAAGGCTCACAAAAGATCAGCGATACAAATCCTACTCCATTAATATCATCCTCTGATAAAAAGTCATGTAGTAGTCCCAGAATACCATTACTCCAACTGAACTGTGGATTCAGTTCAATTCATTTATTTATTTATTTTTTTAGCATTTTAACATTGTTGCATGGTTTTAAGACTGTATATAAATTTAATTATTAATATATATATATATATATATATATATATATATATATATATATATATATATATATGAATATATATCTCTCTTACACACACACACACACACACACACACACACATACAGTATTGTGACAGTGGTGAGCAAACACGGCTGTACAAACACAAATGTGACACCCAAACGTGTGCACACACACGCACACCTGTGATGAGACTCAAACAGGTTTAGCGACATGTTTGACTTTGGCAGATGGCTTTGCATTATAAAACACTCTTTCACGCCTCCTGCGCTTCACCTCCAATTTGTTCCTGTTTGTTCCTCATCACACTTCAACAAGCTGTCAATTAAAAGTTTTGGCTGATAAATATGCTTATGCTTTGTGTTACTGCAGCAATGTTTGAAGTGTGCACACTCACAGACAATCACACCCTTCTGTTTGTACTTGCAGATACTGTCAGTATGCTTTGCTATAGATGTGTGTGTGTTAGGAAGGGCCTGTAAAAGTGACTGTTTTCCACATCTCTCAATAACAATGAGGGTTAGTCTGTGGGTTCTCCAGTCCGTCAGCTGTTTTTATAACAAGCGCTGCTGAATCGAAGCTCAGCTGATGACATATCCATCTGGCCCTCATCTACTTCCTGTAACTCTGCTTCATTCGCTTTTCTTCTTTCGCTGAGTGTCTCTGGAGTGGTCAGTATGTCGTCTCTCTAGTGTTTGAGAAATATCTTTTTTCACTGTGCTTTAATAATTTTTCTTTTTATTTCAGTACTATACAGATGCCGTCTTCCCTTACTGAGACACACTGTAGAAAAAACTGCAGA
The DNA here is from genome assembly GCF_963082965.1 of Carassius carassius. Classification (NCBI taxonomy): domain Eukaryota; kingdom Metazoa; phylum Chordata; class Actinopteri; order Cypriniformes; family Cyprinidae; genus Carassius; species Carassius carassius. The sequence continues at coordinate 14,771,121 of NC_081792.1, forward strand.
ATCTGTTTTTCCAGTAAACCTTGTCTTTCCTTTGACCAGTATTTCAATTTTAGCTTTCTTTCTTTTTTCGTGGATTTATCGGTTTCGATTTACATTGACTATTTTGACTTTTACAATGCCTGTCTCATCTTCATCTTTCATTTAACCTGTCTGTATCTTACTCTTTCACTTTCTCTTTTAATATTTATGATTTTTCTGTTAGCCAGCTGTTAGACTACAGTGTTGTTATTATGCTGCTACTTACCAAGAAGATACATAAGCTGATTAAATAAAACCTAGATCAACATCATTTCACAAGAAAACTATAATATAATAATATAACTATAATAATATATATATATATATATATATATATATATATATATATATATATATATATATACTGTATATAGTCAAGCAAAGAATTTTATGTTTCCTTTAATGGTTCTTGTTTGTTAAAAGGTGACAGACAGCAAAATCTTGGGCTTTCTTGCAAGACAAAGACAGCAGAGAGAGTGTTGATACACATCATAGTGTTGTTGTTTGCCTATTGTCTCCAAATCGTCAATACCACATAATCTACCATAAGCAGTTGTGGCTTGTTATTTGGTGGAGGAAACCTTGACTAACATAATAAATGCACTTCAGGGATTAAGTGTGAAACTAATGTGCTTAAACTGATATCAGTACAGCTGGTCAGCAGTCAGACCACACATGTTAAATGTGCCGTCATCCACTGGAGCGAATCATTCTTGTGAAGAAGCCTTCTGGCCAAAAACCTGCTTTCCATCCTTCTGTCTTTCCATATCAGTCATCCCCTCTCTTGTCATCCATTACGGCCTTATCAATATAAATCTGACCATCTGTTCAACTGTCTCTGCCAGAAGTGTTAAACTTCTGCATAAATCAGCTATGCCTCATTTCTGTTTCCAGATTCCTCTAAGCATTCCTCCTGAGCACAGAGATGCTGAATTTATCACGTTGGTAATAAAAAACAATTGGCTGATATTTTTTTTTTTTTTTGAGGAAAAAACGCAAAAAGACCTATACACTCCCCAGCACTGGGCCAAATTGCAACTGGGCCAAATTGCAACAATGACCTGATGTTCAGTGTGAGTGTGGAAAAAGAGTCTAAATTAGGCAATTCATCGTTTTTTAATTAAGGGGCAGAGCTATTCATCCAGAGCGTTGTTATGAGTATGAATAATTTTTGAATTAAAATTTATTTGGCAGCTGTTTTAAAAGTGTTTAATTGTTCAGTGTCTAACCAACTCACTAACTGAATTCAGAAAACTATAGCAACACCATAGAAACCACTCTGAACACTTTAGCAACAGTCTAGCAACACCCTACACTCAATTCAGAACACCTTAGGGACTGTCTGGCAATACTGTAGCAAATGCTTGGCAGCCCCCTAACAAACACCTTAGCAACTGCCCAGACACACAGTAGCCCCATACTGAATTCCCTAGCAACACCATATCAACTACTCACACCACCTTAATGATTGGCAGGCAACACCCTAACCAAAACCACGTTGAACACCTTAACAATTGCCTAGAAATGCCCTAGACTCCTTTCAGAACACCTTAGCGACTGCCTGGCAACACCCTAACAACCACTATGAACACCTTATCAAATGTTTGGAAAACCATCTTATAAAAACCTTAACAACTGCCTTAAAACACACAGCACCATCCAGAATTCCCACAGAAGCTTGTCATCCACTTATACCACCTTAGTGATTGGGTTGCAATGCCCTAGCTACAACTCTGAACACATTTTCAAATGCTTGGCAACCCCCTAATAGTCCCTTTAAAACTTTACCAACTGCCTAACACACAGTCCCACACAGAATTGCCTAAAGGCACCTTAACAACCACTAATACGACTTAGTGACTAGCTGGCAATGTCCTGGAACCACTCACCAACTAGCAATGCTCTAGCAACCACTAAAAACACCTTAACTGCATAGCAACACTCTAACACCACTCTGGCAACACCATAGTAAACACTATGAACACCTTAGCAACAGCCTATCAACTCCCTAGACTCAGTTCAGAACATCTAAGCTACTGTCTGTCAACGGCTTTGAAACAGTTTTGAATACCTTGGAAATATTTAGAAAAACTCCTATCAGATACCTTACCAACTGCCTAGAATCAAAGCACCACCGAGAATACCCTAGCAGCATCTTATCAACCACTCATACCTCCTTAGCGACAACTTAGCAATGCCCTTGCAACCCCTCTGAACTCAAATTCTTGGCAACCCCCAGTCACTTCTAAGGCCTTAGCAACTTTCTAGAAACACACCAGCACCATCCAGATTTCTTTAGCAACACCGTATCAACCACTTTAGTGGCTACCTAACAACACCCTAGTAACCCCTCTGAACGCTTTAGAAAATGCCTGACAACACCCCAACAACCATAATTCCGTTTCTCATAACACAGAAAATCAGCAACTCTCATTCAAAATGAATGACTTCTGCTTACTGCAAATTGCTGTCAGGGTGAACATGCTTTCTGGCTGTATGAATCGGGTCTCTATTTTTTCTCTCTGTCTGTCTGTCTCTCTCTCTTTCTCATAGGATTTTGGGATTTTGTCAGCTCACTGTCCAGCAGTGCCATCGATTTCCTCTGTTTTAGCTCCGCTGTGCCTGATTGGATGAAGATTTCTGCCACTCCTCTCTATCTTTTGCACTCTCTCTCTCTGACCACAAACTTCATCTATTTATCATCTCTCTCTCTCTCTCTCTCGCACACACACACACACACACACACACACACACAGACACACACACACGTTTGTTTTTGTGAAAAGTGGGGACATCCCATAGGTGTAATGGTTTTTATACTGTAGAAACTGTATATTCTATGGCCCTACACCGACCCTACACCTAACACCAACCCTCACAGGAAACTTTGTGCATTTTTACTTTCTCAAATAAAACTCATTCTGTATGGTTTATAAGCGTTTTGAAAAATGGGGACATGGGTTATGTCCTGTAATACCTGTGTCATACCCATGTCATTATACACAGTTGTGTCCTGATATGTCACAAAAACATGCCCACACACACACACACACACACACACACACACACACACACACACTCTCTCTCTCTCTCTCTCTCTCTCTCTCTCTCTCTTCTACCTCACACTTCCAGACATCAGTATTAAAACACATGAGATAAATGGCCAGTGCCTGTGGTTGAACATGTTGCCACAAGTCATCCATTTTCTTTTACAGAAGACTAAAGCGCTAAGAGATGTTTTTTTTCTTTTTCCCAGTGAACAACATTATGGCATTATTCTGGTAGTTCTAAAAGCAGTTTTTCATTAATGTCAACATCTTTTTTATTTTCTTTTTAAAACTGTGTGTAATCTGTCACTAAACTGACTTTATTTTAAGAGTTTTATTAGTTTGCCAAAAAAATATTTCATTGATTTATTTTCCCTCATTTGTTTCCAAGCTGTATGGCTTTTTTGGTTTATGTTCTGTGGAACACAAAATAAATGATACTTTTAAAGTGGTTTTTATCATTTTTGAAACTTGACAGCCTGGATCTCCATTCACTTTCATTATGTAGAAAAGAGCAGCTAGTATGTTCTTCAGCATTTCTCCTTTTGTGTTCCACAGAGGAAAAAAGTCATACAGGTTTGGAATGACATGAAGGTGAATAAATGATTGCAGAATTTCCTTTTCTTAGATGAATAATAATAATAACTAATGCTTTATGCTTTCTGGTCTAGCTTATATTATAAAAAAAAACCTTTCTTTTCATTTCAGATCCCATTCTCGCTGGTGCAGTTTCCACTCTGGGAGTACCTAAAGGTATAAATCCACCCTTTTTCCTCTGACTTGCTCTCATTTCGATCTAATTTGTCCTCATAATTTCACTCTAATAAAGGAATAATGTCCTGTTAATGGTCTGACACATTTACAACTCAAACTACACGCATTGCCTCGCTATCTGTTAATAACTCTCTTTTTAGGTGCACTCAAAATGATGCTGCATTTTATTGGTCGCCCTCACCGGTGGTTAAGCAGAATCGTAATTTCTTTGAGTCTTAGTCAACTGTCCATTTCATTGTCTGGTCTGGGCCACATAAAAGTCGTTTTTCTAAAAAAAAAAAAAAAGGCCCAGTTTGTGAGGATGACATCATGTCTCCAGGGCAAAAGCAGAAAATTCCATTAGCGCTCTTGGCCTAGAGACTGGAGCGGAGCGGAGAAGGAGAGGCATTGGAGGACAATAGCACGTGCAGCTGTGGGCAAGCATTAACTGCAATGCTTGGCCGTAATAAGGAGTGTCATTCATGGCCACTTCTTTGTGACACGTTCAAAGGCATGTTTCTAGCCTCTCCGGCCATCTGTGTGGAGCTGTTGGAATGTGAGAGTCTTTGCTAAACTCTCTTTCAAAAGTGCATGACTTTGAAAAGCAAGAAAGCGTAAATGAGACTATGGAATGAGATGCCAGTGTTGGTTTTAAACAGCCGCTTTTGCTTCGTTGATTATTTCAGTGCAGATGCATTCAGTTTTAAATTACCAGGATTTTATTATTTATTTATTTTTGGACATGAATTACAAAACAAGTGCTGATTTTAGAGTAGGAAAAATTTTGGCATTAAGTGGTGACCCAGTGATTTAGAATGGAAATTCAGTGGTTTTATACTCCTGGCTATGAAGGAGTGCCAATAAAAAGGAACAAAATAAATAATAATAATCATTGTATTAAAGAGATAACTTTAATAAAAAAGAAAATGGTCAACATTTACTCACCCTCATGTCTTTCCAAACCTGTATGACTCGCTTTCTTCTGCGGAACATAAACATAAGATATTTTTAGAAACATCTCAGTGTTTTTTTTTTGTTTTGTTTTTTCACTCAATAGTTACCAACATTGTTCTGTGAGACAACAAAGAAGAAATTCTGAAGAAAGAAAATCTTAAATGTTTGGAATGACATGAGGGCGAGTGATTGGTGACAGATTAAACATTTTTGGGGTGAATGATCCCTTTAATTAAATAAATTAATCACTTTTCAAATTGACAAATAAATGACTTAAAGCCATTTAATTAATGTTGTAAAATGACACGAAATACCTTAAAATGTAGTTAAATGTAGCTATAAATAATAAATTGATGTTTCAACTGTAAGTCAAGTTAACAAATGCAGTTCACAGGTGGGACCAAACAATGAGCTTACCTTTAACATGTTAAGCTCTACATTTAACAATGAACAAAGAAACAGTTTTAAATATGTCTATTTATGTCAACAAAGATATGTCAATCAAATCAAATCCCAAGTATTGCCAAACCAATTCTCAAGTCATTTGCACCAAAAACATCTTAAGCCTCAGCATCTGAGCAGCAGGCCGCAGCAAACCATCTGTTCTCTCCAGCGTATCCCACAATTCCCAAAGTTTATCTACCAACAATCCCCTAAACTCAGCGCTGCACTGTTACAAAACCAGCAAGCAGCTGTGTCATTACATCAGCCGTCCACTTATTTCCCACCATGCCCACTCAACGTTTGTGTCAGTGGATCAGACTTATTCTCATGATTAAGTGCAAGTGTGAGTCTTAGTTTGGTTTGAGTCATTTAAACTGAAGTGTACGTTTGGAGCAATGCATGGTCAGGATGGTGAGTTCCGGAAAAGACTATAGTATTTAAGTCTTATATTTAGAATGTAGTGTGATTAAAAAAAGGCCCATTTGTCCACAGAAATGTTTTCAAATTAATCTCAGGTATGTTTTGGGTTATACAAAGGAGTTAGACTGTATTATACTTATCAAATGAGAATTTCAAGCTACGTGGACTCCGTAGCTGTAGGTTTAATATGTCAGTTGGAATAATCAGGCAAATCAGGGTCTTTCTTTACCCCTAAACTACCTCATTTCCTATTTAGGCCTAACATAATTCATAGCTACGTTCATCTCGGTCCTAAACCACTGCCTACTTCTGCTCTGAGCATGTTCAACCTCTTTCCTCTTTCATGTTCAAAATCCGTTACTCGCATATCATGAGGGCTTCCAGAATCATATTAAACACACTGTTCCTGTCACACAACAAACTCAAAAAATCTGAACATATGCTCACCAAGGCTGGATTTATTTTATGAAAAATACAGTAAAAACTCTAATATTGTTGCAAGTAAAGAACAATCAAACAAAACGTTCATATTGTATTATATATAAATATTATAATTTATTCCTGTGACCGCAATGGTGAATTTTCAGCAGCCATTCCCTCAGTCTTTGGTGTTACAGAATTAAATAAAATTTTTGCTGTTTTGCTGCATTTTTGATCCAATAAATACAGCCTTGGTGAGGATAAGAGACTTCTTTCGACAACATAAAAAAAAATAATTTTGAAATCACAATTTTGAAAAAATTATATATAATTATAAGCATCACGAAACAAAAGAAAATCTGCAGCTAACATTATCGTGGCTTCAAATGTTGAAATTTTAATTAATATTTAAAATGTTAAATTGGATTTGAATTAAATTTTTTATGGTCAACTAAAATGTTATGTTTATCTTCTCAAATTAGATGCATTTCCCCCTCCATTATAAGTCATTTCATGCAGTTTGTGCAGCTGAATGTAACACCTGTTTCGGTGTTAAATGTAATTCATGTAAGGTTCATCCTGGCATGTAGAGCTGTGGTCAGTCAGTTTTGAGGTGAACTTGCCTCCAGTTTGTTTTCAGTGAGTGTGACGGGGATAAATGGATGTTCTCCAGCACATGCTCTTTGAACTTGCAAACAAAAACTCTTCCTTAATCTGACAGCTAATGAAACACACATGATGTAGTGACAAAGAGAGCATTTATGCATGTGTGTTCTTGTGCACAAAGCTGGAGGGGATCATTCATAATTACTTCATGCTGTGCTTCAATTGTTTTCCTTTCTTAGCCATCAGATGCTCCTGGTCTGAGGCCGTAGGAAAACTCCAGCAATTATCTGCAGCCTGGCTGCACAACAACTCCCTCCAAACACAACACAAATCCAACAAACACGTCAAGTCACTGAATCTCCCTCCTCCTTTCTACAACAGTCCTCCTCTCACACACATTTCTCTTTAATTTACCACATTCTTCCCCTCCTACTTCACCTCTTTAAACAATAGGATTTGAAACAACAATTAGCCATCTGAAAATGAGTACAAATTGTGCAATTGACTGAGATCCTGTCAGACCTGTCTTACCTGAGGCTACAGAACGCACCTGTAGCTGTAGACAGATGACGATTCAACACTGAAAGTCTGTTCCAAAACCTGGTGAGACATCTGTCTATAGCCAAACATGAAAGTAGCATCACATGTATGTTGCCAGAGAACACAATCCTAAAATGCATTGCAACTTGGTATGATATCAGATACACTACCATTCACTACCATTTTTTTAATACAAAGTAATACTTTTATTAAAAAATAACAATAAAGACATTTTATCATTTTACAATAGATTACTATTGAAAACGATTGTAAATATTTTGAACTTTCTATTCGAAACAAAAAAAGCCACCCGGCATCTTCCCTTCACACAATGAAGAAACATGCTCATCATATTATAACATCTGTGACTCTCATCAGAATACAATATAATTTTTCCCTTCGTTTCTTGGAAAACCCTGAACCAGCATGAAAGACCATGTGTTTTCCAGGGATTGATAGAGTTAGCATATGTGTACAATACTCTAGTGCTGAGCTGTGGAAGTCAAGTCACATTTATTTATACAGTGCTTTATAAAATGCAGATTGTTTCAAATCAGCTTTACATTAATGAAGCAGGAAAATAACAGTGTTAATGTTATAAAATTCATCAGTTATGAAGCAACTTTTATGTAGAGCTAAGAAAAAAAAAAGAAGCTAAAACAAGCCTAAAAATATTGGCTTGTCTCAGCTGGTTTAAGCTTGAAGTAGCTGGTTTTAGCTAGTCTTTCAGCCTGGCAAAGCTGGTCAAGCTGGTGTTCAGTTTGGTTTAGCTGGTTTGTCAGCTGGTCTCCCAGCCTGACCAGTTGAAGAAGTGGGTAAAACCCACCAATCTGCAAACCAGTTATTACCAGGCTAGAAGACCAGCTAAAATCATCAAAGCAACTGAGGGAAGGTTTTAGCAGTGTTTTTTTTTTCAGCATAAGGCAAAAGTGTCATTATTCAGCTAAAGTCAGTTCAGTGTTGAGACAATCCAGTTTAATAACAGTGTCAATGGTGCAAAGTTAGTGTCATTATCTAGCTCAGTTCTGTTCTTATGTTCTTATCAAAGCTCAATATCGATTTCAACTTGTCTCTTTGAAAACCATGAACCAGCATGACAGACAGATTACGAGAGTTAGTGTATAATACTGTAGCGCTGAGCGGTGGAAGTTAGGGATATTCAAGATTTCTTTCTTTCAGATTTGGTCACCATTCCTTATGGGGAAAATAAGACTCTGACATCATTCTTGAGATTTGGAAATGAGCTGTTCTGTTGCGTTCCCATACATATAAACCCAAGGGCTTTGTGTGTTTTTTGTTATTTGTTTTTTTGTTTAATGACTTATAAATGTAATAATCCTAAATTCTCTCTCTCTTTCTCTGTGTAGGCCATTTGGTGGAGGAGGCAGGGGGGACGGCTGGACTCTTGGCAGGCAGCAGTGTGCGGAGCTCTTGCAGGTGTGTGGGATTAGCCTCGGCGCAGAGGTCTGGGAAAGAGAGCGAAGTAGAACGAGAGATAGGGAGTTGGGATGGGGTCCAACACCAGGAATATTCAAACTTTACTCAGCCACGGTCCTGTTTAATTCCACACAGGTCAAGATGGTCACAACAGGTTGTTTACCAGCTGGTGTGCACCAACAAAGAGGGACAGTAACAACCAATTAGAGGTGGAGAGTCAGTAGAGGGAAGAGTACGACATTGGCCTTTTGTTGCACCTGCATCAAATTTTTGGTAACTTTTCATAGCTGTTGTCAGCAGTCATTGAGTTTACAAACCAGATCCAGGGAGCTCAAGTCCCTTGCAGCTGGCTAACTCCATAGTCACAGTTTTGGAAAACATCTCCGCCCATGTAAAAACTCATCAGGTACTGGGACACAATGGAGGGACGAGGATGCATCACTCAGAGGAAAAAGAACATGGCTGCTAGCCAGCCACCTGGAGAGTGTTCTTGGATTCGAGTTGTCTGTGCACATGTGTTGCTTTGGCACAGATGTATCACTTTAGGTGAATTGTGGTTGTTAGCGTCATTGTGAAATCACACTAACAAATGTGAATTGTGACACATTGTCTGATAGCAGTTGCTTGCCATCACTGCCAATGCTGCAAGCCTCAAGAGAACAAATGAGAAAAACTTGCCTTTCCCAATCGTGCTCTCTCTCTCTCTCTCTCTCTCTCTCTCTCTCTCTCTCTCTCTCTCATTCTTCTCTCTCTCTCTCTCTCTCTCTCTCTCTCTCTCTCTCTCTCTCTCTCTCTCTCTCTCTCCCCCCACTATTGTGTCCTTCCTGTTCTGAGTTCAATTACAAGTACATGTCGCTTCAGTAGCAATAGAATCACTTGCTTACTTTGTCGGTCCTCAGTTAATGTCCTATTATAAATCCTCCTGCCATTACCATGATCATGCAAAGCAGGTAAATACAGTAACTACTTCATTATATATGTGCAGCTATTTTTTAAGCAGATGCTTTTGAATTAAGTTTGTTCAGGGGGGAAATGGTGTAGAACAGGCACAAAAGAAAGAAATGGAAACTTGTGTAGTTTGAATCTTTTTGAAAATATTTATCGAATTGCATTTATTATTCTTAAATAGCATTTTAAAAATATTGTTTACAGAATGCATTAACAGCATTCAGTCAAGTACACAAAAGATTGGAAAAGCAAAACTGTTTGGGAAGGATTGAGAAGATCATTCAGTTAGCAAGGATGAATACCAGGATGAAATTGTTTATATAAAGAGAAATACGTAATTAAGATGGTAACAAAAAAAAATTAGTTCATCCGCTTCGAAAGATGATTTAGACAACTTTACCGCAAAAAAAAAAAAAATCACACCTTTTGAATGGAAGAATTGACTTCAGTTGAAAATGTATTACTATACATGTGATTCTTTGCTTGTTCTTACAACCTGAGGTACTAAATTATGTCACTATTCTGTTCTGTGGTAATTGACTGCCTGAACCTTTAATATTTCTATAAAGAAACATCACTTGCATTTGGGCAACTGTTATCTGTCAGTTAATCAAGTGAAATCAGGCAGTTTGGGAGAACTTGTTTATTCCAGCACTGGGAAGAGCATGTTTAAAGCTTGATGCTGTTGTTAGGAGAGAGAACCTCTTTCTGCTCTCATTCACGCCAAAACAAGTTTATGAATGTGCATGAGTGTTTACGAGTGCTTGACATTGCCAGGCTAGTTTGAAAAATTCATCCGCTTTTGCTCTTTTTCTCCAGAGCGTTTCCGTCAGGTAATCAGGGCTGATGTAATGCCACATATTTACATTTATGTATAGTGGTAATTATAACATGGTCATCACTATAATTAGTGCTTGTCTGTGTTTGTGTGCCTACACATATGCACAATCTCTTTCCAGGTGGAGTAGCAGCATTCGTCACGACTCCGCTAGATGTTGCGAAGACTTGGATAATGTTGGCTAAGGTGAGACTTTGAAACCATTTGTGTAAATCTGTCTCCTGATGCCGCCCAGATGGAGTACAAGGGGAACAAACAAAAGGCCCTAATGTAGACAAAACCAACAGAAGAGAGAGTGAAGAAAAAGCGTCAGTAGACACACAGCTCGATCCAATAGCAGGGTCATCCTGGGATGCGACTGATACACAAATACACTCCTCTTGTTATCCGCTGTCCAGTTGAGACTCAAAACAGACAGAGCTGTGTTTGTGCATGTTAGATGTCAGAAGACGTTTGTGTATTCAAGAGTTATTTCCAGTTGTCTCTGCACTTGGTATCTAGTGCAGATGCTCAATTCTAAAACATAGGCAGCATTTTAAACCTGTTCCAAAGCTAATAGCAACTTCAAATTATGCCTAATTTGAGTAGAATTCTAAGGCAGCGTCGCATATTATAGATAAGGCAGTCTAAGAATGCATCGCACAAAAAGCATTCATTTTGGTGTATGTATTAGACTACTGTGCCATTAGCTCAGCTAAGAATTTTAGGGTTTGTAGGAGAAGTCACCCAATTTGGATTTAGAACACTTTAGAATAGGGAACACTTATTCACTATTACCTACGACTTTTCCCTCAATAAATTCCTAATTTGCTGCTTATTAATAGTTAGGAAGGTAGTTGTTAAGTTTAGATATTGGGTAGGATTAGCTACTAAGAAATGCTATTAAGAAACTAGTTAAGAGAACCTAAAATAAAGTGTTACCCAATTTGCAACACATAGGATTCAGTGTACAATACTTTGCATTTATTTCTATGGTATCCACCAACAGTAATTAACATTAAAATAAGATTTAAAAACATGGAAAAATAATGCACATTGTGAAGATAGTGCTGTGTAAATACAGGTGACTTGAAGGAAACCTCACTCAGACCACCTCCTAAAGGTTTGAGTTTATGTAGAGTTATCATCATGATAATGACACCACAACTCTGATCATCTTAACGTAGTGTTCTGCAACTTGTCCTATTCTTAAAAGCTTATATAACCAAAAATGAAAATTCTATCATCATTTACTCACTCTCAAGTCAATCCAGACCTGTAAAACTTTTTCTGTGGAACCTAAAATATGATATTTTGAAGAATGCTGAGAACTAAACAACACTGGACCACATCGACTTCCAATGTAAGGATTAAAACACATTTCTCAGAATACCTTCTATCATACTCCACAGAGGGAAATAACAAATTCTCGCAAATAATTAATCAGGCAAATACGATTACTGGCTATAAACAACATTCACATCAGGTCTTCTTTGATTGATTGTTTTATAGAAAAAAAACAGCAATTAGGATTTCTAAAGGTCATACTCATCCACTCCAATCTATTTTTGAAGTGCTTCCATCAGTGCGTAGGCTTAAAATTCCTCTGGCCAGAAGAAATAGTGAGTGATGTGACATTCAGCCAAGTATGGTGACCCATACTCAGAATTCGTGCTCTGAATTTAATCCATCCAAAGTGCACACACACACACTGAACACACACCCGGAGCAGTGGGCAGCGGGTAGGTAGGTAGGTATTACTGTGCACAATGATTCGTAAGGTGTGTGTAAGGAATGTTTGGGGTTGAGTCAGTTGCCTAAACTTGTGTGATTGTGGCCTAGTGGTTAGAGAGTTTGACTCTTAACCCTAGGGTTGTGGGTTCAAATCTCGGGCCGGCAATACCACGACTTAGGCACTAAACCCCAAACTGCTCTCCGGGCGCTGCAGCATAAATGGCTGCCCACTGCTCCGGGTGTGTGTTCACAGTGTGTGTGTGTGTGTGTGTGTGTTCACTGCGGATTGGTTTAATGCAGAGCACAAATTCTGAGTATGGGTCACCATACTTGGCTGAATGTCATGTCACTTTCGTCACTTTCATTTTCACTGTTAATGTGTGATGTGTTTCTTAAGTATTCATGTGGATGTGTCACCAGTGTCAAAGACAAATTCCAGCTCTGTGACAAGAAGAACGTATAATATAGTTGAACATTAATATAACATAATACAGTGGGTATAGAAAGGAATCACCCCCCTTTAAAATAAGTTTTAACAAAATGTGACATGTAAACTCTGCTGATCACTGATTGGCCAGAGAGAATTTTTACTACCTGCATCTCTGAACTTGCGACACAAACACAACAGAACCAATAGATTTAAATCAGCACAGCCAGCAAAGGATCAAATGCAACTGTTTAGAACGAGCAAACCTTTTTTAACAACCCAAAAATGGCTGTCACATTCTATGGCGTAGAGGCTATGGCAAGTGTCCAATGCAGAAGTATAAATCAGCCTTTAGACTTAGGGAGAGGTGCTACTTCAGGCTACAGCTTAAAGGAGTGTGTCTATGCGTAGGCTACAGCGTAGGTTCGACGCCCAAGTACTGTATATATTGGGCTTAAGTGAAGTCTCCTCACACCTTTGGCTGATAGAGTGAAGAGTTTTACTGGAGGTATCATGCTCCATGACATCACAATTGTCTTTTTTTAATTTCCATTTGACCAATTAAAGAAATAGAGACCTCATGTTCAGGCATGTTTGCTGTACTGTGTGTTTGGCCTACAGAAACTCCAGGCCCTTATCCAAGCCCTGTGGGGAACTGAAGTGTACGGGGCTGTTCAATGTACAGTCAACTCATCATCTGAAACAATCCCAGTCTAAATACAGAGCCATCAAAATTTGCCTCAGACTGTGGTGTTTGCCCATTCAAAACACAAGAGTTGTTACATTAACTCTCCTTCACACTTTCCTGATATAGATGGCTGTTTTGAAGATGGTTGTGTGGGTTTGTAGAAAAGGGACTATAAATGTAGATAGAGCAGAAAGGGGAGCCGTTGAACAGGTGGAGACGGGTGGAGTATACCAGGGACAGAGCAGAATCAAAAGGAAGACAAAACACAGTGTGATTACATGTTTGACAGGAATTTTAAAGACAGTTGATCCATCATTACTGTCTTTTGTCTCTGTTTATCAGGCTGGGACGAGCACAGCCAGTGGAAACATCCCAACGGTTTTGTATGAGGTGTGGAGGAGCCGAGGAATACCCGGGTGAGTGTAAATGGCAGTGTATGAGACCAGATCTTTTTTTTTTTCACTATAAGCACCATATAAATCCCCTTTTAACCTTAATTCTTAAGATATATATATATATATATATATATATATATATATATATATATTTGTATTATGCAATAAATTAGAAGGATATACACACTACCATTTGTGGTTAGTATATATTTGTATAAATGCTGTTCTTTCTCAACTTTCTATTTATCAGGAAAATCTGAAAAAAAAAATTCAGCTTTGCCATCACAGGAATATTTTAATAATTATGTTCAAATAGAAAAGTGTTATGTTAAATTGTACAATGTTTAACAATATTACTGTTTTTACTGCATTTGATCAAATAAATGCATGCTTTGTGAGCACAAGAGACTTTTAAACTTTGTTTAAATAGTTATATATATATATATATATATATATATATATATATATATATATATATATTATATATATATATATATATATATATATATATATATATAAATACAAATACAAATTTTAGATTATATGTGATTAAATAATTACTTAATAGAACTGTAGTTTATTCATAGAAGTATTTTCTTTCCAGGGTTTACCTAGTTTTTTTTTTTTTTTTTTAGAAAATTAATGGCAATAAAACTAAGGCCAATGCAAACAAGCAGACATTCACTATTGTTTTGTGCACAGAGTTGCCCATGAGTGATCATGTGAATCTCTTTCTCTTCATAATAAACGTCCCTCTCTCCATCTAAAACTTGTCAGATGATTATCAGATTTTTTTATTTTTTTTTGGCAGAACACATAATAAACTCTATGACTTCAAGGAATTCCAAAAATCCATTCCCAGATGCAATATTTAAAACTCTAAGAGAAGCTAGGACTAAAAAAAAGTAGGCAAAGAGGCTCGACAATGCTTGCATAAGGGCAACAACTCTCGCACTTTCACTACTGCATGCCTTGTACAAATTGCCTGGCTTTAAAGCTGTAATTACTGTAATGGCTCCAATTGCAGACTAGTGAAGCCAGAAAGTGCTTCCATGTGTCTGCGGAGAGCTTCTAACCACACCAACAAAAACAACGGCAATCAAGGCAGCCATGCACTTGTGAGTTCACCTTCCTCAAAGCTTTGAAGTGTGCTAACCCAACCAGACTACCCAGACGGCTTCCATGTCCACAAGCAAGTAGGCTTTGCTACACAGCAAAATCTCCAGAGTAAAATTAACTCTGTTCAGAGAACATTTGGTCCCTCTCTACAGAGAGTTAAAATAACTCTGAATCAGAGTTAAAGTTAATGAGATACTTAAGTGATTAATTAAGTGATGATTGGGCATTAATGATGAACATCTGCTGTTAACAAGTTCTCAGCAGAGGAGGATTCAACAACTCCACAAACAGCATTACCAGCTTCACTTATTACTAACCAGGGGTGCGTTTCCCGAAAGCATCGTTGGCCAACTATGGTCGCAAGTTCATCGCAATGTCCATTGAACTCTATTGGTAACGACGGAACTTGCGACCATAGTTGGCCAACGATGCTTTCGGGAAACGCACCCCAGACTGACTTTATTTCTGTCAGACATCTACAGAAGGTCTTATTAAGAATTAACAGAGGTTTAGATGTTGATGATTTATTGAAAATGTATGATTACCATTATAGTGATGAGTGTTTCCTTCAGTTGGGCAGTTTGACTCTTCTTGCGAGTTTGTGGATTTTGTAACAGCTTTTACCAAAACATGTAATTTGTTACAAAGAAAACCAAAAACAAAGATGATCAGGTGATATAGTGTTTAACAGCAGATAGTAAAAAAAATGCGCTTATATCGTCACTGTCCAAAAGTGGTCATTTGATGTTAATAGATTATATTCACTAACAATACTCTCTTGCTACAGATTGGACATTTTGAATTTTTTTAAATACATAATAGGGGATTTTTTTTTTCTGAGACACAGACATCAAGAATCAGCTTATGAATCTCAACAATGGTATGCTGCAATGCATGCTGGGAGCCACAATAGTATAAAACTCATGGCTCCCAGGATGCATTGCGGCATGAAACATGTTACCATTGTTGAGATTCATAAGCTGATTCTTGATGTCTGTGTCTCAGAAAAAAAAAAATCCCCTATTATGTATTTAAAAAAATTCAAAATGTCCAATTTGTGGCAAGAGAGTATTGTTAGTGAACATAATCTATTAACATCAAATGACCACTTTTGGACAGTGATGATATAAGCGCATCATTCTACTTTTTGTTGTTGAAAACTAGATCACCTGAACATCTTTGCATCTGGCATTCTTTGCAACAAATTATATGTTTTGGTAAAAGCTGTTACAAAAACCATAAACACTCAAAAAATATAAGCTAGAGTCAAACTGCCCAACTAAAGGAAACATTCATCACGATAATGGTGATCATACATTTTCAATAAATCGTCAACATCTAAACCTCAATGCTCAATACGAACTTTATGTAAACGTATGACAGAAATAAAGTTAGTCTGGTTAGTAATAAGTGAAGCTGGTAATGCTGTTTATGGAGTTGTTTAATCCTCCTCTGCTGAGAACTTGTTAACAGCAGGTGTTCATCATTAATGCCCAATCATCACTTAATTAATCACTTAAGTATCTCATTAACTTTTACTCTGTTTCAGAATTATTTTAACTCTCTGTAGAGAGGGACCAAATGTTCTCTGAACAGAGTTAATTTTACTCTGGGGATTTTGCTGTGTAAGTAGTCCAGGATGATGCAGCAGCCCACTGGGAGAGTAATGCTAGCAATGTTTATAACGAGCATGTTGCAGTGGGCCCATAATCACCTCCAGGTGGTTAGATATGATGTAGGTTGCTTCCTTTGGAGTATTGGTGTACGACCTGCCTCTAATCAGAAATCTACATTTAATAAGCATCTGGTAAGCATGCCGTATTTATAGAGCCATTAATAGAAGTGTTATTAGACCTGTTCACCGCTGAGTGACTGGCGATCATGGCTGGGCAGGGTGATGATGTCAAAATGAGCTCATCTGACTGTGACTTGACTCTATTGTCCTACAGTATGTTGCTTCGTCCCAAGTTGCCTACTTATACTATGCTCTTAATTAAAAAAGAACATATGTTTGAGTGTGTAGCAGAAGAGTAGGCAAGCTTAGAGACATACTACTTTGTCATAATGGTGATAAACCACTCTGTCCATTACTTACACTGCTCTGTCAGTCATCTGGTCACAGTTATCATCCTCCACATTTAGTTTCATTTTATCTTGTACTACATTGGAGAGAAATGATGTAGCACGCTGACCTGCCGTCTATAGGTATTTTATGTGGAATACCCTCCTTAATACATAATGCATTTCAAAGTTAAAGACCAGCAGTGTCTTTAGAGGTACACAGTGTTGTTGTAGATGCAATATAATGTGGATCACATTGAATAAATATTTTATATATTGAGGTTATATATTGATTTAATTTTACTCAACCCCTTATCTAACCTTTCTACTTGTCTCACACATCCACCACGTTTGTTGTTTTATTTGTGTTTGAAGTTCTAATCAAACCTTTGCATTAATCTGCACTTCAAATTACAACCATAAATAGCAAACCGTCTAGGTACCTTATTCTGGGTACCTAATTTCAGACAGATAGTATGCAGATTGGGTCTTGGGTCTTATTCTTGCATTGTTGAGTAATTAACAACAGTAAGTTATAAGAATAATTACAACTACATTTTACTGCACAAGCCATGCCATTTTAAGATGAAATTGCAGCGGTCAGATGGTACAGTTTTCAAGTTGTAATTATGAGTTCTATGACAACATGAGCACTTTTTACATGTTAAAATCATAATTTTGTGAGTCTTGTATGGTAATTCTGACATTATTACTTTATATCTGGTGTGAAAGTGCCTTTATACTACACTGGTTACTACAAATCAGTATTTTTATTGAACCCTAATGTGTGTTCCTGTGATGCATGTTTGTGGTTTCCATTGCAGAAGATATAGTCAGAACTGACTCAAAGCATGCATGCAAGGTTTCACGTTTCTCTTTTAGTGCGTAGTCTGAAATCCCCACCCCACGCAGCACAGACAAACTGTCAGAATGCGTCCTTGCTAATTCGTTCCAGGATGCGTGTTATTGCCTCACAGGTCCACACACACTAGCTCACTCTGACATGACATCTCTCTGTAAAACACATGATCCCAGCAGAAGCATGCTGAAACGTTGAGTTCTGAGAATCACTGGAATAGTCAAGAGATCCCTGACATGCTTGGCACCTTGTACAGCTTTGCAGTTGACATAAATTGATGTGTTAGTGGTTACACCACTCGTGACCTTATTTCTAATTTTAGATCCAACCCACCCCTTCTTTTCTGACAACTATTGTCCTCCACCAGAGTCACACTGAAGGACTTGTGGAGGCTGATCCCAAATCAGTGAATTGTGATGGTACGACAGGGCATTAACGATACATTTGGTGAGCAGGACTTGGATTCGGCAAAAGTTTGATAAAGTCTGACAAATAGGCGAAACAAAACAATTGCGAAACGAAAGGGAGCCAAAGCGAGAGAGTGTTGGGGATTGAGGGACGTGTGTGGATGTCATCTGGCCATCAGTCATGTGGAGAGGCCCCCGGGGGCCGGTGCTTATACCAAAAGCAGCTGCGTGGAAAAGAGCCTTAGGAGACTACAGTACTTTCATGGCCTGTCGCATCCCACGAACCTCTCCAACATCAACAAACCCTACACTGCACATTCCTGCTCAGTCGCTCCGGAATCTGTCAAACAACACGCTGTCAGCTGAGAAATACTGAATACTTGTGTTATCGAGCATGGCTAATGTTTTATTTTAAATGCTCTGTAAATTTCATCTAACAAAGTTACGTCCAAGTGGATTTTGCAACTGTGTGTATCTAGTTTCTGTAGATAGACCTGTCAATAATGATTTAATGATTCAGTTTGGTTGAAGTCTCACGATACTTAGGCACAATGTAACAGTAAGATGATATATTTGATCCACTAAAAAGAATCGTCATTCATTTGGGATTTGGACTATATTGGTTGTGAAATATGATTTGACTCACTACAAAGAACCAGTTCGTATGAGTCATATGTTCGGGAATTGAACTATACTGTTGTGCTGTAATATTTGACTCGCTAAAAAGAACTGTCTCGTAAGAGTCATTCATTTGGGAATTGGACTATACTGTTCGTGATGGATGTTTTGATTTGCTGAAAAGGACTGATTCATAAGACTCCGCTTGGGAATCGGACTGTACTTGTGCTTTGTTTTGACTCACTACAAAGAACCAGTTTGTAGGAGTCATACATTTGGGAATCTGACTTGCACTATTTTTTGATTTGCTTAAAAGAACCTTCCTGTAAGAGTCATTCATTCAGGAGTTGAACAACTGATTGCGCTGTATGTTCAGTAAGAAGAACCATTTGATTCATTCATTTTTGTGCTGTATATTCAATTACATGTATGAGAACCATTAATATCATTGGGTTCCAGTATTTGTTAATAATGGCACCTGTTCTGAATAAAAGTAAGTTTACATTGTGATGTATTTTTGCGTTATAAAGAGAGGACGATGACAACATGACGACAGTCGAGACAGAGCAGGTGACTTATGGTATGAAACTGTGTAAGATTTCAATTTTGTCTTGAGAAATTTCAACAATAAATACAGTTTAGTGGCTCTTATGTGTCGTGACAGATCGCAAACCGATCATCTCTTTCTCTTTACTAGTTACAGCATGAAATAAACATGAATGAACATCAGAAGGTATCTTGTTTCAACCACAAAAAGATATCAGTACACACCATTTTTAAATGAATTCCAACAACATTTATCTACTTTCCTGTTTTTTTTTTTTGTTTATTTTGTCAGCCAAAATGGCAGATTCTGTGTAATGATTGGTCAGATTATCTGTCAATCAAATCCCTGAAAGGGTCAATTGCTGTGGACTGTATGCTAAATAATAAATGAAAATATATATATATATGGGAAAACAAATACAACATTATTTATGATTTATTGTTATAATAATGTCTTTTTTAATGTAATTTAATTGGATCTGTTTATAACTGTGAAAAATCATATTTTGAAATGAATTACTAGCTTGAAAAGACTTCTTGCTAACTCTTGCTTTTATGTTTTCTCATCACATCTGAAGGCTGTTCGCCGGCAGCATCCCCAGAGTGACGTTCATCAGCATGGGAGGCTTCATTTTCCTCGGAGCATATGAGAAAGTGCGGCGTACGCTTTTATAAACACCATCGTCATGGACAGTATGGGCCAGTTTGTGCTGGACCAGTTTCTTCAACCTGAACTCTGACTGTACAGCCAAAACTGCAAAACAAGGTCAGAGACCAGGAGCAAACGGTATACTACAGATGAGTGGAGGTTGGTCAAATCTGATTGGGAAATGCACCCTCTGTCCCAGTTTGAACCGGTGGTCTTGAGGACCACGGCGAGGACACCTGGTGCCTGGATAAAAAGATCACATAACATAGTGGTTTGCATTCCTGATAATCAGTGCACAACAGATTGAGTTTAACTGCCTGAATTCAACTTATGTTACACCACAGATCGAGTTCAAACTCCGATATCATTTTTGCAGGCCTACATGAATCTATTAAAAAAGTATTTTTACAAAAATGCTGGTGCTGGTATTTATTTACTAAACTCTCAAGTATGCACTAATAGGTAACAAGTTTAAGGGTGTTACCAATATTAGGCAAGTGGATTATTGTAGCTAGTTGCTCTAGTTCACTATTATTACCTGAAAAACAAACTGTGAGAGTCAAGCAGAATGCAGAGAAAGACAGATTAGTCCACAGGTGTGAATGTGAGGGGGCACTGACTTATTCATACAAAGTCATTTTCAACCATTCAAAATAAAAACACACAAACCAGAAGGTTTAAAAGAACAAAATGTGACTTTAATTAACACCTGCCATTTTGACACTTCAACAGTTTTAGCCATGTGGATGAACATCTGTGATTAGAGTTCAGTTCAATAAAGGTATTTGGTGTGAAACCGGGTGACCCACACAGCTGTAGAGTTAAGAAATCTGAATTAGTGGGGCTCTTCACAGAGCTGGATTACACAAATAACCATTTAACCACAGGATCAGTGTATTGCTAAAGTCAGTTTCAACAGCTTTTGGGGTTAGACTGGTGTTTGCTGTAATCTAACTTTCTAAAACATTCACCGAGTTCTTTTTTTTTACTATTTGGCCTAAAAAAAAATCTTGGCTGTTGACATGAACATAAACCAGTTTGGCTCAAGCTAACGAATATATGTACCTTAGCATTAGCTGCTTTAGTCTTTACCAAAGACTATGGGAGTTTATCTGAAGTGTTCACTTATTCCCTTTACGTAAAGACATTCTGTGTAGCTGAAGACCAGCACACAGAGATTTAGCTCTTTCCCTTTCGTGATTTGGCAGCATTCGGCTTACAAACGTCTAATGTCACTGTTAGAAAGTCATTGTTAGAACGAATCTCTCTAAACATTATTTTGGATCATTTGTTATTTTCCCAAATATGTTAAAAAACACGATCAACAAATACATTTAAAAATTCATTTCAAATACCACAGGTATGTAGGTGAACGAAGCAGCTTTTGGTGACATGTACCTTTGTTAACGGATTGCATCAGAATCTCGAGGTGTAAAAATGTTTAGTTCAAATATTAACTAACATGATTCATCAAAGTGCTTATTTTTTCCCATATGCCAATATTTGTCATTTTTGTACCATAATGGATGCAGAGCTCTTGCTTCATCACAGACCAGAAATTCTGGCAAAGAAATATTCCAGGTTAAACACCAGTTAGTGATGACAAATACAATAGTTTGCTGTCGCTGTCTGCTGTGAAGGGCTTTCTGTACACACATTTTTTTTTTTTTTTTTTTACAAACTGAAGTACAAATTATAATAATACATTTTTTTTGTAGTAAATTGACAGTAAGCTGTGGGAAGAACTTAACTTTAGAGTTGCCACACCTTTTTACCAGTGAGTTTCCATTATTTTTCCAGTCATAATTCCTTAAACAATTTATAGAGATAGCATTTACCACGAAAACAGAAAACTTAGCCAATTACACACTTATATAAAATCACAAAACAAATACGGTTATAATAAATGCTGTTCTAAAGTTTGGGGTTGATTTTTTTTCTTTTATTCTCATACTCACCAAGGCTGCATTTGTTGGATCTGAAATACAGTAAAAATCTTAAGTTCAAAAGAACAAAATATATTTGAAATTTGAATGTAATTAATTTGTAACATTATAAATGCCTTTGCTGTCACTTTTGATCAATGTAATGCATCCTTGCTAAATAAATAAATTTCTTATAAATAAATTCTTACTGACCCCAAACTTTTCAATGGTATAGTATATTTACTATAGAAATGTAAACATAAAAAGCAATTTCCCTGATATTTCCAGAACCCTTTAACTTGTATTTAACCTGGAATATTCCTTTA